>NW_006399888.1:3612933-3767019 GCF_000299155.1 Elephantulus edwardii | reverse complement strand
CCTGACCCCATATTTCTCCTCATAGAGCCCAGCCTCCCGGATAATCTGTTCTGCATATAGGTTGAAAAGGTATGGAGATAGGATGCATCCCTGGCGTATGCCCTTCCCAATTTTGAACCATTTTGGTTGGATCATAGTAACCAGAAACAACAAAAAAAGAAACACACTAAAATGGCAGCTATAAAACCTGGCCTGTCATTAATCACACTTAATGTGAGTGGATTAAATGCACCAATCAAGAGGGGGGAAGGTAATAGAATGGATAAAACAACAAAGGCCATCAATATGTTGCCTGCAAGAAACACAACTAAGAAACAAGGGAAAAGGGAGACTGAAAATCAAAGAGTAGGAGGGGAGAAAATATACCAAGCAAATGGCATCCACAAAGAAGCAGGAGTGGCAATACTAATCTCTGATAAAATAGAATTCAAGAAGAAAATCACCATGAACGATAAGGAACAGTGGGAAACTGACGGGGGCTGAGTGGTGCATTATTCTCCCTAGCCAGTGGGCTAACATCTCTCGACCCTTCTCAGATTCACTCAATCACTCCCATGAAACCAGTTCTGATTCCTGGGGACCCTCCAGTGGGGCTTCAAGGCAGTAAATCTTTTTGAGAGAAAACTGTCCTTCATTTTAATTGCTGGTGAATTCAAACCTTTACAGACAACTCTTGCTTAGCAAGGCAATGTTAGCGGACTCTGCCAAGAGAGTTCCATGCTTTTAAAAGCGTAAGACAGCATGCAGATGATTACAAAGAAAATTTATTCTATTGAATATGGGTACCAAAATATTTCTAGGGACCAGTTTGTGATTAGTAATAACGGCAGTCTCCATCTAAGTTACAAATGGCTCAGTAGCAACTAATAGCATGTGACAGCCTTGTTAACACATGAAATCATAATGATAGTGAATTTTATCAGTATCTTAATTTTGAAGTAGAGATGAATGTACATGATATTTCAAAATTATTTGTGATAGTTAAAAAGAAAAAACAAACTATGACTTCTATAAAGACATCGTTCTGTCCTGTCATGTCAGAGCTGACTCAGTTGACGCTCCAGCACGGAGGAGCTTGCCCGTCCTTCTCCCGCAGAGCAGCTGGTGGATTCAAAGCTCACACTTTGGGGTTGCACAGCAGAGCGTCAAACCACAAAGCCACCAGAGCTCGCTCTAGGGAGGGTTGTTGTTATTGTGGTTGTGTGCTGTCACTCTGAACTCTGCCCTATTTTGAGCCAATTGCACTTCTCTGACACACCTGTCCCCATTGCCACAGTCACTGTGTCAGTCCATCTCATCCAGGGTCTTCCTCTCCTGTGCTGACCCTTCACCCTTCCAAGCATGATGCCCTTCTCTAACGACTGGTCCCTCCTGGCAGCACGCTCAAATTATGTGAAAGGGAGCTTCACAATCCTGGCGTCCAACGAGCCTCTCCCATGTAATACTACTTCACCCTCTCCCAAGTAATACTATTTTCTATGCTCTGCTGCCTAAATGAGTTGGAACCGACCCATGGCTGACCCTCCAGCAGGTTGTCAGAAGCAGTTAATCTTATAGAAGGAGATTGTCCAGCCTTTTCCAGCGAAGTAGCTGGTGGCCTCGAACCACCTGCCTTTGGGATTGCAGCGCAGCTTCTTGCCACCAGGCTACCAGGGCTCCCTGATAAAAGGTTAGTAACTTTTTTTGTCACATTCAAATTCACAGGCTTCCTTAGGAAGAAGGGAGCTTTGCTGCATAGTCCATAAATAGCTGAACTGCTAATCCAAAAATTGCACCTCTCTGGTGGTTCCAGTCTACCAGCAGCTCTGCTGGAAAAAGACAGACAGACTCCTCCTGTATGATTTACAGCCTCAGAAACCCACTGAAGAGTCAGCTATGAATCTATTTCAGCTGGCTGGCAAAGAATTGAGTTGTTAAATTGAGTCCTGATTACAAACCCCTGATGGAATTAAAGCAGTTACTTAATTTTATATAATAATACTGCGGCGACTTAAACTAGAAGAATAGTTTCCTCATCAAACTTCTAGGAATGTTCCCTTTTCAATTTAAATCAAATTTTGAAAAGGACTTACCTACTTCGTACAGAAACTTTAATATACACACTTTGGGAAAGGAAAATAACAGGAAATCAATGACAACATGGAAATAAACTGAACATCTTGAGCTTGTATAGAAAAAGTTCTATTTGGCCTCTGATTTTTAAAAAGCCCATACTTGTGCTCTTAATCTAATGAAAACATTAAATTGGGGGAAGGGTGAGGTGTTAAGATTTGCAAACATTACAACAGTGACATCTAGTGGACACTTTCTGGTATCACACCTCAAGTCCGAAGCAAACATAGATGTTGCCACGGACCATGGATCGAGTTGACTATGAACAACACATCTGAGCCCTGCGCTAGCCTGTGCCGTCTTCACTGTTTCTGATATTCTCGAGGCTACTGTTGGAGAATATCTGTCAATCCATCTTATTGAGAGTTTTCCTCTCTCTCACCAACCTTTCCCAGCATGATGTCTTTTGCCAGAACTGGCCTCTTCTGACAATATGCCCAAAATAATGTGAGACAAAATTTCACCATTCTTGCCTTTAAGGAGCAACCGTGGTTGCATTTCCTCCAGTGCAGACTCGTTCTTTGACAGTCCGTGGGATTTTTAGTACTCTTCTCCCACACCACAATGCAAAGGCATCGATTCTTCTGTCATCCTTATTCATTGTTCAACTTTCAGATGCATAGACAGTAACTTGAACTATTATGGCTTGGATCAGGTGCATATTATTATGTAAGCTGACATCTTTGCTCTCTAGCACTTTGGAGAGATCACTGACAGCAAATTTTCCCCATGTAGTATGTCTTTTGATTTCTTGATGCCTAACCCGAGATTGTGGATCCAAATAAGATGAAATCCATCTCTGCTCCACCATCATGATGTTATCCCTTGGTCCAGTCGTGAGCATTTTTGCTTTCTTGACGCTGAATTGTAATCCATAGTAAAGGCTTTGATCTTCTGTACTAAGTGTCCTCCCAAGGGCAGATACAAACTCAAATCAAACAACAAACTTTCTTCTGGGGATGATACTGGCCATCTTTATCCCATATAGTGGCTGGTGGATTTGAACTACTGATCTGTTGGTTAGTTGCTCAATAGCTAAGACATAACTCCACCAAAGTCCATTTTCCACATCAGGCTAATTAGAGACCTTCCAGAGCTTTGCCAGATTATTCAGTGTCTTGATTCATCAAGGTTTCAGAGGGCTGCAGATGCTGAAGGTCCTGCTTTCTGTCATGTTGAATCAGCCAGAGAATGACACCATCACAGAGGAAAACGGTGCCCAGAGATGTCCAGAGAGAACAGCCCTGGACCCAGCTGTGCCCTTGACTTCTTGGTTCTGCTGACCAACCAAACTCCCTTCTCCATGAGCTACGTTGAAATTCTTCTTTGCCCTCATGAAGAATGTTCTTTCTTATTTCCCTTCTGATGCCCAAGAAAGATGAGGACAGTGGATGATTTCTAAATTGAGTCACCTATTGCTCCTAGTCCAAAGGCTCATCTTTTCCAAAAGCTCTGTCCAGTCCCTGATGTTATTTACTGGTCCAATAGTGAGGATTTTGTTTCCTTCACGTTGGGATGTGATTTATTCTGAAGGCTCTAGTCTTTTATCTTCATCACTAACTGTTCAAAGTCCTCTTCAATAGTTTCAGCAACCAAGAATATAAGAAGAGGAAGAAGCCTACACTGTAAAGGGTCCACCACAGTCCTCCTCTAGCTATGTTGTTGTTGTCGTCGTCTATCATTGAGTGGGAACCGACTCATAGCTGATCCTCTGGTGAGTTTTCAGCGGCAGGAAATCACATGATAGGAGATTGTCCTTCCTTCTCTCACAGAGCATCTAGTGGATTTGAATCACGTGCCTTTGGTACTGCAGCACAGCTTTTTATCATTAGGCCACCATGGTCTTTACAATTACTTGTTATAAATGGGATAACTGGACAATGACTAAGGATGACAGAAGAAGAATGAATGCCTTTGGGTTGTGGTGCTGGGGAAGAGTATTGAACATACCCTGGACTGCCAAGGAAACAAATAGATCTGCTCCCTGGAGGCAAGGATTTTGAAGCTCCGTCTCACATACTTTGTGCAGGTTGCCAAGAGGAACCAGTCCTTGGAGAAGAACATAAGGCTTGGAAGAGTAGATCAGCACAGGAGAGGAGAATCCAGGATAAGACGGGCTGACACAGGGAATGTAGCAATGGGGTCAAATGTGTCAGAGATGCTGAGATAGGATAGGCCAGGCTCCAGGGCTATTGCTTTCTAGGACTCCCTATGTGACAGCACATTACAACACTTTAAAGTATGTATCTTCTCACCTGCTAAAGTTAACGTTGTTGTTGTTGTTGTGTATCATCAAGTCAGAACCAACCCATAGCTGACCCTCCAGTGGGTTTTCAGAGGCAGTGAATTGCATGGGAGTAAATTGCCCATTCTTCTCCCATGGAGCACTTGGTGGATTTGTACTTTACGTCTGGTGGATTTGGTGGACTAGGCCACCAGTGCTCCATTTGGGAAGGAAAAAGAACTGAAGCTAACATTAGGAGCTCTGATTAACACATTTTTTAAATACTCCAGCAAGTTGCATAGTAATCCTTGGTGGCAAACAAAAACTTAACGGATAGTACTATTTAATAGGATAAAAAACAAGTTAACATTAATCCTTTAAATGATAAAATCATTTGCCAAACAGCATTATATGAAAAGCAGATTGTTTTCAAAATATAGTTCCCACAAATATATTTCTGCATATATTGTTGTTCTGCGTTGTCAATTGAACTGGCTCAGAGAGGACTCTCCAAGGGGTTTTCAGACGCTGTAAAACACACAGGAGGAAACTGTTTATCTGCCTTCCATGGAGCAGCTGGTGAATTCGATTTGCACGCATCAGAATTGGCAGCTCAATTCCTTCCCACCCCGTTTCCCTCATCTGAGAAAGAAAAAGGATTGAACTCTTGTCAAAATATTAGCAAGGCTATCATAGCTAATGGGTGAGAAAGATTTGCTACATGTCTGGAAGTTTTTCAGGAGGCTGCCCAAGGCACAGAAGCTGGCACAGGTGAGTACCAGAGTTCTTCCAGCTCCCCTGCTCCCTGACGGTTGTCAAGGTCCCAGACACCACCTCCTCCTGGAAAGAAAAAAAAGAGTATCTTTTTGAATCTGATTTTCAAACTTCTTTTTGCTTTCTTTTTCTTTTTTGTGACTGTGTGAACATTTACTCAGCTAGCTGGTTTTCCGTTCAGTCATTCATGCATTTTTGGTTTATGGCATTAATTCCAATGCTTGCGATGTAATTACGCGTTTCCCACTTCCACACTGTGATTCTCTTTTCCATTAATCCTTCTTCTTTTTAATTTTTTTATTTTGTGTGTGTGTGTGTGTGTGTGTGCCGTCAAATCAGATCTGACTTCTACAGGAGGAGATTGTCCTTCCTTCTCCAGCACAGCATCTGGCCCGATTCGAACCGTGCACCTCTCCATAAATCCTCCTATCCTACTCTTCCTGTCATTTGAACTTTATCTCTAAGGAAATGCTATCTTTTTTGTTTTACATGATTGATTATTTTAAAAAAAAATTAATGTCTCCCCAGCATTTTTGTTCACCTCATGGACCTATTTGTTTGACTGGAATTGGAATCACAAGGGTGAGTTTTTTCCCAGACTGAAAATGTGACTTAAAACCATTGTCCTGGATATTCTAACAGTTTCTATTAGCCCAGTTGTGATGTTACTGTTGTGCACAGTAGACTTGGAACCAAGCCATAGCTGACCCTCTGGCGGGTTTTCAGAGGCAGTTAACCACACGAGACGAGATTGTTTTGCCTTTTCCCGTGGAGCAACTGGTGGCCTCAAACCACATGTCTTTGGGATTGCAGTGCAGCTTCTTCTGGTGGCCACTAGGCCACCAGAGCTCCAGTAGTTACAGAATTTTTATTCTTTTACTTTTGACATTTTTCTCCCACTGTGTTCAGGATCTTGTACAATCAGCAGTGGTAGCCAGGAAGGACCTGGTCTCGGGGTCATGGAGGTTGACGTTTGCATGGTGCACTAGGCTCATTGTTTTTATACATTGTTACTTTTCATACTTCTTCTTTGTTCTGGAAAAGGAGAGACTACCTTAGTTGGTCACCTTAGATGGTCATTTGTAAACTTTTCAGATCCTAGTCACTACCCACCAAAGTAGACTACAGAATATTGTACTTGTGAACTATGAGACCCTATTTGACTTTGATGTTCCCCAAGACAATGGAGCAATTGATGAATTTGAACTGTTGACCTTATGGTTAAAGTGCAACACATAACCACTGAACCACCAAGTCACTTTGTTGTTGTTGTTGTGTGCCTTTGAGTTGGAACCAACCCATAGCTGACCCTCCAGTGGGTTTTCAGAGGCAATTAGGAATTAAGGCAGGAAAAGACTGTCAATCCTTCTCCCATGGAGCAGCTGGTGGATATGAACCATGTGCCTTTGGGATTTAAGTGCAGCTTCTTGCCACTAGGCCACCAGAGCTCCCCACAGGTTTGTCTTAGAGAGGGTGAGATCAGGCTGCTCCTTGGAGGCAAGGATTCTGAAGCTTCATCTGACATACTCTGGACATGTTGCAAGGAGGGACCAGTCCTTGGAGAGGGATGTCATGCTTCGGAGGTTGGAGGGACAGTGCAGGAGAGGAAGACCCTCGATGACATGGATTGATTCAGTGACTGGACTAATGGAGGAAGGTGTGTAAGAGACAGTAAGATTGGTACAGGATAGAGCAGGGTTTAGGGCTATTGTACATAGGGTCGCTATGAGTGGCAGGTGACTCGATGGCATGTAACAACAACAACATATATTTAAGAAGGGGAGACTGGAAAAGATGGGATAAATTATGTCTACTGCATTGAAATGATGAGAGAGAGAATTGTTTAAAAGGGATATATGATTAGGTATTATTGTCATGACAGGAGTCCAGAATGAAGGCTGCATAGTGGAGTGGACTTGGGGGGAGGGATTGTATAACAATGAAAGAATTTTTCTTTTACTTTTCAAATAAAAGAATGAACTGGAGATGAGGGGTGGGCAGGGAGAAAAGTATAACAATGAATGAATGGAAATCCAAAATCTCTGTAAATTTTCAATAAAATGAAGAAGAGGAAGAATAGGAAGAAGAAGAAGAAGAAGAAGAAGAAGAAGAAGAAGAAGAAGAAGAAGAAGAAGAAGAAGAAGAAGAAGAAGAAGAAGAAGAAGAAGAAGAAGAAGAAGAAGAAGAAGAAGAAGAAGAAGGGCGTTCTGGTGGCCTAGTGGGTAAAGAGCTATCCTGTCAACTCAAAAGCACATGTTATCTAATCCACCAGCTGCTCTGAAGGAGAAAGATGGACAATCTCCTCTTCTACGACCTACAATCTCTGAAAACCTAAGGGATGGTCAGCCATGAGTTGATTTCAACTCAGTGGTAAAAAACAATAACATATACTTACAGTCTGTAGATGTAACTATAGAATTATCTGCCCAATTTTGTAAGATCATACATGAAGTTCTTTTTTTTAATATCCCTCATTCATTATCTCCCCTATCTTCTCCCACATAGGTCTTAAATTGACTAATACAGACACAATTGTCTGGTGGCATCACATTTTTTTCTAGTATTAAAAAAAAATTAGTTCTCATGAAAATTAGTCAGAGAGATATAGAAGGAGCTCCGCCGTGATTGCCTTCATCTAACGTGGGTGTGGAAGAATGCTGGTAGTTCTATGAGGAGAGTACAGATCCCCACAGGCGCCTCAAACTAGGATTTGTTGGTCTTTTTCTACCTAGATATATCCTACAATGAGTAAAAATACATTTTCTTTGTTTTTTTGAGCTGTGACATCAGTCAGGATCCAAAGAGAAGTCCTTCCCTCTCCTCTCTGGATTTTGTGAAGACTTACCCTCCTGTGTTAGCCTCTTAAAGTCCTACAGCAGTCTCAAAAGGGTACATCAAAGGGTGGTAAAAATGCATTTTAAAAAGCAAACAGTTGTTGAAAGCATTAATGTAGAGGATCAGAGTTGTTCTAGCCAGACCACATAAATAGCTTAAATTGTGGATTGGTTGAAATCGGCCTATTGAAAAGGTGTTTGGATTGAAGGTGCTCCGGTAGCTTAATGGCAAGAAGTTATGCTGCAATCCTGAAGGCACGTGGTTCAAGGCCACCAACTGCTCTGCAGGAGAAGGATGGGCAGTCTCCTCTCATGCAATTAACTGCCTCTGAAAACCCACTGGAGGGTCAGCTATGGGTCGGCTCCCACTTTACAGTACACAATGACAACTGGAAGTCCCAGCCAGAGCAATAAGACAAGAAAGAAAAATAAAGAATATCCAAATAGGTAAGGAAAGACTAAACCTTTCCTTCTTTTCAGATGGCATGAAAACGCCAGATATTCCACAAGAGAGTTAATAGAAATAGTAGAAGTCTTCCACCAAATGGTAGAATACAAGATGAATAAAAAAACTCAGTTGCGTGCCTCCACATTAACAAGGAAACTTCAGAGAAGGAAGCCAAGTAAACAATATCATTTCAAATAGTCCCTAAAAAGATAAAAATCTAGGAGTGAGACTAACTAGAGACATAAAAGATATATACAAAGACACGTATGAAGTAGGACTGGAAGAAACTAAAGAGGTGTATATAAATGGAAAACATTACTTACTCTGAAAGACTTAACACTTTGAAAATGCCAGTACAAGCAAATATAATCGGTAGATGTAACGCAGTCTTGATCCAAATGCTAGTCAGTGGAACTGAACTGAGAATCCAGGAATCGTTCGACCCATTTTACAGGCTAATAATCTTCCACAAAGCTTTAAAGTCCAGTCATTGGGGAAGAATCTCTTTCACAAATGGTGTTGGCAAAACCAGATATCCATTTGAATAAAAATGAAACATGATCCATAGCTCCCATCACAAACACACACACACACACACACACTCCCTCAAAATGGATCAAAGATCTAAATTGTTAAAGCTATAAAATTCTTGAAGATAACATAAAGACAGATAGAAGTCCTAATTTTGGTGTATAAATATAATATAAAAAAACCCTGTAAGTACACAAACAATAGATAATATACTAGATAACTGAGACACCCTAGGATTCAGACTTTATGACAGGCCTTAACAAAAAAGCAAAAGAAGAACCTACAGACTAGCGAGTAAAAATTTGGTAATAACATGTTGAACAAGTTTAATCTCTAAAGCATGTAGACACTTCACCAAAGACATGGTGGCTAATAAATACATGAAGAGATCAAAATAATCATTACCAGGCTCAAACACAAAACTCATGGCCTGCATGGCTGAAGGTTGTCTGAAAGTACATATCACATGAAAGCAGATCACCATCCTTCTCTGATGGAGATACTGGTGAATTTTAACCAACCAGAGAGATGCTGCCTTGACGTTTTCAGCACAACTCCCTACAGACTATGCATCGTGGGTGTCATTTTATTTAGCACAATTGTTGCTAGGTGCTTTCAAGTTGAGTACAACTCATAGCAACCCTAGCAACCCATAGCAGATCTGAACCTGGTCCTATTCTGAATCACCTGTATCATCTCTGAACTACTGGATCCCACTGCTGCCGTCACTGTGTCAATTCATCTGGTCGCGGGGTTTCCTCTCTTTTGCAGACTCTCCAGTCTTCTAAGCATAATGCCTTTTCCCAAGAAGTGTCCCTCCAAACAACATGGCAAAACTATGTGAGACAAAGTTTCACCATCTTTGCCATTAAGAGGACTCTGGTTGCACTTTCTCCAAGATATTTGTTTGTTCTTTTGGCAGTCCATTCAGTACTCTTCTCTAACATCACAGTTCAAACGCATTGATTCTTCTTTCATTCTTACGCATTTTTCAGCTCTCAGCTTTATAAAAGCCCATGACCGCAGTCAGGCTCACCTTAGTCTTTAAATTTATATCATTGCTCCTCAGAATTTGGAAAGATCCCTGGCAGCAGACTTTCCCAAAGCAATATGTCCTTTGATCTCTTGGCTGCTGACACTCAGCATCTGAACCCAGCTTTACTGAACTTGTTAGTGCCGCCAGCACTAACTAAATCACTTCTGCGTCAGGATTTCAACTCCACCACCTCCAGAAAACCATCACAGCCAGCACTGTCATCTCCCAAGTCAGTCACCACTGCCTCCATCTACATTGGGAGAGCTTCTGTCTCACCATCTTGCTCAATTTACAAATCAATGTTATGCATCTGAATGATAGTGTGGGTCACAAGCCTGTGTACATGCTGCAAGTGAGCTGGGCATTTGATCCCTCGCTTCTCCACTGGGGTAACAACATGAGATTTTCGCAAACACAAAGATGCTTTCCATGGGATAATGGGCAGTCAGGAACATGAACAATGGCCGCTATGATCACCAAGATATTTTAAAGTGGAAAGAGCAAAATGTTAAACAATATGTATAGACTGTTACTGTTTATATAAAAACAAAATTAGTCCTTCTACTGAGCTGTCTTTGGAACATTCCACACGGACCTGGTAATAGTCATTACTGCTGAGGAAGAAAACATGGTAACCCGGAGTGGGAGGAAGACTTTAACTTTCACTCTGTACCCTTCAATTGATGAGATGGATTGATCCGTGACTGGGGAAATGGGGGTAGGTGTGTCAGAGACGGTAAGATTGACACAGGATAGAGCAGGGTTTAGGGCTGTTGTACACAGGGTTGCTATGAGTCGCAGGTGAGTAGACAGCACATAACAAACAACAACACCCCTTCAGTTGGTGACTGAGTGGCAAGAAGCTGCGCTGCAATCCCTCCTGAAGGCACACTGTTCAAATCCACCAGCAAATCCACCAGCTGCTCTGCGAGAGAAGGCTGGGCAATCTCCTCCCATGCGATTAACTGCCTCTGAAAACCCACTGGAGGGTCAGCTATGAGTCAGTTCCAACTCGACAGTACACAGCAACAACCACCATCCTTCAACTGAGATAGACGGAACCTAAGAGTACAAAAGGAAAGAAAGGAGAGAGGAGAAGGGTATAGAAATCTCCAGAGTTGTCGTTTTGCTTTCCCTCATTCTCAACTCGGAACTCTGTGTGAGCTCCACAGAAGACCTTCTTATTCTTCTTGACTGTTCCTTACCCTTCTTCTCTTGGTACCTACAGCTGCATCAGGACACACCCTTTCCACCCTCACAATGAGAAAGTTTTCTAACTTGCCTGGGCATAGAAATTGCTTGTTATATACACAGCTTGAATAAAGGGTGCAGCTATAATAAGTCCATTCTGCTCCTTTGCAATGAACAGAACAGCATAGTCTCCACACAAGATAACACAACTCTTCTGTTTGCCCCAGGAACTCAAGGCAATTAAAAAATATCATTTTTAGCTATCTGTCATCATTATTAGATGTCCAATTTTTAGACTATATAACCATGAACACTTGAACAAAGGTATACTGAATAACACCCTATTTATTTTGTCAAATAAAACCACCAATTAAGGGGGGAAAACCTGTAAGACCTAGTAGATCAATTTGGTAGAGTGGCAAGATAAAAGCTCAATACATAAAAATCGGTGAAGTTGCTCTAGTATAACAAAGGAGACATAGAAAAGGAAAATAAGAAAGCAATACCATTTAAAATAGCCAACCACAAATTGAGCTACTTGGGAACAAAGCTAACTAGAGACACAAAGAATCTTTATAGAGAAAACTACAAAACACTACTGCGAGAAACAATAAGGGACCTAAATAAAAGGGAAAATGTTCCCTGTTAACGGATAGGAAAATTCAAGATAGTGAAAATGACAATCCTACAAAGGCAATCTACATGTTTAACACAACCCTAATATAAATACCCAATTCATTTTTCTTTTTTTTTTTTTGTTGTTCACATCTTTACTGTCATTCTAGTAAGACAAATTACTAACTTCTAACATTTAAAAAAACGTACAGTTAGAATTGAAACAATCTAATCACCTTCAGGGACAAGATGAGCTACGTCTAGCTAAGTTCTCTCAAACCCTACCCACAGCATCTGGCCTGAGGAGGAGACCTAGGGCACATGTAGACACAACGTGGAAAGCTGGACAGTGACTCCCCTGTGGACCTGCAAGCCCCTGTCCCGACCCCAATTCATTTTTCAAAGAAATAGAAAAGACAATTGGCGAGTTTATTTAGAAAGGAAAGAGACCTCAAATAAGAAAAGCACTTCTGAAAAACAAAAAGGAAGTAGGAGGCAAAGCACTCCATGGTCTCAAAAATCTACTAAACAGCTTTAATAACTAAAACAGCTGTGTGATTAAACACAGCCGAGATTATGAGGATGGCAGAGATTTATTGTATCCAGGATCACTATGAGGAGTCAACCTGATGTCACCTAACAACTAACCAGTACTCATTTGTAAGAGATTCTGGTGGCACCGTAGGTAACGTATCAGACTGTTACTATACATCAGCCAACCATGAGGTGAAATGAATTGACTGAATGGCAGTGAATTTGGAGGATTTTGGTAACTATTTTTAAAAGAAGCACTTGTATACTGTACTGCTTAATGTTTTGGGCTGCTACACTGAAAGGTTGGTTCTGGACTCACATCATGTTTGACCCCACTGTTATAGTCACTGCATTAATTCATCTTGTTTAAGACTACATTCTATTTTTCACTGAACCTCTACCTTTCAAAGCGCAGCTCAGAAAAGCAAAGCATTATAATGAAATGTGCAAGGATTTGGGGTTAGAAAACCAAAAGGGACGAATACGCTCAGTATTTCTCAAGTTGAAAGAGCCAAAGAAGAAATGGAAACTTCAAATTTCAATTCTGAAGAATTCTACAGACAAAATCTTGGATGATAAAGAGAGCATCAAAAGAAAGTGGAAGGAATCCACCAAGTCACAGTATCAAAAAAGAAGTAGTCAAAATGGAATCATTTTAGGAAGTAGTATTTGATCAAGAACCAATAGAACTGAAGGAAGAAATCTAAACTACACTGAAGGTTTTGACATAAATAAGACTCCAGGAATTGATGGAATACCAATTGAGGTATTTCAGAAAACAGATACAACCCAATCCCTCCAAAAAAATATGGAAGAAAGCTAACTGGACAACTGACTGGAAGAGATCCACATTTGTTCAATTCCCAAAAAGGATAATCCAACAGACTGTAGAAATTATCAAACAATATCAGTAATACAAAATGGAAGTAAAATCTTGCTAAAGATTTTTTTGAAACTGCTGGAACAGTACATTGACAGAGAACTGCCTGAAATTCAAGTTGGATTCAGAAGAGGTGATAGCATGAAGGATATCATTGCTGATGTCAGATGAATCTTGACTGAAAACAAAGAATATCAGAAAGATGTATACTAGTGGTTTATAAATTATACAAAATGCATGGATAATGTATGGGTCATAACAAACTATGACTAACTTTGAGAAGAATGGAAATACTAGAATACTTTATTGTGTTCATGTGAAACCTACACCAAGACCAAGAAGCAGCCATCAAACAGAGCAAGGGAACACTGCAGGGTTTAAAATCAAGAAAGATGCGTGCTAGGGTTGCATCCTTCCTCCATATCTCTTCAATCCGTATGCTGAGCAAATCATTCGAGAAGCTGGACTTTGTGTTGGAGGAAGACTCATAAACAACCTGCATTACGCAGATGACACAAGCTTCCTCATAGAAAATGAAGACGACTTGAAGTATTTACTGTAGAAGATCAGGCTATAGACTGGAAAATGGGCTATGTCTCAACATTTAAAAAAAAAAAAAACCCAACCAAAAAAACAAAAATCCTCACCACTGGATCAACAGGCAACTCCATGATAGAGAAAAGACTGAAGTTGTCAATGATTTCCTTTTACTTGGATCCACAACCAACACCCTTGGCAGCAGCAGGCAAGAAATCAAAAGGTGTGTTGCACTGCAGATATCTGTTGTTAAAGCCCTCCCCAAAGTTCTAAAGAGCCAGGACGTCAGTCAAAAAATTAAGGTGTGTCTGATCCTAGGTAAGTTCTTTTCACTTGATACTTAATAAGGAAGTCCAAAGAAGAATTTGAATTGTGGCATTAGCCACAAAGAGAATTGGATATACCAGGGACGGCCACAAGGATAAACAGATCTATGTTGGAGGAAGTGCAACTGATGTTCTCCTTAGAGGTATGCATGGTGAAACTTTATGTCCTTTACTTTGGGTACATTTTCAGGAGGAACTAGTCCTTGGAGAAAGACATCGTGCTGGGAAGGGTAGAGGGGTCAGCGAAAGAGAGGAAGACTCTCAACTCAGGGACGATCACAATGGGTTTGAGCGTGGCAGAAGGTGCGGGTGATGCAGGACAGAGCAAGGTTCACAGGGTCTCCAGGAGTCCTTGAAGATGCCTCAGGCGCCTTCCAACAATTACTTTCCCAAACATAATGTTTTTCTCCTGGGATTTCTATTCCACATTATGAGGTAGTGACTTGCAGAGTTTTTGTTTTTACCCATTTTATTAAATTAAAATTTTTTCTTTTAATTGTGATGGTAGCAAAAGTTTACAGAAAAGTTAGATTTTCATTCATTCGTTCATTGTTGCACATTTTATCCCCTCTCCCTGCCCTTCCCCTCCACGAGGTGACTTTTTTTAAACACTAGTTTATTTACAAAATTCGAATACATTTTTTTCAAGAACAGGTTCTTCCAATTTCCCTCACCCTCCCACCTATCAAATTGTACAACATCATGATTAATCCCCCCACCCCCTGCACATCTTCATCCCTCTGCTTCCACCCTCCCCCACCCCCCTTGGATCCTTATACTCATTCTACAATAATGATTTTATGCAATATTTGTTCTTGTGGAACTGAGTTTACTCAGCATAATGCTCTCCATGTTTTCACCCATTTTATAAACAATTTCCATGCCTGTGCTGTTAACAACTTTATCAGAACTGTCCATGCCAGATACTTATTAAACCCTCCATAAAACTTTGCTTTATGAAGGAAGGAGGCCTGGAAAGGTGAAGTGGCCCATCCTTCCCAGCCAGCCCAGGAAATCAATCCGACAGGGAGGTGGTGATTTTAAGGTGAGACATGGCAGGTGCGACCCAGGCTTTGGCGTGGGTGTTGGGTCTACCTTTTGCCCTTCATGATCGGCATCTCCTGGGCACTTCCTGGAGTTTCCATGATCCTCTTACTCAGAGATGAATCGCTTTTGTTTCTTCCTTGTAAGAGAATACTATCCTCGGGCTATTGAGAAATGTGGACACTGGAGGCCCTCAGATCCAAGTGGTAACTTTACCCGGAGGCCAGGGGAAATGGTTGTGGGGCGGGCCTCGAGGAATCGGGAAAACCCGAGAGGGGCGGGATGAGAGATCCTAAGAGAGACCAGTCGGTGATCTCCTGGCGGCCAGCTGAGTAGCAGCCCCGGACCATCCCGCGCGCTTTCGGACTGCGAACAGAGACTCCAGGAGGCGGGCGAGACCCAGCAAGCCCGCGCCGAGCTAGTCCTCGCCTGCCTGGCCGGGCCGCCAGGGGCCACAGGGCGGAGACGCCGCAGCCCGCGCACCGCGCACTAGGCGCTGAGCTGGGCGAGGAGGGGCCCCGAGCTCCGCGGGAGGTCCCGGTGAGCGCCCCCGCACGCGCGCCCTCCGAGCCGCCTCCCCGCGCGCGTGCCGAGCGCAGAGCCGTGCGCCAGTGAGCCCCGCGCCCACCTCCACGGCGCCAGCGCCCCCGCCGGGGCTGCGGTGGGCTCTGCCTGGACCTCTTGGTGCACACACCACCACTTGCCAGACTGAGACACCGGGCGCCAAAGGTAAGACCTGGGAAAGGAGGTAGGAGCCATGGGGTGGTGGGAAGTGGGACGGAGAAGGGGGGCTTGTCACCACCCCTACCCCTTCTTCGTGCAGCACTTACTTAGGTGGCTGTTCATGTAAAAAAGCATATATGTCCTCGGGGTGTTGATCACTTCGATAAGGCACTACACTCCTGGCCACACAAACTTTTCGTCTTGGGCTGCTGAAAAGTTAACGGTTCAAATCCCCTGGCCTCTCTGTGGGACACTAGGGAAATGGATCACTTCCTATCAAAAAGATTTGCACCTGGCAAACCGGGGAGGGTCGCTGTGGGGCCAAACCAACTGGACGCATCAGTGATTTAAGAACCACAGGGTCTACTTTTAATGGGCCGTATGTGACTAAGTTGTGTTCACCGGCTATTATCTCCTGCCCGCGCCCCCAACCCTGCATGGCTGGTGAATTACGAAGAGTGGCCTTAGGATGAGAGTGTCTTTCAAACTAAGAACCCTCGATTCTGTGGACTAAGTGTCAAGAACTAGTCCCCCAACTTTATCTTTTTATATCTGGAATTTTCTATGAAGGGCGGATGGAGGTGGGCAGCTGGGCGTCACCCGGGGACACGCGACTGCCTTGTGTTTTACTTCTTCTGTGCTTTGCTGGTTCTGGTTTGCTGCTTCTCAAGCAAGTAATGGCTTGCAGAGATGAGAAGTTCACTCAGAAATGAGGGTGCAGAAAGATAGCAAAGGAATGTGGGGAAACCAGATTTAGCCTGAATTTCGTTGTAAGAGAATCACCGTCTAGTGCCTCAGTTGAGAAGTATTCCATATTCCGGGCTGGAAAGAGAAAAGGAGCTATGTCTGAGTGCCAGTGTCTTTAAGGAAAGGTAGTTTTCTTTACATACTAAAACCTTCTCAGTAACAAAATCTTAAATGACAGCATTTAAGAAAATGTAAGCATTGTAAAAATCAGGCAGTTCACTGGTACATTATGCATTTGACTATATAAAGGGGGTGATTTCTTTTTTGGGGGAGTTGCAATCCTTTCATTTGTTGACGGGCACTTGAGTTACTTCCATTTCTTGGCTATTACGAATAGCACAGCAATAAACATGGGTGTCCATACATCTGTTTGATGGATGGTTCTGATTTCTTTAGGGTATGTTACGTTAGTGAGATTGCTGAGCAAAATGGTATTTCTTTTTCCAACTTTCATAGAGGTTGTACCATTTTACATTACCACCAGCAGTGAATAAGAGTTCCAATCTCTCCACCACACATCAAGCAAGGTTGTGTCATGTAAAGGGGGTGATTTCTTATCTACTCAACAGGAAAGATTTTGTATTAATCGAGCTTTGCTTCTGTGGTTTTAATACTGCCCTTGCAAAATGATCAAGGATGTGCCCCAAGGTGGTGGTTGAGATTTCAGAGTTAGAAAGACTGGAAGTTGAATCTGGGCTCCACCATCTAACTTGCTGTGTGACGTTGGATACATTCTCTGCTCTCTAAGTTGAGTTGGTGGAAGAATGAAGATCTTAACACAAGAACCATGGTGCTGACCCCAGCAAATTAGAACTGCCCCATAGGGTTTTAAAGGCCATGGATCTTTGTGGAAGGAGAAATGCATGCCTTCCTCTCACGAGCAAGCTCTGAGGTTCCAACCACTGCATTTGTGGTTGACACTTGAGTGCTTTAACCACTAGGACACCAGGACTCCTTCAAAAGTGTATCTATCTTCTTCTAATCAGGGAATCTAACTCTGGTATCTTGCATGACAGATGGGAATACTCACCACTGTACTAACAAGGATGGCAATAAATTATATTTAAACCTAATGAGAAGAATGTTGAATATACCAAGGATTGCTAAGAAAACAAACAGGTTCATCCTAGAGAGTATGAAACCAGGCTGCTCCTTGGAGGCAAAGATTCTGAAGTTTCATCTGACTTACTTTGGACATGTTGCACAGAGGGACCAGTCCTTGGAGAAAAATGTCATGCTTGGAAGGGTGGAGGGACAGAGCAGGAGAGGAAGACCCTCTATGAGGAGGGTTGATTCAGTGACTAGGGTAATCATAATCAGAGTGGGTGTGTCGGAGACAGTGAGGCTGGCACAGGACAGAGCAGGGTTTAGGCTGTTGTACATAGGGTCACAGGTGACTCGACAGCACATAAACAATGACAACAAACCTAATGAAGGCTCTCTGGTGGTGTGGTCCACTCAGAGTTATGTTGCTGCTAACCAAAATTCAGCACCTCCACAGTGGTGCGAATCCACCAGCTGCTCTGCAGGAGAGTGATGGGCAGCCTCTTCCCATGGCCTTTACAGCCTCTAAAAACCCACTGGAGGGTCAGCTGTGAGTTGGCTGCGTTTTGAGTTGATGCAGCCCCACATTGCCTAGTCATACGTCTCCCTTAGCTCCTCTGAGACCTGGAGCTATAGGCATCTTTCCAGTTGTTACAACACAGGCAGCGCGTATCAAATTCTTGTGCTTGAATCCAACAGTCTTTTCAACACACACCACACACTCTCCTGTGCAGCCCTTGATGTGTTCTTTGCATTTCAAGATTCTCGAATGCTTACAAACAGGCACAGTTTCGGATGAACACAAAGCTGGCATGACACCGGCTGTGTAATTATTGTTTATTATTTAAAATAGTAGTTCTCAGATGTCCTCGTAGTCCCTGATTCCGGAAGGAAGATCGGAGGAACTGACACACACACCACCGCCGCCACCGCCGCCGCCGCCCACCCCTACCCCCCCCCCGGGAGTTACCCGTTCACTGGGCTATTGTGGCTGCACTGTGGCTTATTGAAGGTGCCTGTCTCCCCCGCCCTCACCTTCCCCGCCCCCGCTTAGTCAGACAGTCTGCTTTTTAACAAGCACCTTTTGTGCTCATTCGGACCGAAAAGCCCTTCTTAGGAATTAGAGCTCACCGGTGTTTCTCAAAACTGGAAACCACTTGCTGGCTAGTCAATTCTGAGTCAGCAAACTCCGTGTGTGTCGCAGTAGAACTGTGTGTGTGAGGCTATTTACTGGCTAACTTTTCAGACGTAGGTCACCTGGACCTCTTTCTGAGGTGCCTCTGGGTGGACTTAAAAGTGTCAGCTGCTGAGTCAGCAGCTGAGCTGTTTGCAATGTTCAGGGACTCAGAAATAGTGTTGTTATCAGGCACCATCCTCCTGCCCCAGCTCCTGCGCCGTCCTTACAGTCTCTCTGCTGAAGCGCGTTGCTGCAGTCAGGGCTCAGGCCATCTCATGAGGGTCTTCCTCTTCTTTGCTGACCATCTATGTTTCCAAGATGTCCTTCACCAGAGCACCTCAATTCCAGATTTGTCCTGTTGTTGTTGTTGCTAGGTGCCATCAAGTCAAGTACAACCCATAACAACCCTATGAACAGCAGACCTGAACTGTGTCCTGTTCTGTGCCATCCTCACACTTTCTGACACATTAAGACCCATTGCAGCAGTAACTGTGTCAATCTACACGGTTCAGGGCCTTTTTTTCTTTCTCCGACCCTCCACCTTTCCAAGCATGATGTCCCCTCTCCAAGGAATAGACCCTCTTAGCAACATGCCCGAAGTATGTGAGACAAAGTTTTATCATCTTTACCTCCGAGAAGCACTCTGTTGGAACTTTCTCCAAGACATATTTGTTCTTTTGGCCGTCCATGGAATGTTCGGTGTTCTTCTCCAGCACCACAACTCAAAGGTATCAGTTCTTCTCCTGTCAGGCCTATTCATTGTCCAGCTCTCAGGTGTATAGCAAGTAATCAGAAAGACCATGGCCTGAATCAGGTGTTCCTTAGTCCTAAAAGTGACATCATTGCTCCTCAATAATTTGGAGAGGTCCCTGACTGCAGACTTTGCCAGTGCAATACCATCTCTTGATTTCCTGACTGTTGGTACCAAGGGTATTGTAATAATTGGAGAAATTCAATTCCAAAATGGGCCTTATGAAAACATGGATTTCTCATAATCAATTGAGAAAGATTTATTATAGCCATTTAAATGCCTGATGTGTATTTTAAATGTTAAAGCATCCAGGAAGATAGTATCATTTGACCCTCTGTCTAAAGGTAAGAAAGAACTGACATCTCAAGTTTTGTTAAGTTGTGCAGACTCTGAACTCTAGTGTTTCTGTTGCCCCTGAAATAAGAGATCCATATTTGTCCCCATTCCCAAGTAAGAGGATCCAAAAGAATGTGGAAATTATCAAACAATAACATTAATATTTCATACATGCAAAATATTTTTGAAGATAATTCAAAAATGACTAGAACAGTACATTGGCAGGGAAATACTAGCAGTATAAGCTGGTTTTAGAAGAGGCCATGGCATTAGGGATATCATTGCTGATTTCAGGTTAATCAATGGATCCTGGTTGAAAGCAGAGAATACCAGAAGGATATCTATTGTGTTTTATTGACTATGCAAAGGCATTTGACTGTGTGGATCATAACAAATTATGGCTAACATTGAGACAGATGGGAATCCCAGAACACTTACTTGTGCTCATACAGAATCTATACCTAGATCAAGAAGCTGTAATGTGAACAGAGCAAGGGAACACTGCATGGCTTAACCTCAGGAAAGGGGGGGGGGTGTCAGAGTTTGGGGTTTTTTTACATACCTGTTCAATCTGTATACTGAGCAAATAATTCACAAAGCTGAACTCTATGAAGAGGAGTATGGCGTCAGGTTTGGATGAAGAATCATCAACAACCTGCATTATGCAGGTTGACACTGTATCTGCATTATGCAGATGACACAACTTCACTTGCTGAAACTGAAGAGGATATGAAACACTTGCTGCTGATGATCAAGGATTACAGCCTTTGGTATAGATCACATCTCAACATCAAGAAGACAAAGACTCTCTTCACAAGCCCAACAGCCAACATTATGGTAGATGGAGAAAAGATTGAAGCTGTCATCTTGCTTGGATTGACAATCAACAGCCTTGGTACCAGCAGTCAGGAGATCAGGAGACACATTGCATTGGGCAAGTCTGCTATCAGGGACCTCTTCAAAATGCTGAAGGCTTCTCCAAATGCCAAAACGTATCAGTTTGAAGACTGAGGTGTGCTTGATTCGAGCCATGGTCTTCTCAATCACCTGCTATGCTAGATAGTGAAAAAGAATGACAGAAGAAGAGTCGTGGTGCTGAAGAAGAGTGTTGAGTAGCCCATGGGCTGCCAAAAGGACAAGCAGATATGGCTTGGAAAAGGTGTGGCCAAAGTGACCCTTAAAGGAAAAAATGACAAAGCTTCATCTTTCGTACTGTGGAAATATAGCTAGGCGAGGCTGTCCCTTGGAGAGGAAGGATGCTCAGAAGGATGGAGGGTCAGTGAGGGAGAGGAAGACCCCTAACAAGATAGAATGACACAATGACTTCAGCATTGGTGTCTAGTATATCAAGGATGCTGAGGCTGGCACAGGATAGGGCAGGGTTCAGGGTTGACTGTTCATAGGGTCTCTATGAATCATAGTTGATGACACCTAACAGCAATAACAACAGTAAACTACATGAGCAGAGCCCTAGTGGCCTAGTGGTAAGAAGCTCTGCTGCAGTCCCAAAGGCACACAGTTAGAATCCACCAGCTGCTTCACAGAAGGATAAGTAATCTCTCATATGATTAAACTGCCTCTGAAAACGTGCTAGAGGGTCAACAGCAATATAATACATGGAGCTCTGGTGGCTTAGTGGTAAGGAATTGTGCTGCCAATACAAAGGTACATGGTTCAAATCCACCAGGTGCTCTTTGGGGGAAAAGATGGGCATTTTTCTCCCATGTCATTTACAACCTTTGAAAACCCATTACAGGGTCGACTATGAGTCGGTTCCGACTTGACAGTACACAACAACATACACGTAGCTTCTCTGATTCTAACTTCTTCAGTGAGGAGGAAATAATAGGTCTGACATCCATACCTCATGCGTACTTTGAAGAATGCTTGAGATCAGTTTTAGAAAACTTTCTGATTTTATATTGTTGTTCATTGCCTTCGAGTTGAGCACAACTCATAGCAGCCCTATGAACAAAAGGTGAAAGACGTCTTATGCCCCTCTACAGCTATCGATATTTATCAAAGTTCATAGTTTCTGGAGGCCTGTGGTTTTGGAAGTGGATGCCACTCCTGCTTCCAAACCTGTCATAGAATGTTATTGTTGTTATGTGCCATTAAGCCGCTTGCGATGTATAGCGACCCTATGTAGAGTAGCTCTGAACCTTTCCCTGTCCTGAGCCAGTCTCACTAATTCCAACACACCAACCCCCACTGCCCCAATTACTCTATCAATCCATTTCATCCGGGGTCTCCCTCTCCTGCACTGTCCGTCCACCCTTCCAAGCATTATGTCCTTCTCCAAGGACCCATCTTCCTTGGCCACATGCCCAAAATGAGGTGGAGCTTCAAAATCCTAGCCTCCAAGGAGAGACTTGATGTCACCCTCTCCAAGACAAAGCTATTTGATTATAAATTAAGATGCTGAATTTAGGTGAGCTCTGGTGGCCTGGTGGCAGGAAGCTGCACTGCAATCTCAGAGGTACACGGTTCAAATCCACCAGATGCTCTGCTGGAGAAGGAGGAACGGTCTTCTCCTGTATCAGTCAGATCTGATTTGACAGTACACACAAAAGATAATGAAATAAAATTTTAAAAATTAAAAAAAAGATGCTGAATTTAATGTCTGGGGCACTGGGGATCCTGGGAGATCTAAAAGAGAAGAGAATAACTAGGTGTGGGGGTAGTTTTTGTACACAGAACCTACTGACAGGTTCCTGATTTCTGCCTGACATTCCAATCTACTTCTTTATTTTACAGACATCCGCTTTTGTCACCATGCTCTCATCTGGTGACTTTGCTTCTGCATCCTGGGAGCTCGTGGTCCGTGTGGACCATCCAAATGAAGAGGAGCAGCGAGACATCACCCTGAGGGTGTCCGGAGACCTGCATGTCGGGGGAGTGATGCTCAAGTTAGTAGAACAGATCAGTAAGTTACTCTTTCCTTACAGTTTCTCTGTATACAACAACCTCTCCAATGCATCGCCATTGATTCATTGCTCTAAACCCAAGACCCTTTACCACTGAGTGTCTTGGGACTCGCGGTGACCCTCCATTGGGTTTCTGAGATTGTAAATCTTTATGGGAGAAAGCGGTTCCTCTTTCTTCCAGGGAGCAGCTGAAGGATTCAAACCACCAAACTTTGGTTAGCAGCTGACACATGACATGTTGTACCAGCAGAGCTCCTTAACTCAGTGATCTAGGTTGATCCGAGAGCCTCCAAAAGTGGGCAAACCCATCTTTCTTAGAGTGGCCTCTGTCATCTTCCCTGGTGAATGCAGAGCTCACATTGTCTCCAAACCTTGCTTATACTCAATTCTATTTAAGATTCAACCTCGTCAGTGTCCTCTCTTTAAAAAAAAACAAAACAACAACTTGATTGGTTTGTCTTTTTAAATCCTGTAATCAACCATTAAAAAATCCTTAGGGATCTCAGGTCTACTCTACAGAACATACTGGCCAGAACCTAATAGTTTTATTTGAGTAAAACAAACATGTAGAAAAACATGCTTGTCCTAAATATATTCATTGTTATATGCTGTCAATTCAGAACTAATCCACAGCTGACCCTCCAGTGATTTTTCAGAGACAGTAAATCACAGGGGAGGAGATTGCCTGTCCTTCTCTCACAGAGCAGCTGGTGAATTTGAACGGTGTGCCTTTGAGATTACAGTACAGCTTCTTACCACAAGGCCACCAGAGCTGCCAAGTATACAGTTGAATGAACTTCATAGTCACATGACCACCACCCACTTCAGGAAACTGAGCATTACTAGCAACCCCCACCAGGCTCCACTTCTTTCTTTTTTCCCCCCAATAATTATTTTTGTATTAATAAAAGTTTATAGAGACTTTGGATTTCCATTCATTCATTGTTCTGTATATTCCTCCCTGCCAACCCCTCCCCCAAGCTCACTTCTCTCTTTGAAAAGTAAAAAAATAAATAATAATAATAATAAATTTTTTCATTGGACCAAGAAGCAGTTGTCAGAACAGAGCAGGGTAACACTGCATGGTTCAAAATTGGGAAGGGTGTATGCCAGGGATGTGTCTTTTCTCCATACCTTTTCAACCTGTATGCAGAGCAGATTATCCGGGAGGCTGGACTCTATGAAGAGAATTGTGGAGTCAGGATTGGTGGAAGATCTAGTAACAATCTGCGTTATGCAGATGACACAACCCTGCTTGCTGAAACTGAGGAGGACCTCATGCACTTGGCTGCAGAGGGTCATGGACGGCAGCCTCCAATATGGATTGAGGCTCAATGTCAAGAATACAAAGATTCTCACCACTGGATCAATTGACAGCATCAGGATGGATGGTAAAGAGATTGAGATTGTTCACAGCTTTAGTTTGCTCGGCTCCACGGTCAACACCCTTGGCACCAGCAGCCAGGAAATCAAAAAACATATTGTGATGGAAAAATCTGCTGTTAATGACCTCTCTAAAGTACTCAAGAGCAACGGTGTCTCTCTGGAGACTAAGGTGCACCTGATACAGGCCATGGTCTTTGCAAATCACTTGTTATGCATCAGAAAGTTGGACAATGACTAGGGAGGACAGAAGGAGAATGTATGCCTTTGAGCTGTGGTGCTGGAGAAGAGTATTGAATGTACCATGGACTGCCAGGAAAACAAACAGATTCATCCTGGAGAGGGTTAAACCAAGCTACTCCTTGGAGGCAAGGATTCTGGGGCTTCGTCTGACATACTTTGGACATGTTGCCAGGAGGGACGGGTCCTTGGAGAGGGACATCATGCTTGGGAGGGTGTAGGGACAGCGCAGGAGGGGAAGACCCTCTATGAGATGGATTGATTCGGTGACTGGGGTAATCGGGATGGGTGTGTCAGAGGCAGTACAATTGGCACAGAATAGAGCAGGGTTTAGGGCTGTTATACATAGGGTCACTGTGAGTCGCAAATGACTCGACAGCACATAACAACAACAACATAACAGTTGTAGGTTTTTCAAGATGCTTGGAAGACTCTTTCTATTGTGGATTAGGATTTCTAGAGTTCTTCCAAGCTTTTCTCTAATGAAGTTTATAGTCCTTGGTTTTAGTCCTAGGTCCTTGGTCCTCTTTGAGTTGGTTTTTGTGTATATAGTAAGGTGTGGATCTTGCTTGAGTCTTCTTTTATTTTTTTTTTCAGTCAAATTCCCCTTCCTCCTCCAGCTTTATTGAGTAGTTAAAAATTACATTTCTATTTTCTAAGACTTCAGTTCCTTTTTCCATCTGACTTTTTTTTCTTTTTATACTTTTTATTGTTATTTGTGTAGAAGTTTACACAGCAAATTTGACATTTGACAATTTACACATGGTTTTTTTTTATTACACTGAAGGCAGTCCCTACCATAAAACATTACTCTTTCCACTTTTTTTTTCCAATGAAGTGTTCATACCTCTCTAGTGTCTTCACGACACACCCATAGAAGCTTATAGTAAGGATGTCTCTATTCTTTTTTCTTTTATTATTATTGTTTCTATTGTTGTTGTTGTTGTGTTATGTGCCATCGAATCGCTTGCGACTCATAGTGACCCTAAACTGTGCTCTGTCCTGTGCCAATTGCACTGTCTCCGACACACCCATCCTGATTACCCCAGTCACTGAATCAATCTACCTTGTAGACAGCCTTCCCCTCCTGCACTGTCCCTCCACCCTCCCAAGCATGATGTCCCTCTCCAAGGACTAGTGCCTCCTTACAACATGTCCAAAGTATGTTAGACAGAGCGTCAGAATCCTTGCCTCCAGGGAGCCACCCGGTTTAACCCTTTTCAGAATGAATCTGTTTGTTTTCCTAGCAGTCTATGATACCCTCAATACTCTTCTCCAGCACCACAGCTCAAAGGCATCAATTCTCCTTCTATCCTCCTTAGTCATTGTCCAACTCTCTGATGCATAACAAGTGATTGCAAAGACCATGGCCTGTATTAGGTGCACCTTAGTCTCCAGAGAGACACCATTGCTCTTCAGTACTTTAGAGAGGTCCCTAACAGCAGATTTTCCCATGGCAATACGTCTTTCAATTTCCTGGCTACTGGTGCCAAGAGTGTTGACTGTGGAGCCGAGCAAACTGAAGCTGTGAACACGCTCAATCTCTTCGTCATCCATCCTGATGAATATATATATATATATATAGTTAGTTAGTATGCAAAAATAATATCTTGTTTTCTGTGAATATGTATTTCTCTGCAATTCCTGAATAGCTCCAAATTATGCTAATTCTGAGCAGCGATATTTATTCTGGGTTTTAGTCTTTGAAAAAAATGTTCTAAACCTTTGCCATCACCATGTGTACATCCAGCATCAACTCTGGGATGAAGATGTTCCTGCTTAGACTTTTATTTTGGTTTCTCTCTCCGTAGTCATTAGTGTGCATGTTTGTCTTAATTTACTCCCACTCAGCTGTATGTTTTATGTAGGGACTGATAACAGATGTTACTTGATGTCACTTAATAGCTACTGAGGTCAGACAATCCAAGGCCACCATTGTGCTAAAATTAAAGTTACTTACAGAAGTTCATAAATTTCCAAATTGTTTTTATGTCCTACATGGAAACATTTCAAGAAACCCAGAGTGGGCGTACAGGTCTGACTCAACTCTTCCAACTTGCTCAACCCTATTCACCAGTGGCACGGAAAGGGGGTTCTTTAACAAAGCATAGTACATAACACCTCTACCAAACTAAACATAAGCTCTTTTTCTTATGTAGTTAAATGTAGAAAGCTGGGGATTTTTCCACCCCTTTCCTCCTTTTATACAGCATATAAAGCTCACTGGCCTGGGAGTAGCCTCTATCTGCCAACCTTTGGCCAGTGAAGAGTATTCAGAGAAAAGAATAAAACCATCAGTCAGGAAAAGGAAGGGACGGCAAAGGAGAATAATGAAGATGTAGCCTCAATTGTGCATCCCGTGCAAGGGGCCCTGACTCTCCACAGCGGTAACAGTTGACTTCACTGGTCTTGCTGCAGTTGATGGCGACATGACCAGTTTCACCACGCTTGTAACACTTCTCTTTGGTGCAGTCTTTTTGAATGTGTCCAAATTCTCCACAAGAATAGCACTTCTGCGCATCAGCATGGTCCCAGTCACGAGCCAGAGGGCCTGATTTGCCACAGTTGGAGCAGCACTACTCTCGCTCTCTCTTGGGCTCCTTGCAGTCCTTGGCATTGTGACCCCCTTTACCGCAGTTATAGCAGGCATCCTCCCTGATGATCACAATCCTTAGAAGGCTCACCACAGCGGCAACAGATGTCTGGAAGAGATGAGGAAACAAACTGGAAACCTCTATTGGCGGTAAAACCACCTCTGCCACGGCTTCTCATTCCACAACCCCGGCCTCCTCCAGCAGGGCATTCCCAGGCCCAGTGGCCAGACTGCCCACACTTAAAGCACTCATTGCTACTCATGGCTGTAGTTAGGTCTTCTCCATCGCCTTGGGGAGCCCAGAGAGACAAAGAATAGGACGCAGTCCAGGGGAAGGCAGCTCACAAGACAGCGGCTGTTATCTTCAGGGTCACTACCTGCGCCACATAAGCGTCTGCACCCTTGCTTGAGTTTTCTACAGAGAGTTTTCCAATTTTGCCAACACCCTTTGTTTAAAAGGCTGCCATTTCCCCACTTAACTGATTTCATCTCCTGGTCAAAAATCAATTGACCATAGGTAGTTGGGCTGATTCCTGGATTCTCAATTTTATTCCATTAATCTGTGTGTCTGTCATTGTACCAGTACCACACTGTCTTTTTTCCCCCCATAATCAAAACTTTATTGAAAAAACTGACACCAAAAGAAGTGACACATACTTTACCAAAAACTGAAATGTTATTATATGATCATGATGGATTAACCAGAATTACTGATTGGTAAGGCTTTCTGTGACCGAAGAGAAATTCAGGAAGTCATAGAGAGCATTAGTGTTGTTTTCTTCTGAATGAACAACCTTCTGTGAGTCTGGCTTTTCCCCCTGTGGGCTGACACAACACTGTTGAACAACCTACACAAAGAACCACTGTCTGAGCATGGCTGAAAATTGTGATAATCTTGTAGCAACCTGGACATTTTACATCCATAAAATAAGAATTTGGGCTCTGAACCAGCTGTTTCTTTTTGTGCTTTTTCTTCTCATCCTCCATAGAATGATATAGTAAATCTCTTGCCAAAGGCATGTTGACGCTTTTCTCAAGCCCACCTCTACGAGCACAAAGACGAAACCCAAACTTACCACGCTGTCTTGACCACTATGGCAGTGTAGTAGGATTTGAAATCAGAGAGTGAAATGCCTCCTACCTTGTTTCTCTTTTTAAAGAATGCTTTGCTTATTTGAGGCCTCTTTCCTCTCCAAATGCAGTTGCATATTGCCTTTTCCATCTTGTTGAAGAAAGGAATTGGTATTTGTATTGGGATTGCATTGAGTGTGTATATTGCCTTTGGTAGTAGTGTCATTTTCATAATATTTAGTCTTCCTGTCCATGAGCAAGGGATATTCTTCCACTTCTCCAGGTCCCTTTTTGTTTCTTATAGTAATATCTTGTCATTTTCTTTGACTAGATCCTTTATGCTTCTGGTTAGATTTACTCCCAAGTATTTAATCTTGTGATTAGCTTGTGAAGGGTATTATTTTTTTCTTAGCTCCAGCACTGTATTCTCTTTGTCACTGTAAAGAAATCCAATTGATTTTTGTATGTTGATCTTGTATCCTACCACTTTGCTGAATTGGTCAACTATGTCCAGTAGGTTTCTTGCTGAGTCTTTAGGGTTTTCTAAGTATATTATCATATCATTTGCATATAGAGATCATTTACCTCCTCTTTACCAATTTGGATACCTCTTATTTCCTTCTCTTGTCTTATGGCTATCACTAAGACTTCCAATACAATATTAAATAGGAGAGATGATAGTGGGCATCCTTGCCTAGTTCCTATTCTCAAAAGGAATCAAGCTTCACTTCTGGCCCCTCCCAGTCATCTGCCAGTAACCACTGTCCTGCCTTCCAGCACTGTGAAACTCCTTTTGGTTTTGAATTTAATTTTCATTCAACGTTATATTTGTGAGATTTATGCATGTTGTTGTGAATAGTTTGGGTTTGTTTCTTTTCATGAGTATATGATGTTCCATTGTATAAATAGGCCACAATATATCCATTTGCCTACTGAGGCCTTCTCCATGTTAGCTTTAGTTTGTTATGATCCCTATTGTCTTCTCAATCACTTGCTGTACATCTGAGGGCTGGACAATGAATAAGCATGACAGAAGAAGAATTAATGCCATTGAGGTGTAGTGTTGGAGAGGAGCACTCAACAATCCATGGATTTCTGAAAGAACAAACAGATGTCTAAGAAAAAATGCTGCCAGTGTGCTGCTTAGAGGCCAGGATAGTGGACTTTGTCTCATATATTTTGAGCATGTTGCTAGGAGAGGCTAGTCCTTGAAAAGGTAGAGGGGTCAGCGAAAGAGCGGAAGACTTTCAATGAGATGGTTTGACACAGTGACTGCAGCAACAGGCTCAAGTGTGACAGAGATGGTGAGGATGGCGCAGGATAGAAAAGGGTTCAGATCTGTTCTTGACAGTGTTGGGATGAGTCAAACCTGACTCGACAACACCTAACATCAACAACTGATACCTATCTAGTTTCCTTTTTGGAAGCTAATACGTATAAGAATGCTATATAGTACGGGTTTTTGGTGAACGTGCATACAGGTTCATGTCTGATATCTACCTATTAAGACTGGTTTTTATAGTGATAGTATTGATTCAACCTTCTGGCTTAATGAGTAAAAGGCTGTGCAGCCAACACAAAGGCAAACAGTTCAAATCCATCGACTGTTCCATGAAAGAAAGATGAGCAGTCTCTTCCAGTGCCAGTGACTGGGTTTGAACCAGCAGCCTTCAGGTTAGTAGTCAAGTACAAACCATCTGTGCTTCACAAGGACCTTACAGGATCACACAGAGATGACAGTAATTCTCAGAGGCAACAGTATTATGGAAAGTAGGGAAGATCTATTAATTTTTTTAGACTATGTCTTTGTTATCACATGTTATGCATCAGAGAGTTGGACAATGACTAAGGAGGATAGAAGGAGAATTGATGCCTTTGAGCTGTGGTGCTGGAGAAGAGTATTGAGAATACCATGGACTGCTAAGAAAACAAACAGATTTATCCTGGAGAGGGTTAAACCGGGTGGCTCCTTGGAGGCAAGGATTCTGAGGCTCCGTCTAACATACTTTGGACATGTTGTAAGAAGAGACCGGTCTTTGGAGAAGGACATCATGCTTGGGAGGGTGGAGGGACAGTGCAGGAGGGGAGGGCCCTCTATGAGGTGGATTGATTCAGTGGCTGGGGTAATCGGGATGGGAGTGTCAGAGACAGTGCGATTTGCACAGGATAGAGTGGAGTTTAGGGCTGTTGTATATAGGGTCGCTACGAGAAGCAAGCGACTTGGTGGCACATAACAACAACAACAACAGGTTGTCAAATGATCTAATGAAGAGTCTGCAACATCTGTAGGAGATGCTTTGCCTGTGGCTGATTTAGGTTAGTAGTTTAATGTCCTCCCCAAGTCAGAATCTTTTTTCTCTATTTGACAGGAGATCATTTCTTTCTTTTTTTTTTTAATAAGAAAAAATTGTATTTAGGGTTAGCCATCTGGGATAAGTTTAGATGATCTCAATTTTGTTGGCAACATTCAAATCATCATAGTCAGAAGCAAGTCATACAGAGGCCCTCTTCCCTCCATCAGGCCTAATCAAGGTGTCGACCTTGGCCACATCAGTGTCATAGAACTTCTCTACAGCTTGTTTGATTTGGTGCTTGTTGGCCTTGACATCCACAGTGAACACAAGTGTGTTGTTATTTTGTCTTCTTCATGGCTGACTCAGTGGTCAGGGGAAATTTGATGATGGCATAGTGGTCAAGCCTGTTTCTCCTGGGGGCGCTCCTCCAGGGGATATTTTTGCTGCCCTCAGAGTCTCAGTGTCTTGGGCCAATGGAAGTTGGGTGATGTATGAATCTTCTATTTTTTTGTGGCTGTGGATGCCCTTCAGAACTGCCTTCTTGGCCTTTAATGCCTTTGTTTTGGCTTCAGTTTTGGGAAGGGCAGGGGTTTCTTCTTCACTTTTAACACCATCTTCCTAGAAAAGGCAACAGGAGATAATGTGTACCTGTCAGTCTGCTAAGTGAATAATACTGGTAGCTTTCTTAGTTCTTAGCAAATGTAGGCATTATTTTCTCTTTCCTCCTCCCCTTTGGACATCTGGCAGGGGCATCCAGGGACTATTTCTAGATACCTGCTAAAGGCAACCAGAAGTCAAGACTTCATTACAATAATCTGTCATGTGGGCACCTTCTAGGTTAAGAGTAATTCCTGCTTCTTAATCTGGTGCTGAATTCATAGGTGTTTGCTTTCTGGTTACTTGTTAAACTATACAAATAAGTTGTGTGTACTTTTCTACAACATATCACACACTTGCGCACACACAAAAAAATTAGTTGGAAAAAAGTCTGTAATGTGTTTAAAAGACAGACGTATGTATTAGTCACCAAAATATTGCCATGTTCATGATGACTAAAAGGTAGCCCTTTTGGAGTCCCCTTTTGGCAAATTACTTAAATTCCCCAAGCCTTGGATTCTTTCCAATGGTGTTGAAAATTCAGGCAACAGTGAGGAATGGAAAACAGACAGGAAAGACCAACTCCCCCCCATCCCCCATCTTGCAATCACACTCTGCCACAGCCCTCTCCGCAGAGTCTAACAGGGAGCCCCTGACAGGGCAGGAATGTGGTTTTCAGGGCCCCAGGCGGCCCCAGGATAACAGAGCAGGATACAGAATGGTAGGTTTGATGCTAAAGCCAGTTGCCATTGCGCTGACTTAGCCATTCCATACGTGTCAGAGTACAGCTATGCTCTGAAGTTTTCAATGAGCGAGTCTTCTTCATAAGCAGATGCCCAGGTCTGTCTTCCACAGCTGTTGTTGTTGTGTGCCGCTGAGTCACTTGCGACTCACAGCGACCCTATGTACAACAGCCCTAAACCCTACTCTATCCCTTGCCAATCTTGTTGTCTCTACCACGCCTATCCCCATTACCCCAGTGACTGAATCAATCCTTCTCATCAACGGCCTTCCTCTCCTGCGCTGTCCCTCCACCCTTCCAAGCATAATGTCCCTCTCCAAGGACTGATCCCTCCTTGCAATATGTCCAAAGTATGTCAGATGGAGCTTCAGAATCCTTGCCTCCAAGGAGCAGCCTGGCTTCCTCCTCCCCAGGATGAACCTGTTTGTTCTCCTAGCAGTCCAGGGTATATTCAATACTCTTCTGCAGCACCACAGCTCAAAGGCATCAATTCTCCTTCTATCATCCCTAGTCACTGTCCAGCTCTCTGATGCATAGCAAGTAATTGTAAAGAACATGACCTGTATCAGGTGCACCTTAGTCTCCAGACTGGCATTGTTGCTCCTCAGTACCTTGGAGGTGATGGATTCAAACCTCCATCCTTCCAGTCAGCATCTGAGCATGGTGGCTGTTTTCACCATCCAGGGGAACCTAAGAAAGTGTGGTCTCATCTTATTGGTAGAGATTGTTGTTGCTGTTGCTGTTGCTGTTGTTGTTGTTGTGTACTATCAAGCTGGACTTCTAGCCGAGTTTCAGGGGTAGTAAATGACACAGGAGAAAATTGCCCATCTTTGTTCCTTGGAGCAGCTAGTGGCTTTTAACTACCTGTCTTTGGGTTGGCAACACAACTTCTTACCCATCAGGCCCCCAGAGCTACTGGTAGAGTAGTAATGGGAAAATACAATTTCTATCTTGTTCTCATGTGGCAGAAATGGAAAATTACAGATAAGCTTGGTTGTTTTTTTTTTCTCCAGTCTCCTGGCCCTCACAATCTTAAAGGATTTAGTGAGCCCAACCTAATAGAGCAGGTCTGTAAGCTGACTGAAGGGAACCACCCACATCTATCAGAGGACGGTGACCCTGTTACTGATATGAACAGACTGGTGAGGAGGAGGGTGGTGAGGGTTTGCCAGGAGCTGGACAGAGACTCTTTCTCTGGAGCCTAAGTCCTTCCTATTAATATTTTTCTGGGTCAAAAACAAGGGCTCTGCCAAAGGGGATCTTAATAAAAATACTTCCAATTTCTCTTTCTTTTTTTTCTATTTTTAATTTTATTATTTTGTTTGTGTGTACCATCAAATCGGATCTGACTGGTACAGGAGAAGACTGTCCCTCCTTCTCTGGCAGACCATCTGGTGGATTCGAACTGCGTATCTCTGGAATTGCAGTGCAGCTTCTTGCCACTAGGCCACCAGAGCTCCAATTTCTGTTTCTTATAAGATGTTTAGGGAGCTCTGGTGGCTCTAGGGACAAGAAGCTGTGCTGCAATTCCAGAGGCGCGCAGTTCGAGGCAACCAGCTGCTCTACGGGAGAAGAATGGGAAATCTCCGTCCATGCTATTAACTGCCTCTGAAAACGCACCGGAGCATCAGCTATGGGTCGATTCTGGTTCTACGGTACACAAGAACAACAATACTATGTTTACACATAGAAAACCTAATTGTTTCTAACAGAGATTTCAGCAAAATGAGATATGGCTGAGCCTTCTCTTTCTCCCTTTGTTCACCCCTCCTTCTCCTTCCATTCCCAAAAGCAACATCATCAGGTGTTGATTGAATGACCACCAGGTAACAACACTGTGTTATCACTGTGGTGGGTACGGAATTCTATGACAGAGGTCCATGAAATGAAACCAAAGCCTAACTGGGGAGATAAGAATAATGTGATTTAAAGAAGACAGGTAAATAATATACAAATGACAAATAATACTGGACAGGTTTCTGAAGAGCTTCTCCACTAAGACAGATCAGAAAGGAAGTCCTAGCTATCTGCTTCCAAAATCAGTCATCAAAACCCTAAAATCATGCAATCTGAGACCTGTGCTTTTGGGGTTGCCCCGAGTCAGAGTTGACTCAATGGCTGATAACAACAATGAACATCATTAGTGAAAAACCCATGGGAGAAACAAGTGGCTCGGCCACACCTTGATGCTGAGTCCAGGCTGGCACTCTGGGTAGAAGGAAGAACGCGAACAGATAGAATTGAATTGCATTTGTACAGATAACCTTGAAAACTGCTTGTTGCAGAAGGTACTGGAGAGCCACAGAGAGTTCTTCATTAGAAAAATGTCACAGAAGTGGTGTCTAAGTAACACTTGAAGAAAAACTAACTAGTTTAGAAATCTTTGTTATAATCAAGGTGTAAACTGGAGTCAGCCTATTTGTGAAACAAAATCAGCTGTGAAACTGGCGTTTAATGAGACTTCCTGGCGTCTGGAGATAAAGAAGAGAAAGAGGCAACACTGATAACCTTTAAAGACGAGGCAGAGATTGGACAGTGACTCCAACACTGACAAAAGGGAAAGGTTCAACATTGAAGGAAGGGATAGATTCAGTGTTGACGCTAATGTTAAGTTGGAGAAAGTATTTTACTCTGATTTCAAGGTAGCCACTTTTGGGAACTGGGTGATACTGAGAAGAGACTTAAAGGCTTTACTGTGATGAATGAAACATCACCTTTTCTATTTCGTGTGGACTTTCATTGAGGATTCTTTATATTCTCTGGTAACTCAGTGGTATAAGGATGTGTTTCTTTTTTTTTATTTTGTTTTTGTTTTTTGTTTTTTAAGGCTATGTTTCTATGGGAGAAATAACCATGATAAACAAAGCCAAGTCTCTATATCCTTCTCAAAAAAATGACTGACCACAGAAACTCTAAAGGGTCATCAGGATGAGAACTACAGAGTTTATTCATGAACAATTTTTGTTTATATAATAGTTTATATAAGCAGGAGTACTGGAGGTCCTATGGACTGCCAAAAGAGCAAACATAGATACTTTGGAGAAGATGCAACCAAATTGCCCCTTGGAGTCAAGAATGAAGAAGCTTCACCTCTTATACACACTGGCCATGTTGCTAGGAAAGGCTATTCCTCGAAGAGGGACGTCATGCTTGGAAAGAAGAGGAAGGGCAAACGAGAGGAAGACCCTCAACCAGGTGAATTGACACAGTGACTGCGCAATGGGCACGTGTGTGTCAGAGATTGTGAGGATGGCACAGGATAGGACAGGGTTCAGATCTGCTGTTCATGGGGTCACCATGAGTGACTTGATGACTCCTAGCAACAACATATTTAGTTACATATCTCAAAAAACTCAAGCTCTTTGTTGTCAAGCCAGAGCCAAGTTAGAGCTTTCCCTGCAGCAAGGTTTTGGAAGCTGTAAACCACTCGGAAGGAGATTGTCTATCTTTGTCCTTTGGAGCCACTAGTGTATTTGAACTGGCTGTCTTTGGGTTAGCAGTGCAACTTCTTACCGCTTCATCACCAGAGTGAATATATATGTCTTTCTATATTTCTGAAGCTTCTATTCACTCTAAATAATGGTTAGGATTAATTCGTTTTCTACCTGTTTTACGTTAGAGACTTTGGGAAAAAGTCAATTGTTGAGTCTTGGATTGTAAAAGACATCCATAGTGGTTCAATTGATTACTTAGCTCAACTATTAACGGAAAGGTTGGGTGCTAGTCCACTCGGGAACAATTCTGATGAAAGGCTTAGTCCTACTTCTGGAAAAAATTAGCTATTATAACTCTATGAAATATGGCACCATTAATACATAATACACAAGGACAACCCCCTGATAACAAAAACCCAAGAAATTAAGAAAACAGAGATTTAGACGACAACAACAACAACCAAAAAAAAAAAAAAAGCAACTTTGGACCACAGAACACTAAGCAGAGAGGTGAAGAAACAGAATAAACACTGATTGTGAGGAGAAGCAGAGAAGCAGGACCAGACCAGCCAGAAAACAGATTTGTGAGTTGATGGCGACTTGCCCGCTGGCACACAGCTCTATTACTGTTTTAAGGATCGCACAGAACAATGATGCAGAGTGAGGCACTCAGGAAAGAAACTTCCAAGAGAGTACAGTTGTTGGCAGAGAGTAAGTGCAACCAACACCAGAATGAAACGGCCAGATGGCGAGGACAGCCAGGGACAGAACAGGCCTTGAGGAGAAGCTAGGAGGGGTATAGATCTGTAAATAGAGAACTACAAGGAAGTGCATCTAGAGCTAGTGAAACAGACTCACGTATCTGAGCCTCAATGGAGAAAGTGTAGGCAGGGCACACGTAATCATGGGCAGTAAAGAGGTTGTCTAGTCCACAGGAGCTGGGCTGCCAGCTCAAAGGCCATGCGGTTCAAAGCTGCTAGAGGCGTTCCAAGGGAGAAAGATGAGCAATCTCTTCCATGCAGTTTACAGCCTCAGAAACCCACTGGAGGGTTAGCGATGAGTCAGTGCCACCTTGACAACAATGAGAAAGAGGAAAAGAGGAGGAACAGAGGGGCGAGTCAGAGCTCCAGTGAGTGCAAAGGGGATGTGGTCACACACTCGTGGACTCAGGATGTAGTCTGTGTGTCTCCCACTCCCCTGACCTGGAGAACAGCTGCCACCCCACAGTGCCACAGGCAAGTCCATTTGCCTCCTCCCCACCCCTGACCTGACAGTCAGCAGTGACTGTCCTCCTGTGAACCCACTAACCACCTCCCTAACCAGGCTAGGTGGAAGGACACGCCTGTACCACGCTAGCTCACCATCTACTGCCACCAGCTGGCCCATCAGGTGGGAGAGAGAGAGCTCCCTCTGCACATCCCTAACTGCTGGCTCAGAGAAGAGGTGGGAGTGCATAATTCACTCACTCGCATGCAAACCACGCACCAGCCCAGCAAGGAGAGAGAACTCGATTCACCTCCCTGCTCATCCACTATGCTCAACACACCTACTGTCCCACCTATTCACTGAGTGGCAGCATCCACACCTGCACCGTTGACTGGTTACAGATGGTGGACAACACGTGGTCAGTCATTACGCATAACCATCATAGAGAGACCCAAGATTGCACTGGCAGCCACCAGCTCACCTACCCAGACACATGTGGAGAGAATGCCAGGGCTTTCAGATTAGCAGCCAGCCAGCACAGTATGCCCACCTCAGCCACTTGGAAAAAGAAAAACAAACCAAATAAATGAAGACAGAGCAAACAAATACATAACCAATAAATAAGATAATGCCCATAAACAACAGGCAATATTAAATTATGCAGAGAAGCAGGCAAAGATGACTCAAGCAAGGAAGGAACCAAGATAAAGAACCAGAAAACCTACTGAAGGAGAAACAATAACAGAACTATCTGACCAGAAATTCAAAGGACTTGTTGACTAAGTTGTATCTTTCACAAGGATCAGTACAAGAATAGTTCTTATAAAGCAGAGTTTAAGAATATACCAATGCAAAAAAAAAAAAAGAATATACCAATGCGGTTCAAGCCCACCCAGGGACGAAAAAAAAAAAAAAGAATATACCAATGCCTAACTTCTCCAAACTGCCACATCAGCCTCTATTATCACTGAGATCAAATATTCATCCTCTCCTCATACTCTCCTCAGCCTTCTCACTCCTGTCTGTGTCTTTGGGTTCTGTAGTTAGTTGTAAGATCCCACAGGAACTCAAAACCATCATGGAAATGGCTCCCTTGGTAATGGTGTAGGCCAATGTGTGTTGTTGCTGAGGCTGGTAAACAATAAAGCATTGGCAATAGATAACTCAATGGAAAGACACAGAAATAAAATTGAAGTAATAGAAGACAGAATCAGAGAAAAGAGGACCAATTCCTTCATACTGACTTGTTTGAGGAACAATCAGAAAAATGCCAGAAACCTGAGAGTTACATGGGAAACTGTAAAGACACCAAACCATGAATGATTGACTTCCCAAATCTGAGAGGGAGAGAAAGAAACCAAGCACAGAGACAATTTTTTTTCAACTTCCTAATGTCAGGAAAGAAGAGAATATCTCCATCCAAGAAGTTCAACAAACCCCATACAGGACAGAAGCCAACCAAAAATCACCAAGACATAAAATAATCATCATAGTTTCTAACATTAAAAAAAAAGAACTTTGAGTTTATTATGTTTAATTTGTTTTATTTGTTTGTGTATAAAGGATGCTCATCTAGATGATAACATAACTGTGATAAAAAGAAAAGGGGGGAATATGAGAAGCCAATCCTAAATATTTGTAATGAACTGAATGCTATTTAAATAAAATCATAATAGTAATAATAATAATAACAATAAAACTCTAAGAGCAGCTTAGGAAAAATTTAATTATTACTGTTGTTGTTGTTTGGTGCCATTGAGTTGAGTACAACTCATAGAAGCTTTAAGAACGACAGATCAGAATCCTCTTCTATGCTGCGCCTTCCTCGTCCTCTCTGACACACTGGAAGCCTTGCTGCAGTCACAGTGTCATTCCATCTCATGTGAAGACTTCCTCACTTTTGCTGACCCTCCACCTTCCCTAGCATGATCTCCCTTTCCAAAGAGTAGCCTCTCCTAGCAATTTGCCCGTATTATGTGTGATGAATCTTCACCATCCTTGGTTCTAAGAAGCACTCTGGTACTACCTTTGCCAAGGCATATCTGTTTGTTCTCTTGGCAGTCTTCAGAGAGAGTATTCAGTACTTTCCTTCAGCACCAAAACACAACACCACAACTCTTTTGACATCTTTGTTCATTGTCCAGTTTTCAGATGGATAGCAAGTGATTGAGAAGACTATGGCCTGAATCAGGCACACTTTAATCCTCAAACTGGCATCATTACTTTCCATTACTTTGGAGAAATCCCTGACAGCAGACTTTCTCAATGCAATACATCTTTTGATTTTTTCACTGCTAGTACCAAGGGGTTGATTTTGGGTCCAATTAAGTTGAAGTTATTGACAGTTTCAGTCTTTTCTGTCATGATGTTGCCTACCAGCTAGGTGAGGTATTGTTGTTTTGGTTTTATTTTTCATCATTATTGAGGTTTATTAGGGAATTTAACCCTTCTGTAGCATGTTTACAGGCCCTTCAGCCTTCAGTCTTCTGATTTCAGACCAGTGTTGTAAGCTCTCTTTTGTTGCCGTATACCACTGAGTCAGAACCAACCCACAGCTGACCCTCCAGCAGGTTTTCAGAGACAGTTAATCACACAGAAGGAGATTGCCCATCTTTGCCCCATTTGGAGGATTTGAACTGCATGTCTTCAGAATTGCAGCGCAGCCTCTTAGCATTAGGCCACCAGAGCTCAATCAATTATGGCATTCCCTTCCACCTCCCAGTTCTCCAGCAAGTTTGTGCAAGGTCCCCTGGTTCTGGATCTGTAGGAGAACAGCTCTAGGTCAGCTCTGCCTCACGTCAGGTCCCTGTTTTCCTGCTGTCCCTGCTGCTGCCCTCCTATTGATCTCACTGGCAACAAAAGAATCCCTGGTCCCAAAGAGTGTGCACTACGTTCTCTCCTTCTTCTTTGCTGCTGCTCAAGCTCTCTCCAGTGGTGACTTTTTTTTTCTTCTTGATGTTGAAAAGTAATCCATATTGAAGGCTATAGACTTTGACTTTCTGCAGCAAACATTTCAAGTCCTCCTCACTTTCAGCAAGCAAAGTTGTGTCATCTTCGTAATTCCCATTTGTCATGGAGTTTCTCAGCACAGGGTTCTGGGTCCAAAGGGTTTGTTTCCCTTTTGGTCCTCTTTCTTTGTGATAACTGAAGTCCCACCCTATCCCAGGCACTTTCTTCTCATTTTATCTTTTGTGAAATAAAAGATTTACAGACCATACTTTAGAGAAACTGCTTCTTCATCAGAACTAAATAAGGATGTTACATCCCAGCTTAATACCTTTATAACTTAATACTTTTATACCTAGGGATCATTACCTAACCATTCTTAATTCTGCTTAATTAACATCATAAAGCCAGTCGTTAGCACTGAGTGGGTTCCCACTGATAGTAACCCTTCATCAGGAAACTCTATGAACTTGGATAAATAGATAGTTGTAGAGGGGTTTCAGGCCTTTTGTTCATAGGGTCGCTATGAGTCATGATTGACATGAAGGCAATCAACAACAACAACAAATAGCATTAGGAGGAGACTGCCTGCCTTTCTCCTAGTGAATGGCTGGTGCATTCAATCTACAGACCTTTCAACTGGCAGCGCCACATGTAATGAACCACAACACAAAGACTGCCACTAACATCATAGAGGTTAGGAGTTACAACACAAGGAATGATCACATTATTCTGAGATTCGTGGCCTAGCCAGGTTGACACATATTTTGAGGTGATGCAATTCATTCTATGGTGTGTATTTAAAAGCAAAGAGACTAAACGAAGAAAAGTATAAAGACTTGGCAAACACAAAACCAACACAAAAACAAGGAAATGAAATGAACAAATGAAAAGAAAACTCACAAACAACAAGAAATGGGGAGTGGCAGAATGGATTAAAAAACAAAACAACAACAACCAACAAACAGCCCATTAGTATGTGGTCTACAACAGACACACCTTAGATGACAAAATATAAATAAGCTGAAAAGAAAAAGATTGGAAAAATAAACCTAGCACAAGAACCAAAAAAAAAAAATCAGGGTGACAATCTTAGTAATCTCTGATAGAATGGAATTTATGACAAAATTCACCACAAAAGACAAAGGTGGGCATTATTTCATTATTAAAGAAAGTTCATGAAGAAGATGTAACCATAGTAAATGTTTTCACACTTAACGTATGAAAATATATGTTGGTGTTGGTGTTGGTGTTGGTGTTGGTGTTGGTGTTGGTGTTGGTGTTGGTGTTGGTGTTGTTAAGTGCCGTCAAGTCTCAGGCGACTCATAGCAACCCTATGAACGAAAGTCCTGGACACCTCTTGTATAACTTTCGTCCTCTCTCCGGGTTCATGTGGTTTCTGGAGGCAAGCTATTATGGAAGTGGATGGCACTCCTGCTTCCAAGCTTGTTTTAATCGGGGAGCTTCACCAAACACTGTCCACCATGGGTAACCATTCTCGCATTTGACTCATCAGTGTCACAGCGTTTGGTTTCACAGCAACCACGAGTTACCTCTGTACAGCAAATTATATAGCAAAGGATAACAGAGAGGTACGCAAGAATAAAAGACAATAGTAAATGTTTTAACATGGATAATCCTGCAGCGATAATAATAACAACAGTAATTTCTATTATGTAGGTAAATATTTATGCTAGGAAGCTCTGGTGGACTACTGATAAGGAGTTGGGCTGCCAATCCAAAGGCATGCTATCCGAATCCACTGGCTGTGCTGGGAAAGGAAGACAGGCAAGCTCCTCCCATGTAATTTAAACCCTTACCTCTGAAAAACCCTCTGCAGAGTCAGCTATGAGTGAATTCTGACTATGTAGTCAAGAGAGGTTTTACAGGAATACACGTAGCATACATATATAGGTATGTTTCTGTTTATTTCTAAAAATTTGCAAATGGCCTAGTGGCAAGAAGCTGTGCTACATTCCTGAAGGTACGTGGTTCAAATCCATCTCAGGAGAAGGATGGGCAGTCTTCTCCTGTCCCATCAACTGCTTCTGAAAACCCACTGAAGGGTCAGCTACAGGTCGATTCCAACTCAAAGGTACACAACAACTTACATTTACACAGATACATGTGTATATATTTAGAGCATGTACAGGGCACAGTTACAGAAACTTGGACATTGGGACTTGAAGGCTTGGGACTGCCTAGGTCAATTGACAGATAATAATTCATAAATATAATGTTCTGCATTCTATCCTGGTGAGTAGTGTCTGAGACCTTTAAAAGTTTGCAGGTGCCTATCTAAGGAGTGACTAGGGGTCTTCCTGGAGCAAAAGAGAGTGAAGAAAACCAAAGACTCAAGGAAACAATCAAAAGATCAGTAGCCACATGCACATAGCCTCCTCTAGCCTGAAGCCAGAAGAACTGGTGACTGATTACCACAAGCATCCTTTCCCACCGGGACCACAGTAGAAGGTCCCAGGGAAAATGATGCACAATTTTTTTTTTTTAATTCCAACTTTCTGGTCTGAGAAAGACTTGAGGAACAGCCCCACACACTCAATCTTCTAACTTGAAACTAAAGACCCTCCCAGAGTTCACCTTTCAGCCTGGAGATGTAGGGGCTAATATTAACGAGGAAGAATGTGCCCCTCAGAACAATCAACTGTATAAGCCAAAGTGCAACATGCATCCAAAACCAAAGATGAGAAGGCAGAAAGAGACTGAGAGACCAGAACGGAAACGGGGGACCTAGGAAGATAAAGAGAGTGCTGACGCCTTGAGACTGCAGCCAGTATTGTGGAACGTGTGTGTGAATTATTTATTGGAAAACTAATTTACTGTGTTAACTTTCACCTACAGTGAAATGTAATGTTCAAAAAGAATGAAGGACTATTGTGCACAGTCCCACTTAGCCACAGGAATCAGAGCTGCTGCCCAGTGATAGATGGCCACTATTTGGGGTTGTAAAAGGAGGTGGGGAGATGAGGAGTTCTTTCCATTTTGCACACAACGAAATTTAACCTGGAGTGCAAAAATTCTTTTTTTTTTCTTCCTAAGCTTTATTATTTTTTTAAGAATTTTAATGAGCATTTACAGAGATTTTGGATTTCCATTCATTCATTGCTGCACTTCTCTCCTCGCCCATCCCTCCCCCCCCCCAACCCAGTTCATTCCTCTCTTTCAAAAGTAAAACACTCCCTCCCTGGGACACAATCTCCCCACACCCCTCCCACCGCCCCAAGTACATTCCACTATGCAACCTTAATTGTGGACTCTTATGATAACCATAATACCCTATCATATATCGCTTTTAAATTATTCACTCCCTCATCTCTTTCAGTGCAGTATACACAATTTATCCAGTTTTTCTCAGTTTTACCCCAACCCTGATATCAGTCCCATTGTACAATAGTGGTACCATGCAATATTTGTCCTTTTGTGACTGAGATATTTCACTCATCATAATGTCCTCCAGGCTCACCCATTTTGAATAATATTGCATGAGTTCCTTGTTTTTCAATTGGAGTGCAAAAATTCTTAACGCCCTCCTCTCGCTTATACCACTCAATTGTATTTTCCTTTTTTTTTTTCACCAGACATAAAGCAAGACTGGTCAGACTTTGCCCTTTGGTGGGAGCAAAAGCGGTGCTGGCTTCTGAAAACCCACTGGACCCTGGACAAATGCGGGGTGCAGGCAGATGCAAAGCTCCTCTTCACCCCTCAGCATAAGATGCTTCGCCTCCGGCTGCCGAACATGAAGACAGTGAGACTGCGCGTTAGCTTCTCAGCTGTGGTTTTTAAAGCTGTCAGTGATATCTGCCGAACACTGAGTGAGTATGTGGAGGGGCCCGGGCCCTTAAGGCTCTCAGCAAAGGAGTCTAGCAAAATTACGGAGGCTTTCTGTGCATCCAAAGCAGATGACTTTAAACAACACTTGCCACACTATCAGCAAGCATACTTTTTAAAATATCATTTTTTCCATTGTTAAACATTTTCTTCCTTCCATCCTCTTCTCCTCCCCTAACCCACCCCTCAGTGTACTCCTTGCTCAAATTGTTGCCACACGTATAATGCCTAATAGTATATTCTTTTCAGACGGTTCTTCCCCTCATCTGTTCTAATGCAGTGTTCATTATCTGTCCATTCTTTTCCTATTCTCTAACTCCTCCACCTTTGTCCCATTTTACAATAACAGTGTCTGTCCTTTTGTGACTGAAGTATTTCACTTAGTATATAATGTCCTCGGGTCTTCTCCATGTTGTGTAATGTTTTACAAGCTCATTGTTTTTCAGTGCTGCATAATATTCCAGTGTGCGAATGTACCATAGTTTTTCTGTCCATTTGTTTGTTGATGGACACTTGGGTTCCTTTTGTGAATAACATAGCCATAATCATGGGTGTGCATGCATCTGTGTGAGTTGTGGCTCTGGTTTCTTTAGGGTGTATACTCAGTAGTGGAATTGCTGAGTCAAATGGTATTTCTTTTTCCAACTCTTTGAGAAAGCACCAAACCACCTTCCATAATGATTGCACCATTTTTACATTCCCACTAGCAGTGAATAAGGGTTCCAATCTCTCCACAACCTCACCAGCATTTGTTGTTTGCTGCCCTGCTTGGGTGAGATGATATCTCATAATTGTTTTCACAAGCATATATTTCAAGCCCCAGTTCTTGGTACTTTAGTCATTTAGATGAAATGGAATATTATTGGACTCAATCAAGTTCATTTCTACAAAGCCTGAAACTTTCAAAAGAGATTTGTAATTTCAGTGGGAAAAGGCATTAATATTACTCCTTCTCTCCCAAAATAATCTAAGGAATACTAAAGGAACGTTGATGGAGTAGTCCATTGGGAATTGTTCTGTTAACTCAAAGGCAGCCGTTCGAATCCACACTCCCACGGGAGAAAGTTGACCATTCTCCCCCCGTGTGATTTTTCAACCTAAGAAGCCCAATGAAGGGTCAGCTGTGAGTCAATAGGAAATTGCTTTTTTATATCTAATTTTAATTTGTGTATGTGCTCCATAAAGAAAACAGGCGGTGCAACCCCATGTTGTTTAACAGAAAGGGCAAGTTCATTGCCATTGAGTTTGGATGGCATACGTGTCTGAGGAGAACTGTGCACCATTGAGTTTTCAAATGGCTGTTTAAGCAGTAGATAGCCAGATCTTTCTTCCAAGGCTGTTCTGGATGAACCTGAACCATCACTCTTTCAGTTAGCAGCAAGCACATTAACTGCTTGCATCGCCCAGAGAACCAGCTCCTTGGTTGTTTAGAATAAAAATAAAATTCAAAAACTGAAAAACTGTTAATAATAGAACAATAAAATATTAGGTTGTCACAAAAGTAATGCAAGTTTTTAAACCTCAACTTTGAAAATCTATAACTCTGCTCGAATTTCATTTTATTAAATCAGAATAAGAACATTATGAAATAGGAACACATTTTTGCCAACAAGACAGAAGTTGGTTTGTCCCAAAAGCATAAAATTCCAGCATTCTGGAGTTGACAGATTCTCTGAAGGCGTTTTCAGTGACACTTCGTTGCTGAAGAGATTCCTTGCGAAAACTCGTGGAGATACTTGAAGACGTTAGTTGGTGAGAGGTCTGGTGGGTCCGCTGGATGAGGTGGAGTTTGGTAACAGACCAGTTCATTGAGCTTTTTGGAGCCGTGCTGTGTAGGAGGATTAGACCTTTTCTGTTTACCGAAGCCAGGCGCAAACACTGCAGATTTCCTTGCTGTGTTTCTCTCTGTAACTGTTTCATTCGGATTCAAGAAGTGGCTGCAGACCCACAAAAATCACTATGGCCTTTTTTCTGGTGGAAACTCGGATTTGGGGCAGTGATTCAAGGCTGTTAGTTGTCATTGTTAACCCTATTCAAGATAGCTCTGAACTTTATCTTAAACTAATCTCACTATCTATGACACACCTAACCTCATTACCCCAGTTACTGTGTCGTTCCATCTCATCCAGGGTCTTTCCTGTGTTCGTTGTCATAGAGGACCCATTTTTCATCACACGTTGCAATCCGACCAAAGGATCGTTTATATTGTGCAGAAGGAGCGCAGAGCAGGCTTCAGAGTGGTGATTGCTTTGATTTTCATTCAGTACCTGTTTGTCAAGCTTCTTCGCCTTTCCAGTTTGCTCCAAATAATGAGTGACCATTGAACGACAGACATGAAGTTTTCTGCAACTTCTCATGAAGTTTTGAGGGGATTAGCTTTGATTAGGGAGCTCTGGTGGCCTAGTGGCAAGAAGTTGCACTACAATCCCAAAAGCATGTGGTTCGAGGCCAGCAGCTGTTCCGTGGGAGAAAGATGGGCAATCCCTTCTCATGTGATTATCTGCCTCTGAAAACCCACCAGAGGATCCGCTATGGGCAAGTTCCGACTTAATAGTACGCAACCACAACACATTAGATTATCACCCTCAATAGGTCATTGTCAACTTCCAATAGCCACTCTTGACTGCTTTTATCTTCAAGTTCAAATTCATCACAGTGGGGTTTTTGAAAGCAACATTGTACTATGTGTACATTGACACTTCCCTTGCCCTAGACTTTATTGGTGTTTTGAGCTATCTGTGCTGCTCTGCCTCTGAGTTTGGTGGAAATCTTGTTATGGCATCCTATGATTTGTATCCTAAAAGATGCCGTTTATCTTTGAAGCCTACTGCACAGAAAGAATGAGTACAAAATTTGCTTTCCAATGATATGTAACATTTCAGATTTTTTACCATTTGATAATAAGATCTTTGGAAGCAGGAGTGGCATCCACTTTCTAAACCACATGCTTCTGGAAATTCTATGAACTTTGAGAAACAACAACAAATGTAGAAAGGCTTTAGGTTTGCTTGTTCATTGGGTTGCTATGAGTCTTGCTTGACTCAGTGGCAATGAACAGCAACAGTAAGATTTCTTTGGAAATTATTACATAAAGATCAAGCAACAAAAATCCTGGATTATTTAGTGTCATTCTTGGAGAAAGTGCAGCCAGAGTGCTGCTTAGAGGAAAGGCACTTTTGCCTCACCTGCTCTGGGCATGTCCATAGGTGGGGCCAGTTCCTGGAAAAAGACATTAGAGAGGGTCAGCAAAAGAGAAGCAGACCCTCAGCAAGGTAGACTGATGCAATGACTATGGCAATGGGCTCAAGTATATCAGAGATAGTGGGGATGGGGTTGGATGGGGCAGGTTCACATCCTTGGCTCATGGAGTTGCTCCAAGTCATGGTTGACCTTAACAGCACATAATAATAACAACAATAGCAACATTTTAGTAGTACTTGAACCTGAGTGATGAGCACAGAGAATAATTATAACTTCTCAATTTTATTATGATAATTATACCTTTTTTTTTCTTTTCCCCTCTACTTTTTCACATCTCTCCATAGCCTATCCAGTTGGGGATTCTTTTTTCCCTTTTCACTTTTTAAAAAAGGATGTCACTTTGTTCCCCCTCCTTCTTGAGAAATGGCTTCAAGTCTGTATAATGGCTTTGACTCTTAGAAGGAATTACCTTTTTATTTTCTTCAATTATTATTATTATTTCCTTTTAAGATATCAGAAGACCAGAAGAACTTTCTCTGTTAAAACCTTCTGCTGATTATTTTAAAAAGAAAAAGAAAAAAGATAAAAATAATAAAGAACCTGTAATTGAAGACGTTTTAAACCTGGAGAGTTCACCTACAACTTCTGGTTCACCAGGTAAGGTTGCTAACAGGTGTTTCGTTGCTTTCTTTGATGAACATAGAATTTCCTAAAACCTAAGGAAGACATTTTCCTCTCTCTCTTGAGTACTGTTACTCAAAGAAAGAAGACTAAAACTGCAGGATGGTAATGGTATGAAGAGGATTTCCAGCTAAGTTTAGCAATAATAATTTTTTTAATTCTTTTACTCAGCAAGGCCAACCTTGATAACTCATTGTCTTACCTGTATCTTTATGTCTCCTATGAATGCAAAATATTTGTACAACTGAATGAACTTGAAGTAAGATATCATGATAGTTAAAGAGTTATGTCTCGCAATTATACTTCTTTTTCTCTGATTCTGTCTGTGTACTGTCCTTTCTTGAATTATTTTGCATTAAGCATTTAATGGGAGGGAGGTGGAAATTCTGAAGAGGTATTTTTCCTTTCCTTTTAAATCCGAATAAGCAAATCTCTACCTTGTTTGGAACATTAGGGGTTTTCTTGCACAATACATCTCAAACAAAGATGTGTTTTTGCTTTCCTTGTGCAGACTTGAGCCAGTTGATTTATAAATCATTTACTGACTAGGATCTTGGAATGGGCAGGTGCTACTATTTATATTTGTTTAAAGGGTTTGTCCAAAAACATATTATGAGTCAAGACATTTTAAGAAACCATTCTACTCTTACCATTTTCAGTAATCACCTATCAGTATTTAAAACTTCTAAAAATACTTATAATTGTACTGATGACTTAGTGGCAAGGAATTGCACTGCCAGCACAAAGGTTTGTAGTTCGAATCCCCCTGTTTCTCGGTGGTAGAAAGATGGGCAGTCAGCTCCCCTGGAGTTTACTGCCTCTGAAAACCCACTGGAGGGTCAGCTATGGGTTGGCTCAGACTCAACAAATAGTATTTTATATAAGTGTTTACCTTTGGGATTTTTTGTTAATTTGTTTTAAATATTGCCCTGGAGGTCAGTTTGCACATACTTCTGCCTGCTCTGTGGTTCGTTTTGGGGGAGAATACTTTCATGGATACATCGTTGTAGTCTACAGTGATCTTCTACTTAAAGCCCCCTGTTTTACAATAATAATTGGTAACCAGTCTTGAAAAGAGAAAGCCTTTTTTTAAATTTAGAGAATACTTTATTAGTTTCTGTAATCAAACCCATGTAGATAAGACCTTACATATTTAATACAGTGTGTTACCCCTGTACAAATGGGAAGAAAAAATTTAACATTTCTAGACCAATATGGCTGTTAATTTCTGTACAATGCCAACTCAACACGGTACAACTGGGATACTTTTTCCAAAGTTGACAGCACAGCTAGTTTCCAAAAATTCAAATTATATATATATATATTTATATTTATATTTATATAAAAAGACCAATCGCAGTGTTTTATGCCTCAATAGCAGCAACAGCTTTTCCAGGCTCTGCAGTCATTGGAACAAAAATAATAGACATCCAGCACACTCCATTAAAAAAAAAGTACAAAACAAAAATCTCAGAAAACAGCAAAATTCTGTTACTGTTGTGGTACCTGGCACCAGTTTTTTTTTTTAAGCTTCTCAATCATCATCTGGAAAGAAAACATTCTAGAATAACATCATTTAAAAAAAAAAACAAAAACAGCTCTGATATAGCACGGTCACTATTACATATCATAAAGCAGGTACAAGATATTTTATATTCACAGAAGTATGATACAGTACGGTCCTACATCTATAATACTAGAGGATACAATTAAAAAGGCATTATTTGAGACTTGATTCTACTTTTCCAGCAGAGGGTCCAAAGGATGGTGTGACATAGCTCTGGTAGAGAAAGCCTTTTTAAAGGATGTGGGAATTTTTACTTTTGCTCTCTCTTGTCTGATTTTTTTTAAAAAGTTCTAATATTGACAATTTTAATTTTGTTTTCCCCAACCAGGAATATGCTTAACTCATCTACTACAATTAACTGCTCAATGCTGATCTTCTGCTGTTTAGATAACAACAGATTTGATCTGATCTGTTGCTTGTGATTCAGGCCAGGTCTTTTCCATCACTTGCTATGAATCTGAGAGCTGGACAATGAATAAAGATGACAGAGAATTGAAAAAAATATATATTATTTACATGCCTTCTTTGAGCCTTCTAGTTATCTTTCGTTACCAAACTATCTTGCTAACATGAGACGGCTTTGATGTCCTTGGGGGGAGATGTTTCCCAAGATTTGTCAGGGTTCATGTTTGGCACCTTGTACAGCCTTTGAGCTCTCAAGCTTCCCAAGATCTGAATATATCATAAGAACTTTCCCTGTGTAAAATTTCTCTCTCTACCCATCATAACCTGATATTTTCAGTAGTTGTTGTTATGTACCATCAAGTTGCTTGCAACTCATAGCGACTCTATGTACAACAGCTCTGAACTCTGCTCTATCTTGAGCCACTCTTATTGTCTCTGACACACCTACCCCCTTATCCCAGTCACTAAGTCAATCCATCTCATTCAGGGCCTTCCTTTCTTCCACCCTTCCCAGCATGATGTCCCTCTCCAAGGACTGGTCCCTTCTTGCGGCATGACCAAAGTATGTCAGACAGAGCTTCAAAATCCTTGTCTCCAAGAAGATTTCACCCTCTCCAGAACAAACCTGTTTGTTCTCCTAGAAGTCCATGGTATATTCAGTACTCTTCTCCAGCACCACAACTCAAAAGCATCAATTCTCCTTCTATAGTATATCTATTTCAATTCAAAATTCACTTAAATATAGGCAGTGTTAGCACTTATTTTTCTTACTTCTTGAATCTCATGGGAGAATGTTCTCTTTGCTTTGTAGTAAGTCCTGGTTTGTACAGTAAAACCATGACTCCTACATACGATCCCGTCAATGGAACGCCAGCATCCTCCACCATGACCTGGTTCAGCGACAGCCCTTTGGCCGAGCAGAGCTGCAGCATCCTTGCTATCAGCCAGCCCACCCAGTCACCAGAAGCGCTTGCTGACATGTACCAGCCTCGGTCTCTGGTTGATAAAGCCAAACTAAACGCAGGGTAAGGACATGGCTCTGTGATGTCTATCTCCAAACGCAGGTTGACAGAATACAAGGGATGCTACAGAAGAGGGAGAGTGGCAGTGTTTAGTTTTTCTTCTCCATTGACACAGTGACTAACAATGGGCTCACGCATGTCAGAAGTGATTAGAATGTTCCAGGCTAGGACAGGATTCAGATCCGTTATCCGTAGGGTCGCTACGAGTTGTGCTCAACTTGGCAGCACCTTTCAACAACAAGAATCATGAACTGTTAGCAAAAATCCTTGCTGATTTTTTTTTAGCAACAACAGAGAAAATAGGCAACGTTTGGTCATTTCAGTACACACATTTCCGCATTATAAACAAGATCCATTTCTGTGGGGTTTAGTGTTTGTTTTTTCCCCCTTTATGTTGTGAATTAAAAGATAAGGGTCTAAAGGGAAGATCCATTTTCCATTCAGCAGGTCCTACACATTTTAGGTGAAGGTTTACAGAGCAAACTGGTTTTTCTTTGAGTAATTCATACACATGGTTTTTATTATTATGAGTTAAAGTTTACAGAGCAGATTGATATGCGTGTCGTGTTTCATGACAGTGATTACAATCCCACATTGCATCATCGCACCTCCCACTATATTTCTGTGGTTCCTGCCTCCATTTCTACCTCCATCCTCTCCCTTCCTAACTTCTGAGCCTTATCCTTGTACAAGTGCCACTCCTAGGACCCTGTATGGTTAGGTGTTCTAAGAGCTGAGTATCTCCCTGGTGGTGTTTACCTTTTAGATTAGTCTGTTGTTGGGCTGAAATTGTGTGACAGGAGTAAGTTCTATCCTAGCCTCAAAGGGCAGATAAGCATTATAGTCTCAGGGGTTCAACCAGTCTCTATCAGGCCATTAAGGCTTGTTGTGATGTTGGGTTCATTCTATATTTATCTCCCACTCTAGCCAAGACCTTCTGTTGTGATCCCTTTTAGAACAGTTAGCACTTGTTCCTGGGAAGCATCTGGTTCTTCTGGCCTCAGAATCATTAAAGTTGGGGATCATAAGGTCCATTGTGGCTGTGCCCTCATTGTATCCTTGTATCTTTGATTTTCATCACCAGTGGCTGCCCCTTATACGGCCACTTGCAAATTTTTAAATGCCTCGTTGCTGCTCCCCACTGTAGAGTGTAGAGTGTGGTCTTTGTAGACTATATTTTGCCAGTTGACCTTGACGTTCACTTGAACTATGATCCTGCGATCCCATCCCAGTGACTTAGTCCCTCGGGGGGTTTGGTTTTCATTAAGAGATTTGTAGAATATTATCCTCTGTTGAGTTCATACGCGATTTATTTCATAATATTGATTGCAGTCGCCACAAAGCTCTATCTTGCATCTTCCTTCCCAATGTTCTCATTTCCACTCCTTCTCCTTTCCCTGATCCCTCCTGCCTTCTGAACTTTGTCCTTGGACATGTGCTGCCCTTTTGATCTGAAATGGTCATTTTCCTAAGGAATTCTTACCTCCCTCTTGTTTGTTTACCTTATAACCCTTATCACTGGCTGAGAACTGAGCTGTGAGAGTGGATACAATTCAGTATTTCTGGAAGGCAGCTAAGAGCTGTGGAGCCTGGGTCGTTGAACTTGTCTCTGCATGATCAGTAAGCCTGGTCATTTTTATGATTTTTTAGTTTGACCTCTTGGTTTTCTCCCACTCTGTCCGGAACCTTTTAATGTGACCCCTTTCAGAGCTGTTGGTAGTGTTAGCCCCTAGACTGATGTCACCAGGTGGTAGAACCATCTAGTCTCTTCCTCTTTTCTCAAGACATGGAGGCTGAAGATCACGGGGGGCATCAGTCCTTTGGACCAGTTCTTCTTTTTTATCTTTCTTTTCTTCCCTCCTTTTCCTATGGACAGATTACACCTCAGATGGCACCTGTAACCTTTTAGGATCCCAGTTACTATGCACCAAAGTAGGATGTAGAACATTTTCTTTGTGGACTATATTGAGCCTACAGACATCAATGTCCCCCAAAGATTATGATCCTAAGCCCCAATACCCAGTAGCACATTCTCACAAGATGTGGATAAAAATGTACATAACTTTGCTCCCTGTGTGTGCTACTTTATTCATTACCTTTTTGGTGGCAGATATAAAAATACCCAGTCAAATACCATACTTGTTCAAGGGTTTAGTCCCATTCTCCTTTCCACAGCTGTTCAGCTTGCATGTCTATCTGTACATCTGCTATTCAGAGATTACTGTTATTGCTAGCTTCTCATTCAAGACATGAACATAGATGTGAACACCTCTGTTTATTGCAGCGTTATTTACAGATGCAAAGAGTCCCGACAACTCAGATGTCCATTGACAGCCAGAGGGCTAAAGAAACTATGGCGTCTTCACACAGTGGAGCATCGTGCATCACTAAGAATCAACCCTTCATTAAATATTGGGGTAGGGGTGGGGTTTGGAGAGGTGCGAGGGGATTGTGTACCAATGAGGGAGTTTTTCTTTTGCTTTTCAAGGAGAGGAGCAAAGGGGGGAGAAAGGGGGAGGGGTTTGTGCGGGGCGAAGGGTGCAACAATGAATGAATGAAATTCCAAAATCTCTGTAGATGTTCATTGAAATGAAAAATAAACTAAATTTAAAAAATAATTTAAAAAATTTAAAAAAAATATTGTACAACATGAAATAAGAATCAACCCTTCATTAAATGTTGTACAACATGAAATAAGAATCCTTCATTAAATTTGTACAACATGAAATAAGAATCAATCCATTAAATATTGTACAACATGAAATAAGAATCAATCCTCCATTAAATATTGTACAACATGAAATAAGAATCAATCCTTCATTAAATATTGTACAACATGAAATAAGAATCAATCCTTCATTAAATATTGTACAACATGAAAGAATCCAGGACAAATTATGCTGAGTGACATAAATCGCAAAAGGACAGTTACAGCAGGAAGTCATCATTATAAAAAATGAAGGAAAAATCTATACACAGAACCTTCCTTGATGGTTACTAGGGATGAGAAGGGAGAGAAAGAAGAGAGTAGCAATTGCAAAAACGACTGACCCAGCTCCCACTTAAAACTATTCACCACAATAAATACAATACGTATAATAAATAATTATGTTGAGGCAATATTCAAGAAAGAGTTTATTAGACATGCTTAATTATTTACCATACATTAATCAATTGTAATTTTCTGGTACAAAACAAAATGTCTGTGAATGATTAAATGAAAAATAATGATTTGTGAACTTTCACTCTAAAAGAATTTCTAGAACACATTTGTAGATCAATTGGAACAAACACATAGAGTTCTTATTTAGCCCCAGTTAAGTGCAAGAAGGAACCGTGATGGCATAGTAAGTTAAGAGTTGGGCTGGTAACAAAAAAATGTTCAGTAGATCAAACCCGCCTGTTTTAAAGAAGAGTCAGAATGCTCCCATTAAGATTTACATCCCCAAAACAAAGATGAGATATCATCTCATCCCAGTAAGAATAGCAAAACTTAGCAGAACAGCAAACATCAAATGCTGATGAGGTTTGTGGAGAAACTAGAACCCTAATTCACTGTTGGTGGGAGTGTAAAATGGTGCAACCACTATGGAAGGCAGTATGGTGCTTTCTCAAAAAGTTGCAAATAGAAATACCATTTGACCCAGCAATTCCACTACTGGGAATTTACCCTAAAGAAACCATAACTGCCACTCAAGCTGATATATGCACACCCATGTTTTTTGTGGCTTTGTTGTAATAGCAACGAGCTGGAAACAACCCAAGTGCCCATTAACCAACAAATGGATAGAGAAGCTCTGGTATAATCACACTATGGAATACCATGCAGCGTTGAAAAACAAGGAACTCATGAAATATTATGCAAGATGGATGACCCTGGAAGACATTATGCTGAGTGAAATATCTCAGTCACAAAAGGACAAATATTGCATAGGTCCACTGTTGTGAAACGGGACTGACATCAGGTTGAGGGAAGACAGAGAAGGAGGGGAGGAATGAAGTAGTTTCCATTGCAACAGATGAGGAAGAGAACTGTTTAAAAGGGACGTATGAATGGGTATTCTTGTCATTACAGAAGTCCAAAGTGAAGGCTGCACAGTGGAGTGGACTTAGGGGGGGGATTGCATAACAATGAAAGAGTTTTTCTTTTTCTTTTCAAAGAGAAGAGTGAATTGGGGGGAAGGAGGGGAGGGAGAAAAGTGCAGCAATGAATGAATGGAAACCCTAAGTCTCTGTAAACTTTCATTAAAATTAATTTAAAAAAAAAAGATTTACATCCCATTAAGTTTTTAGATCCCGTTAAGATTTACAGCCTCAGAAACCCAATGGGGCCGTGCTATTTTGTCCTGTAAAGTCACTACGCATCAGAATTGACTTGACAACTGTGAATTTCATTTTTAGTGCAACAAAAGGCTCAATGTCTTTTTTTTTCAGCTATTTAAAAGATACATGTGCTACTTGTGAAGGTGATTGTGGTGAAGAATTTCTTTTGAATGGGAGCTGGCTCAGTCATTTTCATAATGAGGGCAAATATACATAAACCGAAAACTGACTTTGAGCCAAAACCTCTCTGCCCTGCTCAAAGATGGCGGCCCCTCACTCCAGCCTGGTGGCCACACAGGCATGAGAGGCAATGTGGAGTCGAGAGACACAGGCTCTCTCACTCTGGCTCCACCACAGACATGACATGTGACCTTAATGAAGCGTGTTGTGAGAGTCACTGAAAACCACTTTCCTCACCTGCAAAGCTCACCTTGCAGGGAATCTGTTAACTCTTGCACGGAGTTATTTTAAAGTGCACTGAGGAAAAAAAAAATAAAAGTGAAAAGTATTTTTAAAATTTTAAGGTAAAAATGCAAATATAAGTGATTATCAGTTACTCTCCTTACTGATTTTTGTTGTTGTTGTTGCTGCTGTTGTTTGGGGGATGGCATTCCTTTTTTAAAAAATTAATTTTAACGAAAGTTTACAAATACTTTGGATTTCCATTCATTCATTGTTGCATTTTTCTCCCTGCCCACCACTCCCCCACAATTCACTCTTCTCTTTGAAAAGTAAAAGAAAAATTATTTCATTGTTATATAATCCCTCCCCCCAAAGCCACCTCACTATGCAGCCTTCATTCTGGAATCCTGTCATGACAATAATACCTAATTGTATACCCCTTGTAAACAGTTCTCTCCCTCATCTGTTTCAATGCAGTATACATAATTTATCTAATCTTTCTCAGTCTCCCCCCAACCCCAATGCAAGTCCCGTTTTACAACAGTGGCACTATGCAGTCCTTTTGTGACTGAGATATTTCACTCAGGATAATGCCCTCCAGGGTCACCCATTTTGTATAATATTTCATGAGTTCCTTGGTTCAAGTCCATCAATTAACGTTGGGGCAGTTGGAGTCAGTGAAGACGTAGAGCGTCGGAAACCCTCTGTGGCGATTCTGCTCTGTCCTGCAGGGTCCTAATGTGTCAGAACCGACCCAGTGGCTGGGGTACTGGCTTTTTTCCTTTCTTTACTCTGATTTTATTCACGGTTCTTCATATGAGGCTAACTTTTCAAACCCACCCCTTTGCTTTCTAGTTGGCTGGACTCCTCGCGCTCCCTCATGGAACAAGGGATCCGGGAGGATGAGCAGCTGCTGTTGCGATTTAAATATTACACTTTTTTCGACTTGAATCCCAAAGTAAGATATTTTCTCTGTTTTTTTTTAATATGAATACACAATAAATGCAAGAGAGTCATTTCATTTATTATACTATAATTAAATTGTGTAACATTCTGTCTGCTTCAGGGTTAGACTGATGGCTAGTATAATTCCCTCTGAATTTTTGTCTCCTGGTTTCTGTTAAGCATAGTAAGTGAGCTGCCCTCGGCAAGCCAGCCAGGGTCCCGAGGGATCAGCAAGGAACAGTATTCCTCTCATTCACAGGAATGAAGGAACAAGAGGGCAGCAGCCCACAAAGATCAACCATTACAGAGGACAGTAGTCAGGGCCAAGGCCATGGACAGGGTCTCTTAAATAAGTCAAGGCTACATGATGTTGCAGACAAGATTTCGCATCAAAGTATTCAACTCACCACTGATAAGAAAGAGGGATTATCTATACAAATAACCCAATATGGTCACCAAAGCCCATTTTTTTAGTTTGTTTTTTTAATTTTGGTAAAATTTAGAAAATAAAACCTTCACCTGTTCAGGAAAGAAAAAAAAAACAAAATCCTTGCCTCCAACGAACAGCTCAGCTTCACCCTTTCCAGGACAGACCTGTTTGTTCTATTGGTAGTCAATACTCAATGCTCTTCTCCAGAACCACAACTCATAGGCATCAGTTCTTTTCTCTTTGGTCGTTGTCCAGTTCTCAGATGCCTAAAATGTAATTGCAAAGACTGTGGCCTGGATCAGGCACATCCTAGTCTCTTGACTGGCATTGTTACTCTTTAGCACTCTGGAGAGGTCCTGGACAGTAGAGATTCCTAATGCAATCCGTCTTTTGATTTCCTGCCTGCTGGTGCCAAGAGTGTTGATTGTGAATTAAGCCCATTTTTTAAGTGCACCTCACACACATGAAGTTTAATAGGACGACTAATAAGTAAGTGCTGAAATAATTTCTTCGTCGTGCTGTGAGTCAGCAGTTAAATGACCCAAATGTCAGATGTGTAAACTGAGTCACCAGTCCTTAGATCAGGGGGTGACTCCATAGTGCCATTTTATATCCCAGTTTTGCCCTTGTTACTGATTCTCGTTTACTAAGGAGCTTGCCTTGTATAACTCTTTTTGCAGACACTGTCTCATTAGCATCAGTCAAAGCATTTCCTTCTGGAAAGGTGTGCTGAAGTCTCCACTTCCACGCTCCCCCCACCACCACAAATGCTAGTTAGATTGTACGCTGCAGTCTAGGGAGTGTCTCTGATTGTCAGAGAAGTGGACGGGTTGTAGAATGAAAGTAACAGGTGTTAGTAAAAATAGCAAAATCTGAAAGTATAAAACAAACCATTTTTAAAATAATACAGAATCATCAAAATCCATAAAAGAAGAGATTAGTATAGTTCAATGGCAAATGAGTTATGGTGCTGGAAAAAAAGTCTTAAACATACCATGGACTGCCAAGAAAACAAATAGGTCTGTCTTCGAGAGGGTGAAACCAAGTCTCTCCTTGGAGGCTAGGATTTTGAAGCTCCATTTTACATACCTGGGCACGTGGCCAGAAGGGACTAATCCACGGAGAAGGACATCATACTCAGAAAGGAGGACGGACAGTGCAGGAGAGGAAGATTGCAGATGAGATGGATTGATACAGTAACTGGAGTAATGAGGGTAGGTGTGCCGGAGTCAGTAAGACCAGCTCAGAACAAGGCAGGCTCCAGAACTATTGTACATAGGGTCGCTATGAACCACAGGCAGCTTGACAGCACATAACAACGTGTGTGTGTGTGTGTGTGTGTGTGTGTGTGTTATTGTTGTTGATTTCCTTCTATTTGAGCACGACCTATAGTGACCCAATGAACAAAAGACCTGAAGCCTTTCTATAACTATCAACATTTACCAAAGTTCATAGAGTTTCCAGAGGCCTGGTGTTTAGGAAGTGGATGTCACTCTTGCTTCCAGATATATAACTTCTTGCAACATCTATTACATACCAAAAGCTAATTTCCTTAATATATAAAAGGTTCTTACAAATCGATAGAAAAAGCCAACGTTTGCTTTTAAAGAAAGCAAAGATGTAAACAAAACTGTTCATACAAATGGTATGAATTTTTGTATGTTGGCAAAGACCACATAGTTTCTCACACTATCTTAACAGGAGTGTGGAAAAACAGGTTTTCTCAAAACAGTGTTTGTAGGTCAAAGTACAAATGAACCTAGCCACTAAGGAAGGCAATATATCAAAATTACAGTCCTTAGCTGCTAAAATTACAGTACCTTTGACCCACCAAATGCACTCCACTAGGTATTCATACCACATTTATGCACAGAATCTGCTGTGTATTCACACAAGGATAGTTGAAAAGATTGGAAACTACCTAAATGTCGGTCAATAAAAAGCTAGTTAATTACATGATGGTATACAGAGTGTTGTTGCTGAAAACAATGAATCCATTCTCTTGATTTGGAATATAACAAGGCCAATTATTATAGAGGGCAAGGGTAGGAGGAAGCAAAGTACAAAAGAGACCATAGAGAAACTATCTACCACCGCTAGTAAGAAAGGGAGGGCAACTTGCTTTTTATTGTACACTTGTTTGTTCTTTTGCTTTCAAAGTTAATCCAGTCATTGTGTATTCTTTTAGAACCTTTTACATATATTTCAAAGGTATATCTTTTTAAAACATTTTTTAAATTCTGATACTTCACAGCATTTTAAAATATTAGAAGAGAAACAGCACATTACTTTTCGTTTAAAAAGCCTGGTTATAATACTGATTATAAACCATGTAATTTTCTCTTATGTCTTTTGAACTGGGCTTCTTGATTATGTATGTGTTTTGCATGAGCATAATTAAATATTCTGGAATTCTCTTTCTTCTTTGTATTGCACATAATTTTAAATGGTCTAGCTGCCAGGAAATTAAAAGACGAATTGCATTGGGGAAGTATTCTGTCAGAGATCTCTCCAAAGTACTGAAGAGCAATGATGTCAGTCTGGAGATTAAGGTGTACCTGATCCAGGCCATAGTCTTTGCCATTACTTGCTATGAGTCAGAAAGCTGGAAAATGACTAGGGATCATAGAAGGAGAATTGATGCCTTTGAGCTGTGATGCTGGAGAAGAGTTTTAAATATACCATGGACTGCTAGGAGAACAAATAGGTTCGTCCTGGAGAAGAGGGTGAGACCAGACTGCTCCTTAGAGGCAAGGACTCTGAAGCTTCATCTGAAATATTTTAGACATGTTGCAAGGTGGGACCAGTCCTTGGAGAGGGACATCATGCTTCGGAGGGTGGAGGGAGAGTGCAAGAGAAGAAGACGCTTAATTAGATGGATTGATTCAGTGAATGGGGGCAGGTGTGTCAGAGACAATGAGATTGGCACAGGATAGAGCAGGATTTAGGGCTGTTGTACATAGGGTTGCTATGAGTCGCAGGCGACTCGACGGCACATAACAACAACAACAAATATGGTCTGCACAATTGAATGCCTTTGCACAGTCAATAAAACGCAAGTAAACATCTTTCTAAAATTCTCTGTGTTCAGCTAAGATTGCCCTGGCAGTTCCCTGATGTACTTTAACAATCTCCAGGAAGATTTTACCTGCAATTGATATTATTCTATAATTTCTGCCATCTATTGGAGCATCTCTTTTTTAATGAATCTTTTCTAGTTGGCCAGGTAGCTGTCATCCAAATTTCTTGGCATAGACAAGTGAGAACATCCAGAGCACATCTGTTTGCTGAAACAACTCACTAGGCATTTTGTCAATTACTAGAACCTTATTGTTGGCCAAAACCTTACATCTTGGACTTCTGCTTTCAGAACCATTCTTTCTTTTTTAAAATAAAAATTTTAGTTTATATTGATTTACTTACAAAATTTGTATACAGTGTTTTTCACACCAAATCTTTCCCACTTCCTTTACTCATTCCTTTCTCTACTCATCAAATTGTGTTTACTCCCCACCCCCTGACCCTCCTACCCCCTCTGCTCCCAACCTGCCCCCTTTTGATCCTCATACACATTTAATAGTTATCTTTCTAGTTCTACAATAACGATCTTATACAAGTATTTGTCTTTATGGGACTGAGTTAGCTTAGCATAATGCTCTCCAGTCCCTAACAAATTACGTTGTGATTTTCAAAATCATTGCACCTACTACGGTATTCCATTGTGTGAATGTATCCTCATTTCTCAATCTGTTTGATTGTGTTGGACATGTGGGCTGTTTCCATGCTCTTGAAATGGTGAATAAGGCTGCTAGTAAACTGGTGTACAAGTCTCCCTTTGTGTCTCAGTCCTCATTCTCTCAGGTTAGATTCCAAGCAGTGGAATATAGAGGTCATATGGAATTTCTATGTTCAGCTTTTTGAGGAAGCACCAAACTGACTTCCAGAATGATTGGACCACTCTGGATCAGATACTATGACTTCTTGAAGTATTTCAACATTAACTAATTCTTTTTGTTGTTGTTGCTGTTACTCTGACTCTGTATTCCTCTCATCTTCTGATGCTTGCTGCATCTTTCACTCTTTTGTTTATAGAATCTTTCCATACTGCAACTCAAGGCTTAATTTTTATCTCAGTTCTTTCAGCTTGAGACATGTCAAGTATGTTCTTCCCTTTTGGTTTTCCGACTTCAGGTCTCTTCCTATTTGATTGTAAGTTCAAAAGGAAAGCGAAGCTCGTGCTACTCAACTCAGAAGAGTCTTACTTCTGTAATACACAGAACGTTGCACTACAAACTGGAAGGTTAGGAGTTTGGATCCGCCAGCTGTTTGGATTCGGTTGTTTCTCCTTTCACTCAGAATAAAGATGGGCCATCTTCTCCTGAGATAAATCTGTCCCTTGGAAATCCATTGGAAGCTCACTGTGAGTCAGAATCGAATCAACAGCAGCGAGCTCAGTGGTTTTGGAATCAACTCATGATGATCTGTTGCAGCGCCCTGCGCGTCCTTTGATTCCTTCTCTATGTTTCATCATCATCATCATCATCATCATCATTATTATTAATTATTTTCTTAAAAGGTTTAACTTCCCAGTAGTATCTGAAGATATAATTGTTTGGCAAAGTAGGTCAACGAAAGAGAGGAATACCTGCCTCATTACTGGCCACTCAGAGTACCATTTCTACTGCCTGGGTTTTGTACTCATAAACATTTTCTAGTGGAAAAACATAGTGACTACCAAATGAGGCATTCTTTGAGGATATGCTGAAAATATTTTGGGGAAAGAGTTTTCATTTGGAAACAGAACAAGGTGGACGATGAGAAGGTAGACATATGTCTTTCCGTTTCTTGTCCTTAAGCTTACTGAGTCTGATTAAAAGAATCGCAGTCTCCTCCTGTGGGATTTAGTGCCTCTGGAAACTCACTAGAGGGTCAGTTGGTTCCAACTCAATGGTGCGTAACAACAAAAAGCATGCCGGGAAATGTAAAGAGAGCAAACAGGTCTACCCTGGAGAAAGAAAAACTGGAGTGCTGTTTGGAGGCAAGGATGTGGTAGAATTCCTTCTTACACACTTTGGACGTGTTGTAAGGAGAGGTCAGCCCTTGTAGAACAGGTAGCTTGGACAGGTCAGTGCAAGAGAAGACGACCTTTGATGAGATGGATTGACACAGTCACTGTGCAGTGGAGTCAGGTGTGTCACGGATGGTGAGGCTGGCTCAAGACAGTACGGGATTCAGAGCCATTGTTGCAATGAGTTGACTTGATGACACTTAACAACATTAATTGTAAGTCTGTTTTCTGCCTTAATTACACTATGGTCTCTTACACACACACACACACACACACACACACACAAGTCTTAGGATGGTGCCAATTAGAATATCCCAGAATTTTTGTCCATGGAATGTAACCCTAACCTCCCACATGCACCTGTTTGTGTCTACAGTATGATGCTGTCCGGATAAACCAACTCTATGAGCAAGCCAGGTGGTCCATTCTCTTGGAAGAAATCGACTGTACAGAAGAAGAGATGTTGATCTTTGCCGCATTACAGGTACAGAAAGGCAGTCTTTTCTCTGGTAAGAGATGAGACAGTGCATTTTAATTAACATTTTTTTATTTTCTACTCTTTCTTTGATTAAGAAGTGAAAACGAAGGCAGCCTGTTTCAATTTAAAATGTTTGTCTTCATCCACATATGATAAGATATAAGACTTCTAGCCCTGCTTTCTTCCTAATGACACACACAAGCAGTATGGGGAAGAATACCGCTTCCACATAACTAACCATCAGTCTGGTGACTTAGTGGTAAGGAGTTGCCTTGCCAGCCTAAAGGCACATGGTTTGAATCCACTAACTGCTCCTTGGGAGAAAGATGGGAAGTCTCCAGCCATGCGATTCACTGCCTCTGAAGACTCACTGAAAGGTCGTCCATGAGTCAGTTCCAACTCAATGGTACATAATAACAAAACAACAACCATAAATCTTAGAATGACACCAATTAGAGTATCATTTTCCATACATATTTTAAGAGATGTGCCTTCCTCTCAAAGAGGAAGAAAGGGCTGAGGGGTTTATTTGTGTTTGTAACGTCTCTATAACTTGTGTTTTCATCTTAGTATCACATCAGCAAACTGTCATTGTCAACTGACATCCAGGATTTCACAAATGAGTCTGAGGTTGATGAAGTGGAAGCAGCTCTTTCTAATCTGGAAGTCACCCTCGAAGGTGGAAAAGCAGACAGCGCTTTGGTGTGGATTTCTCTGATAATTCGTAATGGTGGTGGTGGTCAGCTTGACTGGCAAATAGGGATGAACTAGGGGCGCCTTTTCTTTGTCTTCTTTTTTTTTTTTTTTTGCTTTAAAATATTGTAAGACAATATTTTATCTGATTCTGGAAAAGAAAAAAAAAATTCTCTTCTTCTGATCAAAACTTAGACCTAGTGAGAACCAAGTTTTTTGTTTGGTTTTTTTTTTCTTTTTTTAATTATTAATCCATTTTAATGAAAATTTACAGAGATTTTGGATTTCCATTCATTCATTGTTGCACTTTTCTCCCTGCCCACCCCTCCCCTCCAGTTTGTTCTTCTCCTTGAAAAGTAAAAGAAAAATTCTTTTATTCTTTTACAATCCCTTCCCCCAAGTCCACTCCACTTTACAGCCTTTCGAGAACTAAGTTTTATCAGCCAAACTCTGTAAGGGACTATTCAACCAAATAAGTTCTTACCAAGTCACTGTCAATTAATGATGCATTTCATTACTTTAAATAGAAAATTTGTGTTGCATAAAAGCGAATAGTTAACACAAATGCCACTATTCCGAGCCCTGTCTTACATTTATAGCAGATGGGGGTCTCATGACAAAAGAGTTGTATTTTTTCATGTCTTTAACTGAGTAGCTACAACACAGCAGGACAATAATGCTTCTTTAGAATAAATTAAATCTCCCTTCCTCTCTCCCTGGATATTTTTCTATGATGGTCAACAGTAGACTTTTCAGTTTGAAAACAAGCCCCAACATATATTTCAAAATGAACTATGAACTACATTTCTTTTGCAGGTTTAATCAGTGAATTAGATGTAGCTACTCTCATGGGGAAAACTGTAAAATACTTTGTCTATAAAAGTAGTTGTTTCTTACTCAAAGCTTTAACTTAAATGGTGTGTACAGGAGTACACAAAGGAGTGTACAAGGTCAATGTCCTAAACTGTTTTGGTTTCTTTCATTTTTTAAGATCCGTGACTAAATAAACTAGACAACCGTGGGCTTAATGGGTCCAGCTTCACAAATGTAGAGCTGAATGGTCAGCCAGGTCACCACTCAAGCCAAGAAATAGAACTTGGCCAGCCCCCCAGAAGCCCACGGACCCCACACCCAAGCCTTCTCCTTTCTCCTTAAGGTCATAGAATTAAATGTGGCTAATGAGACAAAGGAATTGATTTGTTTTCCTTTTCTTTAATCAATTTGAATTGAAATCGCTACATTTGAGTAGGAGCTACTGAATTGGACAGTGCAGATATAAAATATCAGTACCATCTCTAAAACGACTGCTCATGAAATATTATTTGGGTTTTCCCCCCTTAGGAGGACATTACTGATATCCCTAAGCTTGCAGATAATCTCAAGTTACATAGGTAAGTAGCCCTAGAGGACCCGTCAGAGCTGGGCACGGCCTCTGGGTTGGCAGAACAGCTCACTGTGCTCACAGCCACCGAGCTCCATCCTGTGTGATTTACAGCCTCCCAGACCCATTGGAGGCTGGGCTGTGCATTGGTCCCAACTCGCCAGCAGTGAGAACCCTAAAGGGGTGGAGGGACCACCTCTAACAAAGTCTAACGCATGCAGGGGCTGAGGGTGTAAGCAACACATCAGTTGTGCAGCTTCATGGTTCACTGGCTTTGGTTTCAAGCAGCTTGGTCGCAAAAGTACACACTAGCCTTGAGTCATATTGTCACACCTTGAGCCTCAGTTTTTTAATCTGTACAATGAGCATATGCTTCCTTTAGGTTTATTGGGAAGATTAAGTAAGGTGATATACACAAAACACTTAACATGGTCCCTGGCTCATTGTACACGCTCAACAAACAGTGGTTTATGATTGGCATCCTCAATAACGAATGTATTAAGACTGGAGTACAGGCTAGAAATTGAGGTGCAGCTGAGAGGTTCAGGACTCTGACACCATTTGAAGGCCGTTTCATAGTTTCAAAATCAGTCATAGCTAGAGCTTTGATCGTCCGGAGCATTGCTGCCATATTTTATTTCCTTTTACTCATATAAGTGCTTCCGATAAGCCTTCTAGTCACTTCAAATTGATCTGAAACTTTCAAAAGGCTGAGCAATTTTTTTTCCTTGGAAATAAGGGGCCGCCACATTTAATGGCAAAGCCAAGGTGTCCTGGCAGCAAGACAGTAAGACTTCTTTGAAGTCCTATCAGTTACTCTGTCACTTTATGATTTGTTGACTTTTCTCAACAAACCGAAACTTGGCCGAAGGTAACTGCTTTCAAAAGAAACACCGGTCACTTTTGATAAAGACAAGGGAAGACTTGGAAAGAATGAACAATGGATGAGGTACAAATAAGAAACAAGTGTCTGACGGTAACATATCTGTCACTAAGTTTCAGCAAGCTTTGGGGTTTTTTTGTTTGTTTGTTTGTTTGGGGGTGTTTTTTGTTTATTTTTTAGGATTGTTGCTATTGTTTGTTTCTCCTTGGTTGATTGGCTTTGGGTTGTTTTTTTTTTTTCTTAAATAATAGGGTCATAATTTAGCTTCTGTGACATAAAAATAATAGCAATCTCAAATTAGTTATGTTGTAATTGGAGCCATGAGAAGCGGAATGTAACAATTTGAATCTGCAACTATATCTTTCTGAAATATTAATAATTGTTATATCAAGAAATTAGACTACCATGTTATCCATAAACAGAAGATCTAGCTTTTCTTTTTTTTTAAGTTTTCTTATTTTGTGTGCGTACAGTCAAATCAGATCTCACTGGTACAAGAGGAGATTGCCCCTCCTTCTCCAGCAGAGCATCTGGTGGATTCGAACCGCATACCTCTGGGATTGCAGTGCAGCTTCTTGCCACTAAGCCACCAGAGCTCCCTAAGATCTAGCTTTTCATGAACAAAAGTATGGCAGCCTCGTCGCTGTAGATGCTTTTGATGAAGGAAGGAGTGTCAACCCCAACGTCCATGTCAGCCGTCTGCTACTGTGAACTATCACGGGCTTTGGTGTGAGTGTTATACTCAGATTCACAAAGTTATCCTTGCACATGGACACTTCCTCTAGAGGTCTGGAGATGTGAAATTTAACATGTGGGCCCCTGTGTTCTAAATCTATGCTTTAACCTCTATGTCCCATATCAAAATGGTGGCTTGGTGCTAAGAAGTCACACTGCCAACCCAAAGGCACATGGTTCGAATCAACTAGGAGCTCCATGAGGGACTTCTGGTGGCCTAGCTGCAAGAAGCAATGCTACAGTCCTGAAGGCACACAGTTTGGGGTCTCCAGCTGCCCCACGGGAGAAAGTTGGGCAGTCTCCTCCCATGCAATTAGTTGCTTCTGAAAACCCACCTGAGGGTCAGCTTTACACTCGGTATTTTACGCATGCTGACTTAGTTCTGACTTGACATAACAACAGCTCATGGAAAACTCATTTTTTAACTTCAGAGCCGTTTTCATTTTCACAATAGAGTAGATGGTACACAAGGGCCTCTAGAGAAACTGAATTTGCTTGAAATTTCCAACATCTTCTGTATTTCCAGATGACTGCTTAAATGCTTATTGTTTTCTAATTTGCAGGCCCAAGAAGCTAATATTAAAAGCTTTCAAACAATACTGGTTCGTCTTTAAGGACACATCTATAGCCTACTTTAAAAATAAAGAGCTTGAACAAGGAGAACCAGTAGAAAAACTGAATCTTAGAGGTAAGTGTCACTGTGTCAGTCCATCTCACTGAGGGTCTTCCTCTTTTTTTGCTGACCCCCCACCTTCCCATCATGATGTCCCTTTCCTGGGTCCCCAAAGAATAGCCTCTCTGAACAACATACCCCAAAGGATGTGAGGCGAAGCATCACCATCTTCGCCTCCAGGGAGCATTCTGACTGCACTTTTTCCAGGACATACTTGTTTGTTTTTTTTGGCAGTCTGTGGAGATGTGCCCAACGCCAGCACCACAATTCAAAAGCACCCATTCTTCTGTCATCTTTAATCATTGTTCAGCTCTCAGTAAGTGACTGAAAAGTGACTGAACAGTGTGGGTCAGGTGCACCTTAGTCTTCAAACTTAACATATTGCTCCTCAGTAATTTGGAGGAATACTCTGGGCACGTGGTCAGGAGATACCGGTCCTCGGAGAAGGACATCATGCTCGGAAGGGTAGAGGGACAGCACCGGAAATGAAGACCCCCCCCCCAATAAGATGGATTGATCCAGTGACTGGGGCAGTGGGAGTTGGTGTGTTGGAATTAGTGAGACTGGCTTAGGACAGGGCAGGGTTCAGAACTGCTGTACATAGGATCTCTGTGGGTCACAGGTGACTTGATGGCACATAACACCAATAACTCTCTATTAATAAAACTGTTTCATCAACCAGTTCAATCAAGTCCCTTATCATGGTGGCAAAGAATTCCGTGTCGGAATCAGTGAGACTGACTCAGGACATGACAGGCTTCAGAGCTGTTGTCCATCGAGCCTCTATGAGTCACAGGCAACTCGACAGCGCATAACAACAACAAAAGTTCCTATAAGTTAGGTTAGCTAATATCTAACATTTTAATTGAAGAAAATCATCAAAGAAAAAAAATTTTTTCCATACCTGTTTTAATTGTTTGTAAACCAAAAGCCTCTTTCTGTTGAGTCCGTTGTGGTGCGTGGTGACTCTGTAGGGCAGAGAACTGTCCCCTGGGTTTCCACAGTTGTGATCTTTGTAGATGTAAACTGCCACATTTTACTCCCGTTCTGGAGCGACTGGTGTATTTGAATCAACAACCTTTCAGTCAGCAGCCGATTGCTTAACTGGTCCATCGCCAGGGTTCCTTCTGTCTCGTAAGCCTTGCTAACTGATGGCATCAGCTTGTTCCTCCATTTTCCTGAGAGGCTTATGTTCAAAGTTCGCATTTTAGATGCACAACCTGTATGTGTATAAAAGGCCTCATTTCTGCCCCTGCTTTCGGTCATTCAGGCTGTGAAGTTGTGCCTGACGTGAACGTGGCGGGGAGAAAATTTGGAATCAAGTTACTAATCCCTGTAGCTGATGGAATGAATGAAGTGTATCTGAGATGTGACCACGTAAGTAAAACAACAAAATTGTTACATCACTTCGCCCTTTCTTAAGTTCAAGGGCAAAGCACATGGCGTGTTTTCTCAAAGCAGAGCACTCCTGTATCACTCAGCTATTGCTTTGTAAAACCACCTACAAAGTCACAACTCCATGTAATCATAACCCTGTGTTTCTAAAACGTCTACAGGTGGCTCGGGGTTGAATTTGAATGGCTCGGACTACAGTATTTTTGCACAAATAATGTGCACCTCCTACATTTGTTTACCATTTCTGACCTTCCCCAGGAAGTATTTTCATAAATACTGTTAATACTGCTGTGCCTTTTATTTATTTCATCGAGTCAAGCACGACTCATCACGACCCTATGAACAAAAGGCCTGAAGCCTTTGTATAACTATCGTCATTTATCAAAGTTCATAGAGTTTCCAGAGGCATATTGTTTAGGAAGTGGATACCACTCCTGCTTCCATGTATATGTATATGGAGGTGGGGGGTATACTGGTTTATTTGCAAAGTTCATGTATATTGTTTTTCACAACGGAACTTTCCCATTTGCTTCACCCACCCCTCCCTCCACTCGTCAAATTTTGAGACCCTACGATTGACTACTCCTTCCCCCGCCCATCCTCATCCCTCTGCTCCCCTTCACCTCCCACCCACTGAATCCTCATACTTGTTCTACAATAATGGTCTTATACTGTATTTGTCCTTATGGACTGAGTTAGTTCACTCAGCATAATGCTCTCCAGGCCCTCCCAAGTTAAGTAATAAATTAAGAAATCATTGTTCTTGCATGCTGTGTAGTATTCCATTGTGTGAATGTAGCATAATTTCTCAATCCATTCTATTGTGGTTGGGCATTTGAGCTGCTTCCATGTTCTTGTGATGGTGAATAACATTACTGTGAACATTGGTGTAAAAGTCTCTGTAATCAAAACCACAATGAGATACCGTCTCACCCCAGAGTTTAACAAGAAAGCAAGTAATAAATGTTGGAGTGGATGGAGCAAGATAGGAACTCTTATATGTTGTTGGTGGGATTGTAAAATGGTACACCCACTCTGGAAAGCAGTTTGGCATTTCCTCAAAAAGCTGAACACAGAAATTCTATATGACCCAGCTATTTCACTGCTTGAAATATACCCCTAGAAAATGAGCACTGAGACCTTTCTTTAAAAAAAAAAACAAACAAACCTGTTACTGTTCGGTCAGCAGCTAATTCTGCCTCAAGCCATGGGTTTGGTGAGATTCTGGCCTCATGTCTGCATCATGTGTATTTTTTCTGGGTCCTAGGCCTCATAAGACTCCTTCTTGTTCTTGTTGTTGTTAGATGCCTTTGAGCACAACTCATATCAACTCCTATAACACACCTGAGCCCTGACTTACCCCGTGGCTTCCTCACAATCAGTGACACATTTGAGGTCATTGCTGCAGTCATTGTGTCAATCCGCCTGATAGAGGGTCTTCCTCTCCTTTGCCAACCCCCCCACCCCCCACCACCTTTACAAGCATGATGTCCTTCTTCAGAGAACAGCCTTTCCTAGCAACATGCCCAAAGTCTTAAGATTTGGGTTTAAACTTGTTGTTATTGTTGTTATGTGCCATCGAGTCGCCTGCAACTCATAGCGACCCTATGTACAACAGCCCTAAACTCCGCTCTGTCCTGTGCCAATCGCACTGTCTCTGACACTCCCATCCCAATTATCCCAGTCACTGAATCAATCCACCTCATAGAGGGCCTTCCTCTCCTGCACTGTCCCTCCACCCTCCCAAGCATGATGTCCCTCTCCAAGGACCAGTCCCTCCTTACAACATGTCCAAAGTATGTTAGATGGAGCCTCAGAATCCTTGCCTCCAGGGAGCCGCCCAGTTTAACCCTTTCCAGGACAAATCTGTTTGTTTTCCTAGCAGTCCATGGTATTCTCAGTACTCTTCTCCAGCACCACAGCTCAAAGGCATCAATTCTCTTTCTAAAAAAAAAAAAATTCTCTTTCTATCCTCCTTGGTCATTGTCCAACTCTCTGATGCATAACAGGTGATTGCGAAGACCATGGCCTGTATCAGACGCACCTTAGTCTCCAAAGAGACACCATTGCTCTTCAGCACTTTGGAGAGGTCTCTAACAGCAGACTTTCCCATTGCAGTGCGCCTTTTAATTTCCTGGCTGCTGGTGCCAAGACTGTTGACTATGGAGCCAAGCAAACTAAAGCTGTGTACAATCTCAATCTCTTCACCATCCATCCTGATGCTGCCAATTGGTCAATTCCTACCAGAATCTTATTGGCTAATGCAAGTCACATGGCTGGGCTAAAAATCAGAATGATGCAGTAGCTCTCACTCACTGCCAACTCGTGGCTGACCCACCAGCAGATTTTCGAGAGGCCGTACATCGCAGAGGAGGAGATTGCATAGTTTCCTCCAGAGGCACTGCTGGTGTGTTCGAACCTCCGGAGAGCTATTGCCTTTGGCTTAGCAGTGCGTCTCCCTGTGAACACACCACCAGAACTCCCTATGTTGACTCTAGCGTGAGGGCATGTAAAGCTACAAGGCAAAGGCCACATGAGGGTGAAGGCTGGCACTAATCCAGTGGTCCACAACTACCATCACTTTTCTGTTGCTGAAGAATTCTTCTCTTCAGCTGCATCCGTTCTCCTTCACTCCCTGAGGCCCAAAGTAAACATGTCACTGGATATCCATGGTTCTTGGTTTTGGTGAAACATTCTTCTAGGTCGTGTAATCCTGGTATGTCCACTTGCTGTACAGAGGTAACTCGTGGTTGCTGTGAAGCCAAACACTGTGACACTGATGAGTCAAATGCGAGAATGGTTACCCATCGTGGACAGTGTTTAATGACGCTCCCCCATTAAAACAAGCTTGGAAGCAGGAGTGGCATCCACTTCCACAACAGCTTGCCTCGAGAAACCCTATAAACCTGGAGAAAGGACGAAAGTTATACAGATGTCCAAGTCTTTTGTTCATAGGGTTACTATGAGTCACCTCCGACTCGACGGCACTTAACAACAACAGATAGCTATCCATGGTCCTGCCACCTGCTGCCAGGAAGATCCATCTTGGAGACCAGTTGGAGTGGAAGCAGAAGTTTTATTATATCCTCGTATTTAAGAAACAAGGGATAAGCATTTCCCAGCTCCGTCTTCACTTTGGAGACTCCAGGGTCCTTACGCCGGGAGGGGCTGGGATAGAGAAGTGTGAGAAGGTTTTACAGTAGCTTCTTTTGCCCATGTGTTTTGACTGGTGTCTCAGACTGGCTGGGCTGGTCTTAATGTTCTAGAGATAGCTGACACTATTCACAAAAGGGGGCTAAGTCCTAGGTACAGCTTACAGGAACAGACAGCAGAAGGTAGCAAAGGGCTTTTTAAGTTTGAGAGCTCTGTTCTACTCAGAAAAGCTCTTTCTCTTTGTTTCCTTAAGATAAAACAAACAAAAAAAAGTTAGTCTGAAGGGGAAGAGAGAAAAAAGGAAAAGGAGGAAAATGTTAGTGTTACATTAGTACGAGACGATTCTTTTATCCACTAGTTGCAAAAGAGAGTTATTGTTGGCAAGAAGTTACACTGCAATCACAGAAGTACACAGTTCAAATCCACAAGATGTTCTGCTGGAGAAGGAAGGACAATCTCCTCCTGTGTCACTCAGATCTGATGTGACGGTACACACACACACACACACACACACACACACACACACACACACAAATAAAGTAAAATAAAAAAGAGTTATTGCTAATAGTCTAACATGTTAATGTTCTGTTGCAAGCACGGACATTGAGAGCATTAGAAGCCACCACTGAGGCGAGCTCTGGTGGCCTAGTGGCAAGAAGCTGCACTGCAATGCAAGAGGTGAATGGTTCAAATCCACCAGATGCTCTGCTGGAGAAGCAGAAACAATCTCCTCCTGTACCAGTCAGATCTGATTTGATGGTACACACAAAAAAAAATAATAAAGTTTTAAAAAAAATGTAAAAAAAGAAGAAGCCACCACTGAATGGTTCGGAGCCCAGCGATGGTCCTGATTCCTGCCCAGGGCATCACTCCTTTACTAAGGTTCATCTAGAGTAAGATGGGCAATCAGTTCATGACTGCTTCTGTCATGTGAACATGGAGATACGCATCAAGAAGGCCCCCTGGTAGTTTGTGTTTGCACTTGTCCATTCTCCACGAGACTCTTTGTGTCCCTGGTTCATCTTTAAATTCAAAATACAGGAAGTATCAAAGCCAGCAATCCTCTCCTCTAGCTTCTTGTTGTTAGACGCCATCAAGTTGACTGCAACTCACAGAGGCCCGGTGAACAACAGATCTGCACCCAGGCCTCTCTCTCCTGCGCCATCCTCACCATCTCTGACACACTCGCGCCATTGTTACAGTCACTGTGACAGTCCGTCTTGAAGAGGGTCTGCCTCTGACCCCCCACCTTTCCCAGCAGGATGTCTTTTTCCAAGGGCTAGCCCCTTCCAGCAACAAGCCCACACGGTGTGAGATGAAGTTTCACTATCTTTGCCTCTAAAAGCACCCCTGCTTCCACCTTTTCTAAGACAGATTTGTTCTTGTGATTTCCATAAGACATTCAATCTCCTTTGCGAGCACCAAAATTGAAAGGCATCAATTCTTCTATATCCTTATTCATTTTCCAACTTGCAGATGCATAGGAAGTAGTTGAAAGTACCGTGGCTTGGTTCAGGCAGACCTTAATCTTTAAACTGACATCTTTGCTCAACATAGGGCCCAAAAGCTATTGTTGAGGGTTAAATTAGCTGGCCAATATCCATTCAGTAGGCACACAGCTTAACATCTTTGTGCAAAGATGGAAGGTGGTGGCTCTTAATTGCAATAGAGACCAAGCCCAAGTCCTGCTGGGTTCCCAACGGGTGACTTTGCACTTGAACTTGCTTCTCCATCCTCTGATGTTGCAGGAAAATCAATATGCCCGATGGATGGCTGCCTGCATGTTGGCATCCAAGGGTAAAACCATGGCCGACAGCTCCTACCAGCCAGAGGTACTGAGCATCCTTTCATTTCTAAGAATGAAGAATCGGAGCCCGGCGTCTCCAACAACTTCCAGCGCAGAGAACATGGACATGAACCCAGAGTGTTTTGTATCTCCTCGGTGTGCAAAAAAGCACAAATCAAAACAGGTGCCGGTTATCTCCTTGGGGTGGTTGAGTGTGGTGAATGTTTTATGTGCTGAGATCAGATGAAAAGTCCCCTTGTTTAAGGCTTTGTCTTGAAAAAATCAGCTGGTAAGGAAATTTGCATATGGACTGAATATTAGATGATAAAGAGAAATTATTGCTCGTTTATTTCTAGAAGTAACTGGACTATCAAGTGGACATACTGACATTCCAAGGTTGAATTTAGAAATATAATTATTTGGTCCCCACAAATAGAAGATCAGACATAGCTTTTGTTAAGAATGATTTAGGAGCCCCTGGGTGGCGCAGTGGGTAAGCACTTGGCTACTGACTGAAAGGTTGGCTGTTCAAAACCACACGGAGGCACCTCGGGTAAAAGGCCTGGAGATCTACTTTCAAAAGGTCACAGCCATGAAAAGCCTGCAGAGCAGATATCTAGCCAGTAACACATGGATGGCCATGAGGTAGAAGCAACATAACACCAGTTGAGAGTAGGTTCCCAGTAGAACGTTCAGCTGTCTAACTGGGTGTTTCACACTTGGATTAATTCATGCTTCCTCTCTCTCTTTCTCTCTTTCGTTGCTCTCTCTCTCTCTCTCTCCTGTCATCTCTCTCTCTCCTGTCGCTCTCTCTTTTTCTGTCTGTCTCTCTCTCCTCGCACTCGCTCTCTCTGTGTCTCTGTCTCTCTTTCTCGCTCCTTTTGCTCGCTCTTTCCTCTCCCTCTTTCTCTCTCTCTTTCCTCTTGCGCTCACTCTCTCCTTTCACTCTCTCCTCTCCCTCTTTCTCCCTCTCTTTCCTCTTGCTCTCTCCCTGTCTCTGTCTGTCTCTCTCTCATTGCTGTTGAGCTGGAAGTGACTCGTAGCTGACCCTCCAGTGAGTTGTTGAGTACTGTCTAATCAGAATTGACCCATAGCTGGCTCTCCAGTGGGTTGTGATTGTGTTGAGTACCGTTGGGTCAGAACTGACCCATAGCTGACCCTCCAGTGAGTTTTCACACAGAAGGAGATTGTCCATCTTTCTCCTGAGATGCACTTGGTGAATTCGAACCCCCAGTCTCTGGGCTGGCAGCCCACCTCCTTGCCACCAGAACTCCCTGAACTAATTCAGGTAGAACTATTTCCCATGGGCACCTCCAGAGAGAGGGACCACAGGCCTGTCCATCTGCACACTTCTAAGAGGCTTCTGTGCTAGCTGGTCTTGTTCCTGTCTCTTCCCAATGATGTTTGTGTCTTGTAGGAAAATAAGAAAGAATGAATAGACATGAATTAATTAATTGTCTGTGGAACTATGCACTTTTCTCCTAATTGGGGATCTGGCTTTAATGGGGTGAGCCCAGCATAGTCATTGCTGACTGAGGAGAGTCTGATATCTCACGCTCTGTACTTAGCTGGCAGCCCGGATCCTGGAAGCCCACCAGAATGTGTCCCAGATGCCTCTAGTCGAAGCCAAGCTGCAGTTCATCCAGGCCTGGAGGTCTCTGCCTGAGTTTGGGCTCACTTACTACCTCGTCAGGTAACCGCCCTGTTCACTTGCCCCACTCACATTCTGTTTTGTTTTCAGCAATTTGCCTGGAACCGTCTTTATTCTCAGTCCAGAGAGTAGACCTCTTCTCATAGAATACCGCCGCCTTCCACAAATGTCCCATAAGCTTTGGGAGGTTCATGGAAGTCTCCCATTCCCTCTGTTAGAAGTGCCAACAGCCCTGGAAGCCAGTTAAATGTAAGAGTGAAGCTTTCATAACTTTAAAAAGAGAATCGCTCGTTCCAGATAACTACACGTGCAAGGCAGAAGGAGGTCTTTACTGAGCCTATGAAACCTGTGAGCCTCTGTCCTTGCAGGGACCTCCCTCCCTGTTCCAGCTCCCATTCTGTCTCTAGCAGCATGATTTGCAGGTTTGTTCAGTTTCTAGACAAAAAATTTGCAACAAGCACTGTGCCTTCCTTCTCCTTACCAGCTTTGTGAGATAGAGACCATCGTCTTTGTTGTTGATATTGTTGTTGTTAGGTGCCATTGAGTCAACTATGTTTCATAGCAACCCTGTGGACGACAGATCTGACTTGTGCTATCTTACATCATCCTCACAATCTCCGCCAAGCCCAAGCCCCTTGTCACAGTCACTGCGTCAAGCCATCTTTTTGAAGATCTTCTTATCCTTCACTGACCATGCGCCTTTCTCAGTGTGCTGTCCTCTTCCAAGGACTGGCCTCTCCTGCTAGCATGCCCAAAGTACGTGAGACAAGGTTTCCTTAGCCTCGCCTCTAAGGAGCACGCTGGCTGCACTTCGTCCAAGGCAGATCTGTTGATCCTTTTGCCAATCCAGTGTCTACCCAGTACTCTCCACCAACAAGGCCATTCAAAGATACCGATTATATGATCTTCTTTATTCATGCCCAACTTCCAGATGCAAAGGAAGCAATCGAAACTACCATAGTTTGGGTCAGACCTTAGTCTTCAAACTGACATCCTTGCTCTTTCGCACTTTAAAGAAGTCTTCGACAGCAGATTAGCCCAATGCAGCATGTCTTTTGATTTCTTGATTGCTGAGACCATGGGTGTTGATTGAGAATATAAGTAAATTGAAATTCTTGACAGTTTGCATCTTGTCTCCACCTGTCATGATTTTACCTGTTGATCTTGTTGTAAGAATTTTGGTCTCTGGATATTTTTTTAGTCTCTAAAGGTTCAACGGTAGCCCATCTGGTACTCCCTCCTTCTGTCTCACAGATGAGCACGCTGAGATACAGGAAAATAGCTTATGTGGCCTGTCCAAGTTCAACTTCAAGTCAGGAGCACCAGATTCAGTGCCCTCATACCTCCCCCAGTAAGCATGAAGGCCCCCCAAAAACACATCAGGCAAATGGTTCCCCAAAATATCGTAACAAGCATGCTTGTAAATGGAGTTCAGATTTTGTGATTCAGTATGAAAGATAGGTGTTTAAAGAAAATTAATCTTTAACCTGGAATTAAAGCAAATACTTTCCCCTATCTCATTTTGCAACTTGGGAATTAGAAAATAGATTTGCTTTCAAGAATTAAGTTATAGAAGAGAAACTTTAAATTTTTCCCCCTAGACTTCTCCAAAGATCGTGTTTCTCCTATTCCTTCAAATAAAGAAGTTGATTCTGACCCTCTTTTGTGCACTGAAAAGCTCATTCCATATCTGTCCCCAGTTTTTGTGAGAGAGAAGTTAATCCTTATGCTTTTACCCCCAGGTAAAATAATCAAAGGGCAAAGTTGTATTTGGCACTTGCCTGGGTGCAGGTGCACACATGTGCAAACACGCTCAGCTCTAAGTCTCAAGTCATCTTTGTACATTTCAGCCGGCTAAACTCCGCTTCCAGTCCTCCCTCAACCACGAGCCAGTACGTCCTCCTGCATTTGTTTGTTTGTTTTCATGTGTACATCAAATCGGATCTGACAGGTACAGGAGGAGAATGCCCCTCCTTCTCTAGCAGCGCATCTGGTGGATTTGCCTCCTGCCTTGTTAATCACACGTCCTCCTCCATTATCCCATTGCCCATCCTTCTTAAATGCTTTTGAAATATCAGTATTATCTGTAAGAAATTGCAGGCGAATGAATGGCTGTATCCTAAGAAGAAGTTGTTTCTCTTCATTAATATTACCTTCCCCGCCCCACCCCCCCACCCCCCAGATTTAAAGGAAGCAAGAAAGACGATGTTCTGGGAGTTTCCTATAACAGACTGATTAGAATCGACGCGGCCACTGGGATTCCAATCACGACATGGAGATTCACAAATATGAAACAGTGGAATGTGAACTGGGAAATCCGTCAGGTAAAAAGAAAGATTGTTGGGAGTGGTGGTGTGTTTTCTTTTGTTGTTGTTTGTTTGTTTTTATCTTCAGCATTGAGCATGTACTCAACTCAGTGGCACTTTATGACAAAAACGCATGTCTAAATGAGAGAGGGAGAGGGAGGAAGAGAGAAAGAATGAATATGGGTCAGCAGACCATTTTTAAAGTGTAATGCAGCATTACACCACAAGAGGGCAGAGTGAGAGCAGAGAAGAAGTTGTGCTGCAATGCCAAAGGCAGAAAGTTTGAGACCACCAGCTGCTCCGTGGAAGAAGGAAGAACAATTTACTCCCGTGCGATTAACTGGCTCTGCAAACCCGCCGGAGGGCAGCTATGGGTCAGTTCCAACTCCAACATGCCTCAGGACAAAGAAAGGCAATTCCTCCTGTGATTTACAGCCTCTGAAAATCCTCTGGAGGGTCAATTCTGGGACTGTTGAGTTAACTGACAATGAGTTCCTTTTCTGATGAGTTTTAATGGAGAATGATTTCCCACCTTCCCTTCCCTCCTCCCTCCTTCCTGTTTTTCCTTCCCTGCTTTTCTTTCCTCCCAAATACAGTTGTCTCCAAGGAAGCAGCATCTTTCTCACTGGTTTGGGGTTTTGTTAAAGTTTTTCTTTGTTCTTGTTATTTGAGTGAAAGGTTACAAAGCATATTGGGTTTGGGTTTTGTTTGGTTTGGGGATCCCCCCCTCTGGTCACCCCTACACACCTGGTTCCACAGCGTCAGGTACAGTACACGTCCTTGGCAACGTGTAACCAGAGCCTCCCCCTTCCAGGTGGCCATCGAGTTCGACCAGAACGTCTCCATTGCGTTCACCTGCCTGAGTGCAGATTGCAAGATTGTACACGAGTACATCGGGGGCTACATCTTCTTGTCCACCCGCTCCAAGGACCAGAACGAAACGCTGGACGAGGATCTGTTCCATAAATTGACTGGCGGTCAGGAATGAAGCCTGGCTGGGGGTGGAGGTGGGGGTGGGGGGTCTGCCCAGAGGGCCAGCAGAGAGCACTCCTGCCCAGGCAGTTGGGACTGGACACGAGTGGTGTGTAGACTCACAGATAACATGTGTATACTGCCAGTCCTCCAGAGCCTCACCTCGAATGAATAACCCTATCCCGCGTGTCTCTTGCCTTTGTTTTGGGTCCAGAGAGCTCTGGTAACCTAGTGGGTAAGGAGCTGTGCTTGCAGACCAAAGGCAAAAGGTTCAAATTCACCAGCTGCTCCACAGGAGAAAGATGGGTGGTCTCTTCATAAGCCGCCTGCTGAAGGGGGTCGTCTATTATGAGTCAGTTCCAATCCCAGAGTGTTGAGTTTACTTATTCAGCATGTCTCTTCCCTTTGCTTTGTGCAAAAGTGGTTGAAGAGGCCTCAGTAGTCTTTTCTGTAAAAGGGGAACACGAGAGACACAGTGATAATCCTTCTGATTGCTTTCAATTTTGTTGTTGTTGTGTTTCATCGAAATGGAACCTGTCCATCATTGACCCTCCGATTGAGTTTTCAGAGGCAGCTAATTGCTTGCAAGGGGACTGACCGTTCTTCTTCCGTGGAGCAGCTGGTGGATTTGAACCAAGTGCCTTCAGAATTACAGCACAGCCTCTTGCCACTAGGGCCACCAGGGCTCCAACTACTTAAAAAAAAGGCACCTCATTGCCTTCAAGTTGGCACTGACTCTTAACTGACGCTCTAGGAGATTTTTTTCAGAGGCTGTAAATGGCACAGGAAGATATTGATCTCTCATCTTTCTCCCGCGTCTCGTGGATTCGAACGGCCCACTTTGGGGTTAGCAGTGCACCTCCCACTGACTTGCCATCCAAAGCCCCCAGGATTGCCCTGGGCTCCAGCATTTAGCTATGATTTTGTGGCTTTCAGAGCCCATATGACCTAGTTCAAACTTACTTATGTGCTTGTGTTTTCATTTTTGAGTGAATGGAGAAGACAGAGATTAAAAAAAAAAAAGATAAAAAAAATCCCTTGGAATGAGTACCAATCTTATTCTATAAACTCAGGTATGAAAAGAAGTATCACTGATTAAAGGAACTGCTTCAAGCTGGCATCTTGTTCACCCGGCAGAGGGAGTCTGCTTGTGTGGGGATGGGGGCCATGCACTCCCCTAGGACCAGTGGTCCACCAGGAGTCAGTGTCACCACAGTGGTCCTGGCCATCAGCCCCCCAGGCCACTCCATCTACAACCCTCAGTCCTTTCCTGGGGTCCCTCCATTTGAAGACATGGCTGACACAGGTGCAGAGCAAACGGCTCCTCAGCCCAGACTCAGGCCTGCGGCCTTCTTCCTTCTCGGGAAATTGAGCAGTTCTCTCTAGTCTATACCTAAAAACACTGCCCAACACCACGGGTTCTAGTCACGATTCCACCCCAATCCATGTCTGAGGTTGGGGAGGGATTGGCAGGACGCAGGGCAGGCCCATTCTCAAAGACCACCATGTTCAGTGCCTGACCACTGCCCTCTGGGGTGTTCCCCCTTCACCACTCCCCGTGCTCTTTCTGGGTGTGGTAACATGTTTCCATTACGCCCGCCCTTTCCCCTAAAGGCCTTAATCAAAGAGGCCAATGATGGCCCCTTTGTGCCTCTGGTTTTTGCCGAGTCATCCCTGTCCCAAGGTCATGGATGTGGACCTGTTACAGCTACCTGAATTAGCATTGCCTGTTTGATGAGAGGGCCTGATTTTGAGGAGGAGGCTCAGGGGACAGAGGGACATAGTGGGTGCTGGTTTATTCCGTCTTTCTAAGTGTTTTGTTGCGCGTTTGGAGCCTCGGAACTAGGTCCGCAGGTGGCCTGGCCTGACCCAGAGGAACACATGTCTGCCTGTGGACGTCAGCTCCTGCTGTATTTCCCAGAGGAGCCGTCTGGGAAGACATTTAGCAATTCCACAATTCCAGGAGGCAGCCTTGGCTGGGACCCAGGTCCTGAGCCGGAAGCATCACCTTGGAACCTCTTCTCAAGGTCAAATGTGTGATTCTTAACCTAAAACCAGAAAAGTGGTAGGGGCACTTAGGAGACCTGCTTTGTGCCATAAAGAGTTCTATTTCATCTGTTCTGTGTTGAGAACCCGCTTGCACGTGAGTCACTTCAGAACAGTGTCAGCCCCGGGTATGTCAGGATAGGGCCAAGCTTCATGGCTTTTCATTGGCTGGTTTTTCAAACACAGAGCTTACCAGGCCATTCCTGCGAGGCACCACTAGGTGGACTCCAACACACAGCCTTTCTATTGACAGACCAGGACATCAACCATTTGCACCACATTATCTAGGAGCTTGTGTGACAGAAACCGTGTTGAGCTGATGGAGTCATTTCTCTATAGTCCAGGGTTCAATTATTTCAAAACCTAATTGAGTCTTTAGGGAGCTCTGGGGGGCCTAATGGGTAAGGAGTTGCTCTGCCAACCCAAAGGCTGGCAGTTGGAATCCACCAGCTGCTCCATGGGAAAAAGATGGGCAGTCTCCTCCTATGTGATTTACAGCCTCTGAAAGCCCCCTGGAGGGTCAGCCTTGAGTTGGATCTGACGACAGCAGTTGAGTCTTTAAGATGACGCTGGGCCGTGTATTGAAAATTGTCCTTCATGGTGAATGACCCCCTTTTGTTGCCTGGTAAAGCTGAGCAGAATTTACCAAAGCTAAACAAACCTTCATCTGGCCCTGTTCATGTTCTGACATTTGCCTGGCATTTCTATGAAAATGTCAAGGGAATTGGCTGGCTCTCCCCGTCGATGACACCCTTCACAGGGACTTTTCCTTCTGGCGTTTACACAGCAGCATCCCCAAGGGACAGGCCAGTGAGACTTGGGAAAGGGAAATCGTGGATGCTGCTAGTCAAGGACGTTCTCGCTAAGTCTCCTGGTGTGCGAAAGGTCCTCTGACTTTGTATGCAGGCATTTTGAATTAATGCGTGCCTTTCTAAACCATTTGCTTTCTCCTCTATACTGGATGCCCAAAACTGTGCTGTTTGTTGTTTTAGAAAACATTTTCATTAAAAGGTTTCTATAGATCTGAGGAGTTGCCTTACCGTGGTCACTTGTGGTTGCTGTGAGGCTGAACACTGTGACACTGAGTCAAATGCATTAATGGTTGGCTACCCAATGTGGACAGAGAGTGGGGTGGAGCTCCCCAATTAAAACAATGGAAGGAGGAGTGGCATCCACTTCCGTAATAGTTTGCCTCCAGAAACCCTATGAACCTGGAGAGAGGATGAAAGGCACTCGTGGAGGACTCTCCTTTATAGGGTCGCTATGACGGCACTTAGCAACAGCATAGATCTGAAGACTTCCCTAGTCGTGCCTGCTCCTACACAGGTCTCTAAAAGACATAAAGTATTTTCTGTTATGTAAAAAGAGGGCAGTTTACACTCTAATGTATGTCTCACAGGTTCCAAGATTACAGCCAGTTCGTCCAGGTTTGGGTGAGAGCAGCAGATAAATTGGTGCGTGAGAGATGAACTTAAAAACCTCAGCTGTTGGTCTGAGATCTTCCTTTCTGTATCTGTCCCTATATTTCCTGACATTTCCTGTCTTTTCTTGAGATTTTTTTTTCCCTTTCCAGTTCTGCCAGTAACTGGGTGGTGTAGAGTCAATTCCAACTGCTGGTCACCCCATCTGAGTCCTGCTAGAACAGCACCCCATGGAGTTTTCAGTCCTTGTTTTTCAGGTACAAGGCACCAAACCTTTCTTCTGAGCTGCCTGATTATAGCAAGTGGGGAGACTTGAACCTCCAACCCATTGTTTAGCAGCCTAACACGTTATCCATTCATTTGGTACCACCCATTATCTAACTACCATTAGGGGAGATGGGGAAACATCAGACAGCAAAGAAATGCTCTGACTCAGCGGAGCAGCACAGGCCACTCATTTTGACGACTGAATGTCAAAGGCATGGCTTTGTCTTAATGATGCACCCATTTTTCCAGTTGCCATGGAGATGGCTGTGACTCATGTTCACTGGATGCTCAGTAGCAAGTTCTTAGGTGCTATTGACTGTAACTCATAGACTGTATGAACCCGCCTTACGCTGTGCCATCCTCATTGTCTCTGACACACCCGAGGCCATTGTCACAGTTACTGTGGCGATCAATCTTGAGCATCTTCCTCTCTTACGTTGACTCTCCACCTTTCCAAACATGATGTCCTTTTCCAAAGAATGTTGTCAGAACCCACCCACAGCTGACCCTCCAGTGAGTTTTCACACGGAAGGAGATTGCCCATCTTTTTTTCCCCCACGGAGCAGCTGACAGGTTTGAACCGCCTGCCTTGGGGATTGCAGCACAGACTCTTGGGAGTAGGTTACCAGAGCTCATCCCCTCTTAAAAAATTTGCTCAAGGAGTATGAGACCATCTTTGCCTCTAAGGAGTACCCCATTGTACTTTCTCCGACACTTGTTTGTTGCAGGTTGGTTTTGTGGTTATGTGCCATCAAGTCACATGGAACTCATAGTGACCCTAAGTGCAAAAGCTCTGAACCCAGCTCTATCTCGAGTCAATCTTATTGTCTCTGACTCACTCACCACCATTACCCCAGATATTGAGCTGATCCATCTCATCAAGGGTCTTCGTCTCCTGTGTTGTCCCTCCACCCTCCCAAGTATAATGTCCCTCTCCAAGGACTGGTCACTTCTTGCAAAATGCCCAAAGTATGTCAGACAGAGCTTCAGAATCCTTACCTCCAAGAAGCAGCCTGGTTTCACCCTCTCCAAGATGAACTTGTTTGTTCTTCTAGCAGTCCATTGATATATTCAATACTCTTCTCCAGCACCACAGTTCAAAGGCCTCAATTCTCTTTCTATCATCCCTAGTCATTATCTAGCTTTCTAATCCATAGCATGTAATTGTGAAGACCATGGCCTGGATCAGGCGCACCTTGGTCTCCAGACTGACATCGTTGCTCTTCAGTACTCTGGAGAGGTCCCTGACAGCAGGCTTTCCAAATGCACGTAGTGATGTGCAGATTGTTGATGCAGCTCTGCACAGCCTTCATGTCAACCCAGGGAGGTAGGAACTGCTTGCTTTCTCATTTTACACAGTTGTAGAAAGTGAAATAACTTGCCCAGTGTACACTGTGCATTCAAACCCAAGTTTCTCTGAAATCTCAACACTACTATGCTTAATCTGGTAAGTCTCACCTTTCTTTTCCCAGTCCTGCTCTGTCTTGGAAGTATTTGACCCCACCCACTCCAGGCTTCCTCTGAGCCCAGTGTCCCAAGACCAAGCTCACTCTGGGAGGAGATGGTGGCATTATTAAGTAAAGGGACTGATCTCAAGAGAAAAGCAAAGCTTCAAAGTTTTTCTTTTATTTTTTTTTTTTGTTCAGAGGAAAATGTGAGCTCTGGTGGCCCATCTTCCTCCCAAGGAGCCACTGATGGATTCGAATCACCAGTGAGGCACTACTTTTGGGTTAACAGCACAACTCCCTATGGACTATGCCACCCCAGCTCAGTAGAGCGGAAGATCAGTGGAAATGTGGGAAAGTCACAATGACATGGATTAACACAACTGCCATCGATCATGAAGCAGGCCCAGTGTGCCTTCCTGCTGGACATACGGTCCCATGAGCCTGTGCTGACTTGACTAACAAATGTTTAAAGATTCCTTTTAGTTAAACAAGTTTCTTTTCTTTCACTGATTCACTCCATTGTCTTAAAGACCTGTCGGTCCCCTGGGTACCTCCATTTATTCTGCTGAGTGTCAGGGCTATATCCTTTCTCTATATTTGCTCAGTCTCTGTGTTAAGCAAATCAGTTGAGAAGCTGGACCCGGGGAATAAGAATGTGGAACCAAGATCAGAAGTCTCATCAACAACCTGAGTTACGCAGATGACACAGTTTTGCTTGCTAAAAGTGAAGAGAACTTTTAGCATTTGCTACAGATGATCAAAGACGACAGCCTTCAACCTAGATTGCATCTGAACATTAAGGAAATAAAAACTAGGGAGCTCTAGTGGCCCAGTGGCAAGAAGCTACGCTGCAATCCCGAGGGCATGCTGTTCGAATCCCCCAGATGCTCCGCTGGAGAAGGAGGGGCAGTCTCTTCCTGTGCCAGTTGGATCTGATTTGATGGTACATAACAAGGAGAAGAAAAACAAAGAAAAATCTTCAGCACTGGACCAATAGACAGCATCATGAGAGATGGAAAAAAGAGCGTGACATTTCAATGATTTCATCTTTCTTGGATCTATAATCAACACCTCTGACACCAGCAGTCAAGAAATTAAAAGACTGAGTTGCACTGGGGAAGTATGTCAAGGACCTCTCCAAAATACTAAAGAGCAGAGATATCAGTTTGAAGCCTAAGGTGCACTTGCCTAATCCAGGCTGCGGTTTTTCAGTTGTTTTTTGTGCATCTGAAAGTTAGACAATGAGTAAAGATGACAGAAGAATGAATACCTCTGAGTTATGGTATTGGCAAAGAGTACTGAATATCTATCTATCTCATGGACTTCCAATAGAACAAACAAGTATGTCTTGAAGAAAGTGAAACCAGAGTGCTCCTTGGGAGCAAAGATGGTGAAACTTTATCTCACATACTTTGGGCATGTTGTTACGAAAGGCCAGTCCTTGGAAAAAAGATATCATGCTTAGAAAGGTGGAGGGAGAGGGGGGAAAGAAAGGCCCTCAATGAGGTGAATTGACACAGTAACTGTAGCAATGGGGTCACGTATGTCGGAGACAATGAGGATGTCACAGGAGGGGACAAGATTCAGATCTGTTATTCATAAGATGTCAAGAAGCTGCACTGCAATCTCGAAGGCACCTGGTTCGAGGCCACAAGCTGCTCAGAGGGAGAAGGATGGGCAATCTCCTCCCGTGCGATTAACTGCCTCTGAAAACCCACTGGAGGGTCAGCTAGGGGTCAGTTCTGACTCTACGGTCCACAACAACAACATCCATAAGGTCACCATGAGTTGTGGCTGATTCAGTTACCCCTAACAATAACAGAGGGAAATCCTGTTGCAATTCCTCCTTAAGGGCAAACGCTGTCTGGGAATTTGACAGGCTGCTATTTCTCTTCTACACTCTGCGAAATTTGGAAGGGAAAGCCTTTAGCTGCTTTGCGATCCCACTGAGACCCCCAAGATGCTACAGTGGGGCTGAAGAGGGTTCAGATTTTGGGGCAAAGGCCTATTTCCTCCTAGGCAAACTCTGAGTTGGGGCCTTAAAGACCATTTTTGTAGAATGGGTAGAAGGATCCAACAGGGATGGGAGAGGCTGGAAGCAGAGGGATGTGGATGGGCAGGGGGAGGTGGGATTAATCATCAGGTTGTACAATTTGATGGGTTGAAGCGATGAGGGAAATTGAAAGAACTTGTTCAAATTTGTATTTGAATTTTGTAAATAAACTAGAAGAAGAAAAAAACAAAAGAAACAAGAGGGGCAGGGAAAACAAAACAAGCCATCCCAGAGTTCCTGCAACACAATCCCATGCTGCAAGAGGAGCCCCAAAGCTGTGTCCTCTGATTTAAGAGCTGTATTATGGGGACCCCAAACAGAGCTGTGAATGGAAAGACAAATGAAGTTCCCAGAAGAATGGGGGGAAGTATGGTGGAAAGAAGCTGGGTTGAGCAAGACCTGATATCAGAACTCAGTCGCACCAATGTTGGTGACAATAGCTGGTTTTGACCCATCATCTGGTGGGTCAAGGTAGTCCCTACAGATGCTCACTGTGGTTATGAGGAGAGACTAGGAATGTTTCTGGGAAATACACAAGGTCAGGGCACCTGTGGCAGAGTGTTTGGGGATAGAAAGGGGAGGAGTGGGCGTCTGACACTGTTTACTAAATCTAGGACTGCTAAGAGAACGAACAGGTTCGTCCCGGAGAGGGTGAAACCAAGCTGCTGCTTGGAGGCAAGGATTCTGAGGCTTCATCTGACATACTTTGGACTTGTTGCAAGGAGGGATCAGTCCTTGGAGTGGGATGTCATGATTGGGAGGGTGGAGGGACAGTGTGGGAGAGGAAGACCCTCTATGAAGACCCTCTATGAGATGAATTGATTCAGTGGCTGTGGTAATGGGAGTAGGTGTGTCAGAGACAATAAGATTGGCACAGGATAGAGCAGGGCTTAGGGCTGTGTACGTAGTGGCACATAACAACAACAATGATATTACTTACTTAAATTTCCCCAAATTCATTAGCCAGGGCTTCTCCTCTGATCTCATGTTATCATTTTAAAAATTTATCTGAGTCATATTTACATACTTAAAAAGCCATACTTTTCTCACACTTACAAAGTCCACATACGCAGCTTCATAACAGCCTTTTGGGAAGCACTCAGTTTAGTTGATTAACTGCCTGGACCATCACCGCTGAAGGTCATGCAGCGGGCACGGGAGCGATGTGGTGCTTGGCACTGTCTTCCCAGGCTGCCCTTTGATAACTTCTGCCTCAGCTCTCTTAGTTCGTCATTTCTTCTTTTTGCTTCAGCTCCTCCACATTCCAGAGCAAGTTCCAGAATCTCTCCTGAGATCGGTTCTGTTCTTTTCTCTCTTTCCTATTTTTTTTTTAATGACCTTTTGCTTTCTTCACGCCCTGGATCTCATCCCACAGCTCATCCTGTCTTTGGGCCATTATATTCAATGCCTCCAGTTCTTGAGATAGTTTCTTCACTCAGCTGTAATAAATTCAAGGTTGTATTCTGGTCCTTGTGTGTTTGTTTTCATTCTCTGCAACTTCAATTTGAACTTGCAATGTGGTCTCTTCCACATTCTGCCCTTGACATAGTTTTAACTAATGACCCTGAGAGTCTTCACTGCCTGTGTCCACAAATGTAGTCCATTTGATTCCTGTGTATTGCAGCAGATAAGAAACATGTATATAGTTGCTGTTTATGTGCAGAATGTATCAATAAATATTTGTGAAATGAGTTTACAGATCTATGTCAGGGAGCTCTGGTGGCCTAGTGGCAAGAAGCTGCACTGTAATCCTTAAGGTACATGGTTCAAATCTGCCAGGTGCCCAGTGGGAGAAGGATAGGCAGTCTCCTCCCTTCTGAAAACCCACCAGATGATAAGTTATGGGTCGATTCTGACTGTGGTACACACCATCAACAACAAACACCACAGGTCAGAGTTGAGTAAGGAAGGAGAAATAAGAGTTCTGCATTCTTCCCAACAAAAAATTCAGAACTATAACTAGTAACACCTCTATCCTACCCCATACCTCATCTGGCTGCCTCAGTTCTCACCATTGCATTTAAATGACAAGGTTTGATGCCACATCTTACCAGAGGTCCTTTTGCTCTGGAGCTGAGCTCTGTGTTTAGAAACCACATGGCATGTTCTTGTCTTGAACTTTTTTGCCCTTTAGAAATGGCCCGTTAAGTTAGACATCAGGGAAGCAAATGAGCAGCTAAACTCACAAGTTCTTGTTGTTATGTGCTGTTGAGGTGGACCCGCTCTCAGCTGATTCTTCGGCAGGTTTTCAGAGAATCCTGTTGGATTTGAAACACCTGCCTTTGGATTGGCAGTGCAATACCTTACCCACTAGGCCACTAGGCCCTGAACACACAGCAAGGAGCTACTGAACATCTCTCCTTGGAGCACAGCAAAGTTCACTAGACGCTACAAGGGTGAGAACTCAGACGTGTTCTGGTGGGCAGTTAACATGAGTATCGTCTGTCTGACGTGAAACCACAGATTTGCGTGGCCTCTCTTGCTGAATATCCACATGTTTTAAAAGCACCCTATGACCTAAAATAGGAGCAATAGTGGTCCGTCCAGCAGTATATTCCTTCCCATTCCGTAGAAGAGACTCAGATGCCGTCCCTGGACAAGGCACCTCCTGTCCGAACCCAACACAGTTGTCAGCGAAGCCATGTGTGTTGCTATGACACTGAATGGTTTCATCAGAGCTTCTGGAATAAAACATAGGAAATAGAAAGGTCTCTCAATCTAGTTTTGAGAATATGCTCGTGAAAGCTTTTTTCTTAACATATTGATGCATATTTTATTTATATCATTGCAAATTAGCAGCTTTATTTGTATTTATAAATGTGTGAAGTTTTTAAGTTTATGTGTGTGTATATGTGATATCCTTACACAAAGCAATTCATTTGATATCTACTATAACATATTCACCACTACCAAAGATACCTAAGTGGAATATCTTGAAATGCAGCGAGCTTAAAGTAAAACGTTTGTGAGACTCTTGTGACTAACTTTTCCACCTTCTTCTGCAGTGCTGTAAAGTCCTTTAGTAAAGTTTTGTAGTGGCCTCGATTCTCATTCACACTTGCAGACTGCCATTCACTCGCCCTAGAGTGTTTCTGATCCAAGTTGAGATGTCAAGGACATTGCCTCTGGAGCCCCTCATGGAAGCTTTTATGGTTCACGTTGATCCAGTCCCAGTGTGCGTTAAGTTTATGTGAGTCAGTAGCAAACTTAGCTAACAGAAGCTAATAATGGTAGCTAACAACCACAACATGATCTAAATAAGATGTTGGAGAGCAACCCATTTGAGAGTCTAGCCAACTGTAATCCAACCAACAATTAATACACTGGTGTGCACCAGTGAATGAATGTCCACCTTGAACCAAGCAAACACTGCTATCCAGTCAATTCCCTCTTGGCAGTCCTGGGGGCAGAGCAGAACTGCCCAGAGAGTTTTCAAGGGTGTAAAGCTCTAGAGAGGCAGGCTGCCACGTCCTTCTCCCATGGAGACCGCTGGGTCCATGCAGCTGACCTTCGGTCACCAGATAGTCATGGCCCTGGCACCTGCTATCCAACAACCCAAGTGGGACATTTTCTTACCTAAAAGCTACTTTAAACTATTCACTTCAAGAAAAGAAGCTGGTTTCTCACTACTATATTATTATTAGAAAGTGTCAGATTTTCAACACCTTAGGGAGCTCTGGTGGCCTAGTGGTAAGAAACTGTACTGCAATCCCAAAAGCACTCAATTTGAGTTCACCAGCTGCTCTGCAGGAGAAAGACGAGAAATATGCAATTTACTGCCTCTAAAAACTCACCAGAGTGTCAGCTCTGGGTCGGTTTCAACTCTATGGTACACAACAACAACAACATCTGTAACACTTCCAATTAGTATCCTCCTGCCACCAGGGCTCCTTTACTCCTGTGAGACGTGCTGTGAAATATGCAGTGTGACTTGGACATTGTGTGAATACCATGTTAAAACCACATGGAGGCCAGTTTAGGGAGCGCTGGTGGCCTAGTGGCACAAAACTGTGCTACAGACCTGAAGGCACATGGTTCAAGGCTGCTCCTTGGGAGAAGGACAGACAGTCTCCTCCTATGAGGCTTACTGCCTCTGAAAACCCACTGAAGGGTCAGCTAAGGGGCATTTTCAACTCAATGGTAATCAACAACAATAACAACATCACTGAGGTGCTGCCACTGTGGAAAGCATTGTAGCAGTTCCTTAAGGAAAAACACCATTAAAATGAAATAGATATGATCCAAAAATTCCAGTCTTAGTACTCTGGAGACCTAGTGGCAAGAAGCTGCACTGCAATGCCCAAGGCACACAGTTGAAGGCCACCAGCTACTCGTCTGGAAAAGGATGAGCAGTCTCCTCCTGTATGATTAACTGCCTCTGAACACCTGCCAGAGAGTCAGCTATGGGTCGGTTCCAACTCTGTGGTACACAACAAGAAGTTATAGATTTACAAAAGATTTGAAAGCAAAGACTCAGATATTTGTATTGTAGTGCTACTCTCAATAGTAAAAAAGGTAGCAGCAATCTAATGTCCATCAGTAGATGAACAGAAAAAATGTAGTTCACATGTCTGGCGGAATACTATGCAGTCAGCAAGAGAAATGAAGGCTTGATACATGATACAATATGGATGGAGCTCAATGACATTCTGATGACTGAAATACAAACGGACAAATAACGCATTTGATGAAATCCAGCATCCATACTTAACTTTAAAAACGTTCAACAAAATAGGAATTGACAGAAATTCCTCACCATATTCAAGGGCATATACATAGAACCCACATCTTGTGGTGGAACAGGCATTTGGGAGCCAAATATGGCTACATCCCTGCCTGCTGCTATTTCGCCTTTGCTTGCGGAGCCACCGCTAGGATGGCCCTGGAGGTCAGGTCTTAACAACATGCCATCATTGCTGGCCAGAGATAGGAGCCTCCCTCCCTCCCTCCTGGGCCCTGTGAGGAAACCCTGAGGCAGGATGTCTGGGATTGTAACAGAACCTTGGTGTCATCTGTTTTCCATAGAGCAGTCCATTCACTTCTTTTTCTGCTGGGTAACAAAACAAACAAATAAACAAACAAAAAGGCACTGCTACAGAACAAGTTCAATCAGTGCATCCAGAAATAGAACAAGTTCAATTGGTTCATCCAGAAGGGAGGTCACCCACCACCTCAGACAGAAAAATGAATGAAAGGTCACCTGGAAGCTGGGCAGCTTTCTGCTCAGACACACCCCTTGGGAAACATTCCAATGCTACAGCCAATCAGAAGAGAGCATGACCACCGGCCACTTTCTACTTAATGCCAGCCATGACGTAACCCACCCAGCTCCATACTTGGGAAGGGGCAAAGGGCATCCAATTAATGTTCTCTGCACGGAGCTAACCACTGAATTGAGAGAGCTGACCACCAAATAGATCAACTTCTATCTCTTCCCCTCCCCATAAAATGATTGTTGTAACTTTCCCCACATGACTTCCCATTCCCACTGCCTCCCTCTGGCCTGGAGGTGTGGAACCACCCAAGAGTTGGTAATAAATTCCTTTGTTTTACTTCATCTGGTTCTCCGCCTTTTTTCACTTTTTGCCTCACAGTGACCACCACTGTGCCCACCTTGGCTGGAAGATGGCAGAAGAGCAGCATAGCTGTAAAGGACAGTGATTTGTGGCTGTTGTACAAAATTGCCCTGTGTGATCAATCAGTGTACAGGCATCTGCCCCCAGTCCTGGACACATATGTAAGGGAACATTGTCAGTAACCGACTGGCAACACTTCCCTGATGGTTTTCACATTGATTTATTCAGCTTCCCAGGAGGTCTTTGATCCCTGCTTACACCAGACTTGGAGTTCCCCTATCCATGATATATTGTAGGTTCTGGAAGTTGCATGGTGCTCCAAACACAAGATCTGGCACCAGGAACTGGAACCATCTCTCTATCGGCAGTTGTCATGGGGTATTCCACTAGGGTGGAGCGGGCTCGCAGCTTGCCACAGCCCATCACCAGAGCAGCTGTCAGGTCTGTGAACTATTCTTCTTCCTCAATGTTTACAACAGGCACTCTAGCAGGAACAGATTGAAGGGCCATCAGAGACACCTAACAACATATGTGAGCTGCTGGCCAAGCAGAAAAACAAGAGGACTTGTCCTAAGTATTTTAAGGGAGGAAAAAAAATAAAAGGAGAGAGAGAATTTTGCTTTAAATTTGAAAGTCAATTTGTACCAGAATATGAAAACCAGGAAAAACTAACCTTGAGGATAGGTAGCAAATTGTAGAAAATGTGAGAGGTAGTAAACTTTATTTACCTTGATTTGTCCACCAGAAATAATGAGCTTGAAAAGGAAAAAGGAAAAGTTTTGACATAGTCTTACAGTCAAGTGGACCAAGTGCTGCATTTTCCACTCGTATTATTTTTCACTGTTTCTATTTCTACTCTCAACTATGTTTTTGTTGTTATAAGCTATCGAGTTGAAACCAGTTCATCACTGACCCTCCAGTGGGTTTTCAGAGGTTATCATTAATTTTACAGAGATTGTCTATTTTTCTCTCATAGAACAGCTAATGGACTCAAACCTTTTCCCTTTGGATTGAGAACAAAACTCCTTACACAGAGTTGCTGTTGTTATTGTTGTTGCTGTGAGGTGACGTCGAGTCGAGTACAAGCCATAGTGACTGTGAACAACAGATCTGAACTCTGTCCTATCCTGTGCCATCCTCACACTTCCTGACACATTAGAGCTCATTGTGACAGTCACTGTATCGATCTGCCTAGTTGAGGATCTTCCTCGCTTTTGCCAATTCTCTGCCTTTCCAAGCTTTATATATTTTATATTATATCCCTTTCCAAGAAATAGCTTTTCCTAGCAACATGCCTAAAATATGTAAGGTGAAGCTTTATCATCTTTGCCTCCAAGGAGCACTGTGGCTGCACTTTCTCCAAGGCAGATCTGTTTGTTCTCTTGGCCATCCATAGGATGTTCAGGACTCTTCTCCAACACCACAACTCAAAGGTGTCAATTCTTTTCTATCATCTTTATTCATTGTCCAGCTCTCAGATGCATAACAGGTGATTGGAAAGACCATGGCCTGTATCAGACGCACCTGAGTCCTCAAACTGACATCATTGTTCCTCAATAATTTGGAGGGTTCCCTAACTGCAGACTTTCCAAGTGCAATACAACTCCTGGTTTCCTGACTGCTGGTACCAGGGGTGTTGATTATGGATCCGAGTAAGATGAAGTTGTTGACAGTTTCAATCTTTTCTCCATCTATCATGATCAAATGCCACCATATGAGTGGTAATAAGATAAACTGAAGCTCTGAAAACAAGCCCTTGACCACAGCAGAAAAAGTGTGTTGCTGTTGGAACCACCGTGAACTACTAACATCAGATGAAGAAATCAGTGCACCATACCAACTGGTTTTGAACATTCTGACCACCACCACATGTGCTGTGTGACAGCAGAACGCTGTACTGTACACCAGACTACAACCAGAACATTACTAATTTGTTGTTGTTAGATGCCAGTATAACCCATAGCAACCTATGAACAACAGGTCTGAACCCTGTCCTATCCTGTGCCATCGTCACACTTCCTGACACATTAGAGCTCATTGTGGCATTCACCATGTCAGTCCACCTGGTCAAGAGTATTCCTTTCCTTCTCCAACCCTCTACCTTTCTGGGCATCATGTCCCTCTCCAAGGAACAGCCCCTCCTAGCAACATGCCCGAAGTACAAGAGGCAAAACCTCATTATCCTTGCCTCCAAAGAGCACTCTGTCTGCACCCTCTCCAAGCCTACATACTTCTTAAATAACAGGCCTCTGAAAACCTTTGAACAGTAGAGGAATGCAGATAGTTGTAGTAGTAGTGGTAGAGCCCAGATTGGAAGTCAATCAAAATGAGGAAAAATAATGACAAACATAGTTTAATAATTGTAACACGGAATGTACATAGTTTGATTGTTGGAAAATTAGAAATGGTGAAAAATGAAATTGAATGCATTAACATATACATACTAGGCATTAGTGAGATGAGATGGACCAGTTTTGGCCACTTTGAATCAGATAATCATATGGTATACTATGCTGAGAATGAGAAACAGAAGAAGAACGGTGTTAAAAGTCAATTTCAAGGTCTATCCTGAAGTTCAATATCATGAGTTATAGGATATCCATCTGCACACAAGGAAGATCCATTTAAATATATACTTCTACATTTAGAGCCAAAGAAGGAAAACAATTGGAAATTTTTTCCCAAATCTTGCAGTCTGAAATTGAGGGAACACACAATCAAGAAGAGTTAATGATAACTGGTGACTGGAGGCCCTGGGCCTGCCTGCTGATCACTTTGTGGTGGCCGCCTTGGGCCTGACAAGGATTTGTGCTGAATGTTCATCTTTTCCCACATATTCTTCTGAGTTTGCTCAGATTGCTGCTGTGGGCTGTGCCACTGCCCGCAGCAACTCTGCTTCTCCTATTAACCTAGATGCAATGCCTCCCATTGAAGCCCTCCGGATTCTTGTAGAAGAGAGGGAAGTTTCAAATAACCGCTTGCCTGAAGGGGTGGATTGTGGAGGAACAGGCTTTTACAAGGCTAAATACTCCTGTGCTCTTGGAGCTCTCTTCTGCTTGCTGCGTCACTGCTGTGTGATACTTGTTAGTGTGGCCCTGGTGGTGGGTGCCCTGCTACATGATACCTCTGTCGACCAGAGGTAAAAAAAAGCCCCCTTTGTCTCCCTCTTGGAGATTTGGAGACTTGAGTCACACAGAAACAGAATGCAAATTACCATACATACGATGAACAGAGCTTTCTCTGTTGGTGTTATGTGCCAGTCGCTTGCGACTCATAGCGACCCTACGTACAAGAGCTTTGAACCCTGCTCTAACCTGAACCGATTTCATTATCTCTGACAAATCTACTCCCATTACCCCAGTCACTGAGTCAATCCATCTCATATGGGGTCTTCCCGGCCTGCATTTTCCCTTCACCCTTCCAAGCATGATGTCTCTCTCCAAAGACTGGTCTCTCACAGCCACATACCCAAAGTATGTCAGACAGAGAGAGCTTCAAAATCCTTGCCTCCAAGGAGCAGCCTGGTTTCATTCTCTCCAGAAAAGATCTGTTTGTTTTCTTAGCAGTCCATGATATATGTTCAGTGCTCTTCTCCAGCACCACAACTCAAATGCATCGATTCTCTGTCATCCTTAGTCATTTTCCAGCTCTCTGAAGCATAGCAAGTAATCGCAAAGACCATGACACCCCTCCCCCTTAGATCCTCATACTCATTCTCCAAAAATGGTTTTATACATTATGTGTCTTTGTGGGACTGAGTCAGTTCACTCAGAGCATAATGCTCTCCAGTCCCTCCCGCGCTAGGTAATCATTTACAACATCAATGCTCCTGCGTAGTATTCCATTGTATGAATGTACCATAATTTCTCAACTCAATGCATTCAATTGTGGCTGGACATCTGGGCTTTCCATGTTCTTGTGATAGTGAATAACACTGAGTAACACTGCTCCCATGCATTATGTTTTATAAAACAATTCACCATTGATCTATGTCCACAATCACCCCGTCTTTTCAGGTCCCCATTGGATCGTTCCTAATTCCTTCACCCTCCTCCCTCTGTCCATCAAACTCTGCCACCCAGTGATTTCTCCCCTTCCTCACCTTCAGCCCCCCTGTTCCCTCTTCTTTTCACTTTGGACTTAAATATACATCTTACTGGTTATCCTTCTATTTTTACAATAATGGTCTTATGCAGTATTTGTCCTTATGATAGAGTGGTATTAATAAGTTCAGAATTCTCTATATAAGTATCAATTATAAACTATAGTTTTCTCCAGCCTGCGGGACTGGTTGCTTGGCCTTGGGGTTCTTAGTGTCCTTTCTGTGATCTGTCTGTTAATCAGAAGAGGAGATGCATCTCCTAGATTAACTGTTATCTCTTTGAAGCTCTTTTCCCCTATCATATGTAAATTGTAACTTAATCTGCCTGTTTGCCTGGACAGGGAGTATCTGGGTGCAAATGATTTTATTTCAGATATAGAAATTCTTTAATTTTATTAACAAAAGTTTATTGTTAAGTAAGTTGATTTCTCACCATCCTATAAAAGCCCATGACCACTCCCGGATGGGGAGACAGTCTTGGAGGTGACCCACTGTCTCCCAGATCTGTGTAATAAAGTGCATTCATGGATATTGCAATCTGTTTGTCTTATTGGCGATTGACTATGGAAAGAACCCCTGTGCTCTGTAACACTTATGAGACTAAGTACACTCTGCATAATGCTCTCTATCCTCTTCCATGTTATACAGCATATTTTTTAAATCGTTGCTCCTGAGTGCTATATAGAATTTCATTGTGTGAATGTATCACAACCTCTCAAACCATTCCTTTGTTGATGGGCATTTGGGCTGTTTCCATATTCTTGTTATTGTGAGTAAAGCCACTCTGAACATTGGTATACAAATCTCTGTTTGTGTCTCAATTCTATTTTCCTCAGAGTATATTCCTAGTGATCGTTCTAATGCGAAACTTATACTTGGACCAGGAGGCAGTCGTCAGAACAGAGCAAGGGAACACTGCATGGTTCAAAATTGGGAAGGGCGTATGCCAGGGATGCATCCTATCTCCATACCTTTTCAACCTATATGCAGAACAGATTATCCAGGAGGCTGGGCTCTATGAGGAGAAATGTGGGGTCAAGATTGGTAGACGATTTACCAACAATCTGCGTTATGCGGATGACACAACCCTGCTTGCTGAAACTGAAGAGGACCTGAAGTGCCTGCTGCAGAGTGTCAAGGACTGCAGCCTACAATATGGATTGAGGCTCAATGTCAAGAAGACAAAGGTTCTCACCACTGGACCAATTGGCAGCATCAGGATGGATGGTGAAGAGATTGAGACTGTACCCAGCTTTAGTTTGCTTGGTTCCATAGTCAACACTCTCGGCACCAGCAGCCAGGAAATTAAAAGGCGCATTGCAATGGGAAAGTCTGCTGTTAGGGACCTCTCCAAAGTGCTGAAGAGCAATGGTGTCTCTTTGGAGACTAAGGTGCGTCTGATACAAACCATGGTCTTCGCAATCACCTGTTATGCATCAGAGAGTTGGACAATGACCAAGGAGGATAGAAGGAGAATTGATGCCTTTGAGCTGTGGTGCTGGAGAAGAGTATTGAGAAACCATGGACTGCTAGGAAAACAAACAGATTTGTCCTGGAAAGAGTTAAACCGGGTGGCTCCTTGGAGGCAAGGATTCTGAGGCTCCGTCGAACATACTTTGGACATGCTGTGAAGAGAGACCGGTCCTTAGAGAGGGACAGCGCAGGAGAGGAAGGCCCTCTATGAGGTGGACTGATTCAGTGACTGGGATAATTGGGATGGGAGTGTCAGAGACAGTGCGATTGGCACAGGACAGAGCAGAGTTTAGGGCTGTTGTACATAGGGTCGCTATGAGTCGCAGGCAACTCGACGGCACATAACAACAACAACAACAGGGTGAGTCATATGAAATTTCTATATTCAGCTTTTTGAGGAAACAACAAATTAATTGTCTTCCAGAATAGTTGGATCATTTTACAATCCCACCAACAGTATATGAGAGTTCCCATCTCTCCTTACCCTCTTCAACATTGATTGATTGATTGCTACTGCAAATGGGGCAATGAAGGAAGAATTTCAAGCTGCTCTGAACCAACTGGCAAAAAATAAGGCCCCTGGAATTGATGGCATGTTGTTGACATATTTCAACAAAAAGATGCTGCCCTGGATATGCTCACCAAGTTATGTCAAGAAATCTGGAGGATAACCACCTGGCCTACTGACTGAAAGAGTTTGTTCCCATTCCAAAGAAAGGTGATCCAAAAGAGTGTGGAAATTATCCAATGGTATCAGTGATATCACATGCTAGTAAGATTCTAGATTATCCAAAAACGACTGGGACAGCACATCAAAAGAGAACTGCCTGAAGTGCAGGCCGGATTCAGAAGAGGTTGCAACACTAGGGATATTATAGCTAATGTCAGATGGATCTAGGCTGAATGCAGAGAATACCAGAGGAATGTCTATCTATGTTTTATTGACTATGAAAAGGCATTTGACTGTGTGGATCATAACAAACTGTGGCTGACTCTAAGAAGAAAGGAAATCCCAGAACACTTGCTTGTGCAAAACCTATACCTGGACCAGGAGGCTGTCATCAGAAAAGAGCAAGGAAACACTACATGGTTCAAAATTGGGAAGGGTGTGAGTCAAGGATGTGTCCTATCTCCATATCTTTTCAATCTACATGCAGAACAGATTATCCTGGAGGCTGGGCTCTATGAGGAGAAGTGTGGCATCAGGATTAGAGGTAGACTCATCAACAATCTGCGATTTGCAAATGACAACCCTGCTTACTGAAACTCAGGAGAACCTGAAGCGCTTGCTGCAGAGGGTCAAGGACTGCAGGCTTCAGTATGGATTGAGGTTCAACATCAAGAAAACAAAGATTCTCACCACTGGACCGATTGGCAACATCATGATACATGGTGAAGAGATTGAGATTGTTGACAGCTTCAGTTTGCTTGGCTCTACAATCAACATTCTCGGTACCAGTAGCCAGGAAATTAAAAGATGAATGACATTGGGAAAATCTGCTGTCAGAGACAGCTCCAAAGTACTGAAAAGCAACAATGTCAGTCTGGATACTAAGGTGCGCCTAGTACAGACCATAGTCTTTGCAATTACTTGCTATGCATCAGAGAGCTGGACAAGGACTAGGGATGATAGGAGAATTGATGCTTTTTAGTTTTGGTGCTGGAGAAGAGTATTGAATATATCTTGGACAAACAAACAAACAGGAGAACAAACAAGTTTGTTCTGGAGAGGGTGAAGCCAGGCTGCTCCTTGGAGGCAAGAATTCTGAAGCTTTGTCTGACATACTTTGGGCATATTGCAAGGCAGGATCAGTCCTTGGAGAGGGTCATCATGCTTGGGAGGGTGGAGGGACAGCACAGGAGAGGCAGACCCTTGATGAGATGGATTCAGTCACTGGGGTAATGGAGATAGGCGTGTTGAAGACAATAAGATTGCCAAGGGATAGAGTAGGGTTTAGGGCTGTTGTAGATAGGGTGGCTATGAGTCGCAGGCAACTCTACGGCACATAACAACAAGAACAATGGGGTGAGTCGGTATCTCATTGTGGTTTTTATTTACATCTCTCTGATTGCCAGTGATTTGGATCAATTCTTCATGTATCTGTTTGCCATCCTGATGTCTTCCTCAGTGAAAAGTCTTTCCATGTCTTTTGCCCATTTTGTAACTGGGTTATCCGTCTTTTTCTTGTGGAGATCCTGGTGTATCCTGTAAACTTTCATTTTGAGACCCACGTTTGACAGGCATTGCCAAGTTACGGATGTTAAACAATATCTCAAAAAATTATTTACATCACTAATTGATGAGAGTACATACACAGAGGAAAGTTAATCAGTAATGACCAGGAACAATGATAAAAGGATTCAGACGTAGTACTGAAACTCTTCCCTCAGTGCTGTCCACGACAGAGCCTTAGTAAGTGACTTCATAATAAAACATCTGTTTTATCACAATGGAGTTTATCGTCTCCATCATTGGTCTCTCCGCACTTTAGGGTAAATTTCAAATCACTGGTTTAGGGTTTTGCCCCAGGACAATTCTCAGTGGAGACAGACTGAAAGCATTTCTCAACAAACAGGAACCAGACAAGGCGGTTCTCTTTCACTACTGCTATTCAGCATTGTCCTGGAAGTAATAAAACAAAAAAGGGAAAGAAAGGTTATCCAAATTGATAAAGAAGTAAAACTTTCCCCATTTGCAGGTGATTTGATATTATATGATCTTCCATATAAAAAATTCCCAAAGGCTTGGCAAGAAAACTACTAGAACTGACAGTAAAAGTAAAAAGGCACAAAATCAGCATACAAAAGTTGGTTTTATTTCTCAAACACCAAGAAAGAGAACTACAAAAAGGAAACTGGGAAAGAAATATCATTTATAATCGCTGCCAAATTAGCTTCCAAAAAGGTAAAACACTTAAAATGAATGCACCTAGAGGTGCAAAGATCTCATTCAAAGAAAACCACAAATCACCAAACAAAAAGTAATCTACACACATGAAAGAGCATACCATGTTCATGGATGGGAAGACTTCATATTGTAAAAATGTCCAAAATACTCAAAGGTAACTGTAGATGTAATGCCATTCCATTCCAGATCCTATTAATATTGTTTAAGGAGATGGAAAATCAATCACCCATTTTAAACAGAAAGGAAAGTTAATGCTTTGTGCCCTCAAGTCGGTGAGGGGATTTTTTTGGTTTCTTAAATACAAATTTTTTAAATTGTATTTTAACAAACTTTTACAGAGGAGTTGGATTTTCATTCATTCATTGTTGTACATTTTCTATCCCTTCACCCTCCCTTTCCCCACTTCACTTTTTTAAAAAAATTATATTCATATGTTGTTGCATAATTACCTACCTTCCCTCACTCCAGTCCTCTTTGCGATGATCCACCTCTTTTTCTGGACTGTTGTCATACATATCATACTTTAGCAAAGCAAAATTCAACAGAGCAGCAAGCAATAAATGCTGATGAGGTTGTGGAGAGACTGGAACCCTTATTCACTGTTGGTGGGAGTGTAAAATGGTTCAACCACTATGGAAGGCAGTTTGATGTTTTCTCAAAAAATTGCAAATAGACATGTCATTTGACCCAGCAATGCCACTTCTGGGAATATATCCTAAAGTAGCCAAAACCACCATCCAAACAGATATATGCACACCCATGTTTATTATTGTGTAATTTACAGTGGGGTTTTTAAAGGCAGAAAATTGCATGAAAGGAGGTTGCTCATCTTTCTCCCACAGAGCAGTTGGTGGATTCAAACCAGCTTGGGTGCCTTGGGTTGGCAGTACAGCTCCTTACCAATAGGTCACTAACAATTCCCATGGATGAGAAAAGGACTCAAAATAAGTAAAGCACCACTGAAGTAGAATAAGAAACAAGAAGGCCTGCATAAGACCACTGTTATCAAAATAGGAAGGACAAAGGGAGAGGGAGAGAAAGAAACAGATGGATAGATAATGAACTGGATGAACTACACTGGAATAGAGAGCTCTGGTGGCTTGTTGTTGTTCTTCTTGTTAGGTGCCATCAAGTCGAGTATGACTCTTGGTGAACCTATGAACAAAAGATCTGAATCCTATTCTATCCTGTGCCATCTCACACTTCCTCACACACAAGAGGCAATTGCAGCAGTCACCATGTCAACCCACTTTTTTTACAACCCACTTTTTTAAGGGTCTTTCTATCCTTCGCTGACCCTTCATCCTGCCCAACATTATGTCCTTCTCCAATGAATAGCTCCTCCTCACAACATCCCCAAAGTATGTGAGGCAAAACCTCAGTGGTAAAGAATTGTGCTGCCAAGTAAAGGTTGTTGTTGTTTAGTGCCGTAGAGTCATAGGCAACTCATAGCGACCCTATGAACGAAAGACCTGGACACTTGAATAACTTTTATCCTTTCTCCAGGTTCATAGGGTTTCCAGAGGCAAGCTATATTGGAAGTGGATGCCACTCCTGCTTCCAAAATTCTAATTCACCAGCTACTCCAAGGGGAAAAAGATGGACAATCTTCTCCAGGGAGAAAAGATAGCCAATCTCTCTAATTTACTTTTATAAGGAAAAGATGGATATTTGTTCCCATTCCAAAGAAAGGTGACCCAACAGAGTGTGGAAATTATCGAACAATATCATTAATATCACATACACGCAAGATTCTGCTGAAAATTATCCAAAAACGTTTGGAACAATATATCAACAGAGAACTGCCAGATGTGCAGGCTGGATTTAGAGGAGGTCATGGTACTAGGGATATTATAGCTAATGTTAGATGGGTCTTGGCAGAAAGCAGAGAGTACCAGAAGAATGTCTATCTGTGCTTCATTGACTATGCAAAGGCTTTTGACTGTGTGGATCACAACAAGCTGTGTCTGACTCTGAAGAGAATGGGAATCCCAGAACATTTGATAGTGCTAATGCGAAACCTATACTTGGACCAAGAGGCAGTCGTCAGAACAGAGCAAGAAAACACTACATGGTTCAAAATCAAGAAGTGGGTCCGTCAGGGATGTATTTTGTCTCCATACCTTTTCAATCTGTATGTAGAACAGATCATCTGAGACTCTGGGCTGTACGAGGAGAAATGTGGCATCAGGATTGGCGGAAGAATCATCAACAACCTGCATTATGAGGATGACACAACCCCGCTTGCTGAAACCAAGAAGAACGTGAAGCTCTTGCTGCAGAAGGTAAAGGACTTCAGCCTTCAATATGGATTGAAGCTCAACATCAAGAAAACAAAGATTCTCACCACTGGGACAATTGGCAGCATCAGTATGGATGGTGAAGAGATTGAGATAGTTAACAGTTTTAGTTTACTTGCTTCCACAGTCAACATTCTTTGTAACAGTAGCCAGGAAATCAGGAGATGAATTGCATTGAGAAAGTCAGTTGTGAGGGACCTCTCAAGAGTACTGAAGAGCAACGACATCAGGCTGGAGACTAAGGTGCGCCTGATCCAGGCTATAGTCTTCGCAATTACATGCTATGCATCAGAGTTAGACAGTGAATAGGGATGACAGAAAGTGAATTGATGCCTTTGACCTGTGGTGCCAGAGAAGAGTGTTGAATATACCATGGACTGCTAGGAGAACAAACAGGTTTTTCCTGGAGAGGGTAAAGCCGGAATGCTCCTTGGAGTCAAAGATTCTGAAGCTTCATCTGACATACTTTGGGCATGTTGCAAGGAGAAACTGCTCCATAGAAAGGGATATCATGTTTGGGAGAGTGGAGGGACGGTGCAGGAGAGGAAGACCCTCGATGAGATGGATCGATTCTGTAAGTGGAGTGATGGGAATGAGTGTGTTTGAAACGGCGAGGTTGGCACAGGATAGAACAGCGTTTAGGGCTCTTGTACATAGGGACGCTATGAGTCGCAAGCGACTCGATGACACATAACAACAACAACAACAAAACAACAAAGTTAATTACTTTTTGTAACTACAGTGGTTATAGGGCTTCCCCTGCCCTGTGTGATAGTAGTCATAAGAGCTTGGTACTGACTGGAGTAATGGAAGACACATAGACTAAAGGAACAGAATTAAGAAACCCTTGTCTTGCTTAGATGGCTGATGTTAAGCCACCCTGTCTGTTTTCACAGGTATACTCAATTTGATACTGTATAATCTATCAGGTAAGGTCCATGTGTATGGTTACTGTTTGTGTTTTTAAATAAAGGTATTTGCAATGGGGAGGGGAACAAACCCATTTATTACACAAAATTCTATCTTGCAATGTCTATGCCTCATTTCTGTCACCAAGGCTATATTTCCCAATTAAGATGGACAATGATTAAAGATGAAAGGAGAAGAATCAATGCCTTTAGGTAACACAATGCCTGTAGTAATGGGGTCAAGTATGTCAGAGACGGTGAAGTTGGCCGGATAGGGAAAAGTTCATAGAGTCTCTCTGGGTTACAGTCAACTCCACAACACATAACAACAACAAAAGCAAAATCTTAACTACATTTCAAAATCTTGACATGAGTCTGGAATCAATGTCGTGTTTTTTAAAAGCTTCTTTTCCAAATGCCGATCACTTTAACTTTAGTACTGGCATAGGCGGTATACCTCAAGGACAACATTCCTTTTCTCTGAGGAATGTTGGGGCGGAAAGAGAGCTCATGTGGCCCAGTGGTAAGAAGCTGTGCTGCAATTCCAAAGGCATGCAGTTCGAACCCACTAACTGCTCTGTGGGAGGATGGGCAATCTCCTCCTGTGAGATTGACTACATCTGAAAACCTGCTGGAGGGTCAGCTGTGAGTCAGTTCTGACTGAACCACACACAACTGGTCAAGCAAGAAATCTAATCTATTCCCAAAGGGTCTTTGTCATAATAGACAAATCGATGTGAGATAGCTCTTGAGATGCAGCCTTATGTGAATATTGTGTTGTTGTTAAGTGTCATTGAGTCGTAGATGACACATGGCAATCCTACGAACGAAAGACCTGAATACTTACTTTCATCGTTTCTCCACCTTCATTGAGTTTCTGGAGGCAAGCTATGTGAATATTGACAATACTCAACTTATTGCCGTAAAGCAACACTCCATCAGGTTTCCGAGACTGTATATTCCCCATCTTCCTCCCTCAGAGCTGCTGGTGGATTCAAGCATCAGAGATTTTGGGGGTAGCACTGCAACTCACTGCAAACTGTGCCCCCAGACTGTCAGGGTTGAAGAAGAATACACGACCAGAAAAACTAGTTTGGTGAGCCATCCCGGGACAGCCCTGAAAAATGGAATGGCATGACTTTCAACCAATCATATAATCCTGCTGTGTATCATGGACCTGTATCCACTGCTTGGGAAGATCTGGTGGCCTAGGGGTAAGAAGCCAGCTGCAATCCCAAAGATATGTGGTTCTGTGAGGAAAGGATGGACAATCTTCTTCTGTGGGATTGACAGACTCTGAAAGCCACTGCAGGGTCACTATGAGTCGGTTCCGACCCTACAGCAAAAGGCAATAACAATAACAACATTTCTGTTCTTTAGGAACCAAATGCACTCTTCCGTCCAGTGTCTAAGACTGTACGTCTTTACCACAGGAGCCTGGCCTTCTTATCTTTCCGAGCCGTGCGTGGATTTGAAATTTTGACTTTTTGGTTAGCATTTTGATACATTATGCACGACACCAAAGAAACCCCTTGTTCAGGAGTTTTGCTGCTAAATTTTCACTTCTAGATATCCCATCTTTAACTTCATAATGATCCTCCAGTCAGTTAGTAAAGGTGTAATCTTTAGTTCCTGATCCGACAATATAAGACTGTATCCTGTTTTGTGGTCCAGCGATAGACCATTTTCATCCTGTGATGATGGTCATTTCCCCAATCCAAATCATCTCTATTCTTAAATAATCTTCATTTTTTAAAATTTCAAAATAATAATAGATGCTCCAATGGAGAAGAAGGGACACTCTCCGGTGCCAGTCGGGTCTGATTCGACGGTACACAACAACAACAACAACAACTAAATAATAAAGGTAGTATTAAATGTTGGGTTCTTTCTGAGAGTTGCTTTGCGAAACTCTTCTAAATTTATTTCCCTAGCAAGAAAATTCTTTGGAGAAGGCCATCATGCTTGGGAAGGTGGAGGGACCATGAAGATGAGGAAGGTCCTTAACCAGGTGGATTGACACAGCGACAGAAGTCATGGGCTCAAGTGGTCAGAGACTGTGAGGTGGACACAGGATAGGACCCTGTTCAGATCTGTTGTTTACAGGGTGACTCTGAGTCATTCTTGACTCAATGGTATCTAATAACTACAACAATATTGATGTCAAATGAAAGCAGAGAATAATACAAGGATTTTACCTATGTGTTATTGACTATGTAATAATAATAATAATAATAATAATAATAATAATAACAAAAGCAATAAAATAGGGAACTCTGGTGGCCTAGGGGTAAGAAGCTGCACAATTTCAATCCCAAAGGCACATGGTTCAAATCCACCAGCTGTTCAGCGGGAGAAGGATGGGCAGTCTCCTCTCATGTAATTAACTGCCTCTGAAAACTTGCTTGAGGGTCAGTTATGGATTGATTCCAATTCTATGATACACAACAAGAACAGCAATAAACTGGAAATAGAGTATGAGCCTCCTTACTTGAGGAAGCCTACTGAACAGTCTGGAGACTCTGATATTGTTGTTGTGTGCTGGCCAGGCAGAAATGACTCATAGCTGACCCTTTAGCAAGTTCTCAGAGGCAGTAAATCACCCAGGAGGAAATTTCCTATTTTTCTCCTGAGGAGCAGCTGGTGGATTCGAACCGCAAGTCTTTGGGTTGGCAGAGCAACTCCTTACCACTAAGCCACCAGAGCTCCCTCAAAGAATCTCTCTGGTAAGCATCTGTAAATATTTGGCATCATTTTTAATCATTAACAAAGCAATTAATGTTTATTATTGAAGGTTAATAATTACATAGTTCCAATTGAAATGCTTTTGAGCAATAGCAGAAAGTCAATCTTCTTTTTAAAAAATTACTTATATTTCCAAATCTTTGGAATTAGTATGTTACTCCTTCTTTTCTCATATTCTCAGGATCTACCATGAGCTGACAAACTTATTTGTACAATACAGAGAAAAGTCATCAAGTGGAAACTGCCTAATAATAATTTCACTTTGAGGCTGTCCTCACAAAGCCTTTCCCACTCCTGCTCTCCGGGAAAAGTACGTCACATAAAGCCTCCTGAGTTCTGTTGCGTTCATGACACTGAAGAGGTAAATTCTTGCAGTTCCCTCCTCTCCCGCCTGCATCGTTCACCTCTCTCTATCTCCTCACACATTCCCATCCAACCTACAAACACATCCCATGCCCGTGGAGATTTGAAAATATGGTGACAAAAGTCTTGGAAGTCTACTTATCAACAGGGGTACTCTGGCCCCCTCTTCTTAAACTGGGGTGTCTTTGTGCTGATTTGACAAACTGAGTACTTGTTGCTATACAATATTTTCGAGTCCAAAGTCACCATGGCTAAGCTCCAGCTGACAGTCTCAGCTGCACTCATCCTATTAGCGATATCTGCTGAAGGCCCCAGACACGAGTGGAGCCACGCTGAACCCTCAAAGCCTAAACCAAGTATCTCCAGTGGATGCTGTGTGGGAGAAAAAAGATCAGCTGATCTCCAACAAAATTCTTGACCCATAAGACCATGGAATAGGATATAATGCCTTCTGTTTTAAGCCGTTACATTTTTAGATACTTGAGGGTGACCATAGAAAACCAGAGCAATATTTCCTACTTTAAAGAAAATTTTTAACTCTATCTTAACTCATTTTTCTGCTCCATCAGACAGCAAAAGTTTTACAAAAGTTTAAGAAGACAAACACTCTTCTATTTTTATCTCACTCCTCATTTGCTCCCATCCCCACCACTCCACAGAGGGAGATCAGTAATAAGGAGCTGCACTGCCATCCCACAGGCCCACGGTTTGAATCCACCAGCTGCTCTGCAGGAGAAAGATGGACAATCTCCTCCTGTGAAGTAAAACTGCCTCTGAAACCTTGCTGGAGGCTCAGCTGTGAGTCCATTCCAATCCGGTGATACAGACACCACCAGCAACCAGCCCCCTAAGGCCGCCCCGTCATCTGGTCATAATTGCGTCTAATACCAAACTTTCCTGAGTTTTTCCTATTTTCTGGCTGCTCCTTCTCAGCCTCCTTTGCTGATGGCTCTTCCTCTACGCTCCTTTCAGATGTTAGCTCAGTTCTCTTCTCTATGTACATGCTCACGTGAGGTGATGATCTAATACAGCCTTTGGGCTTTTAAGCAGCTTCTAAATGATGCCTTCAAAATGTCTTATGACCGCTGCTCACATTCCAGAGTTGAGTGTTCAATTGTCTCAGCTGGACAATTCAAACCTGAAGTGACCAAAACTGCGTCCAGGATGACCAACCCTAAAATCAATGACAAATGCTGGTGAGGGTGTGAAGAGATAGGATCTCTCGTCCACTGCTGGAGGGGGACAACTGCTATAGGAAACAGTTTGGCTCTTTCTCACACAGATGACACAGTCCTGACCTTCTCCTCCCTCCCTCGCTGACCTGCAGTCACGCGAGCTGCTTTCTTTCAGGCATAAGGAGGATCTTTTCTGCCTTGGCGCCTTTTCACATACTGTTCCCTGGAATGCTAGGGTCCTTTGCATCAGAGCTCCATCCCAACCTCACATCTCTGTTCAAGTCAAGTAACTTCCTGGTAACACTCACCACGAGCCTCCCCTGCTTCTAATTCCTTGTGAGGACAGGGTCCTTTTCTTGTTCATCGCTGAGTCTTGATTTTCTATCCTGAGCCCCCGGCTCATTCACTGACAGGTTCTCAGGAAATGCATGTCAGATTGCTAAATCTGATGAAAAAGAAGCAGCAGAAGGACATAGAAGAATACAGACCCTGTTCCCAGTAAGGTGGTAGCAGTTTGGCGTGGAGACTCCAGCTATCCTGTGTTTCAGCTTAAGATCTTTAATACTCTAATATGAATGGCACAGATGGCTAAGCATTGAGCTATGAACCAAAAGGTTGGCAGTTCGAAACCACCTGATGGCTTCTCTCAAGAAAGAGCTATTTCCAAATGTTTATTGCCCTAAAAACACTATGGAGCAGTTCCACACTGCAACACCTGGGGTCGCCATGATTCAGAATCACCTCAGCACCAACTGGTTTACTTTTTCCCAACACCAGCTGGTTTGCTTTTTTACACATTTCACACTAGTATTGTGGCTTTGGCTGCAGCTAATTCCAGAATGTGATTTTTTAAACCAGCCTGTCTCCTGCCTTGTGCTTCTTCCTAGAGCTGCATATCTGGCTGTTCATACTGGTTTGAATCTTTTCTCTTCAACTATAGATTTTTTTTTTGTATTTTTTGTTATTAATTTAGTTTATTTTTCATTTCAATGAACATCTACAGAGATTTTGGAATTCCATTCATTCATTGTTGCACCCTTCAACTATAGATTTTTAAAGAAACTCAGCTTGTTGGTTTGGTTCTAATTCTGAGCATTCAACAAACAAGAAACAAGCTTTGAGTCCCAAGCCTTCACAATTACGTTCCCTCAAAATCATTTCCTCGCAGGCCAATGAGCCACATCAGCAGACCCACTCAGAGAGCACGCCCACTTGAAACTTCTTTTCTGCATTCTGTGTTCTGGGACCGACTTCTCCTGGAGATTGTACAACCTGGTACCGTCTTCCCCCGCAGCTGCCCTCCCATTGCTCTGGCTTATCGAGCCATGTCAGAGAAGAATGCACCCTTTCACTTTGTACATTCCCACTCCAGTTTTGGGAGGAATAAGAGCCCCTCAGCAGAACCAGCTGTCAGAGGGGGCAGCGAGTCCAGCTGACAGTCGTCAACTATGCCAGACCCCTATTACCATCCCCGGCTGCCAGAGCTGTGAGCAGAGCTAAGCAGAACTTCCTGGAAGGCACCACTTCAGTTCTTGGAAGAAACCTGTATTAGGATATTTCTTCCTAGAGGTCTGGGAATGATGGGGAGAGGCGGTTAATCACATGGGAGGAGACTGCCCATCTTTCTCCTACGAAGCAGCTGAAGGATTCAAACACTGTGCCTTTGGGTTGTCAGCACCACTGTTTATGACTAAGCTAACAAACAGCTCACTCAGGTATGGGCTTGTTGTTGTTACAAACCATTGAGTCAGAATTAACTCATAACTGACCCTCCAGCAGGTTTTAGAGGCAATAAGTTATGCAGGAGGAGATTACACATTTTTTGCCCTGCAGAGGAGCTTGTGGATTTGAACAACATGCCTTTGGGTTGGCAGCTCAGCTCGCTAGCCTAGGGCATCGTAAAAACGTATTTAGAAAGCCCTGCCTCATCTCAGACACACAAAATAGACTTGGGGAATGAGCTTCTCAACAACAAAAGGAGCTTTCCCAACTGTCCTGGCTTCTTATACTATCAGGGTCTATCTAAATATTTGATAAAAGTTCTTCTGTGCTTAAAAGAAATGGGAAGACCCTGGGAGACCTGCAAAGATGGGGTAATAATGATGAGCATAGTTCAATGGTGATTAATTTTATAAAACATAATGAATGGGAATGTTTGTATGAAAACATAAAATGAATGAAGGATAGTGTGAAATGCAATGTATACCAACTTTGTAAACAAACCAATATAAAATGATTTTTTAAAAATTCTCCTGTGTTAGAATATTACAGTGTCAAATACTGAAGCCTTTAGAGACAATAGTTAAAACAGACAGACTAGCTGACTGAATACCTCAGAATCCACTAGTCAACCTCAGGAGCTTCCTTTTCCAGTATTATGGGATTGTAGTCTGTGTCTGCTCTTAGGTTCTGACCATAATAAGTGCTCAATTAGACAACAATAAACTAAATAATGGTATTAAGCACAGTGTACGTGACTGGGGCAAGGCCAACCAATCCCCTAGGTCACCACGCAGGGTCACCCTCAGTCTTGCTGGTTCAGAAACCCAGTTGGACAGCCAGCCAAGGAAGTGATTGCTTGGGTTATGCATGACCAGAAGAATAGCTTTCTAATGGTCAAGCTTAGAGATCAGGTCAGCCTGGCCTGGGCAGGTTCTCACCATCATTACAAGCTAGCCAGCCATCAGACATGACAAGAAGTATGCTTGGGGAGCCACGCAGGGGCCCCTGGTATGCATGATGTGACAAAGTCAGGAGGGTTCTCTGGCCCGCTCCTCTGCAGATGCCTCAACCACAAATATAAAGAGTGACCATCCCTCAATCCCTCCCTACTGTCTTCTTTCATTGGCCTTCAGGAGGGATCCACTTCCTTCTCCCTGGGGGTCTCTGTAAGAACAGGGTAAGTTGCAGTGAGGCTCCTGCTGGCCTCAGGGTGGTCATTTGCTACCCTGGACTTGGCTGGCTTCACTCTGAAGAACGCCTGATCATTTCATTCTGAGAGCCACCATGCCAGAGAACAGTGTCTCCCTGGGCCACGTGCTGGTCCCTCGGAGTCACTGAACTAACTACCCTTCCCTGACACTCTCATCTTCCTTTTGACTCTTCTCTCAGCGTCCTGAGTCACACAGGAAGATCATTTCTGCCTTTGGAGCCTGTAGGCGGTGCCTGCACTACCCCCACCCCACCCCCACCTCCCAACTCACAAGCCAGGAGCAGGAGATCTCTGAGGATTAAGTCTCTGAAGGTTAAATGGATGCTCGACCATCTGTGGGTAACAGTGTGGACACTAGGAGGGTGTGTAATTGTTATTAGGTGCCACAGAGCCAAACACGACTCACAGCAACCCTATGAACAACAGATCTGAAGCTCCACTGTCCCGCACCGTCCTCATAATCTCTGATATGATAAGCCCTTTGGTACACGCACGGTATCAATCCATATTTCTGACCCTCCAGCTTCCTAAACATGAAATCTTTATCTGTCCTAACAACATGCCCAAAGTATGTGAGACAGTTTCATCATTCTTGCATTTAAAGAGCACACTGGTTACATTTCCTCCAAGACAGACTTTTTTTATCTTTTGGCAGCCCATGGAATAGTCAGTACTCTTCTCCAAAACCACAATTCAAAAGCATCAATTCTTCTGTCATATACATAGGAAATAATCTGAAAAGCCATGGCTCGGATATGGTGCACCTTAGTCTTTACTCTGACATCCTTGCTCTTCAGTATTTTGGAGAGATCCTCAACAGCAGATTTTCCCAATGTCACACTTCCCCTCCCCCCTTTCTTAGCTGTTTATTACCATTGGAAGGGCTTGTTACTGTAATGTGCTATCCATTTGACTTTGACTCATAGCAACCCTATCAACAATGGATCTGAACCCTATCCTATCCTGTGCCATCCCTCACCATCTCAAACATACCTTGTAAGAGTAACTATGTAAATTCATCTTTCTGAAGGTCTTTCTCTCTTTCACTGACCCTCCACCTTTCCAAGCATGATTTCCTTCTCCAGGGATGGGACACTCCCAACAACATGCCCAAAGTATATAAGTTTCACCATCCTTGCCTCCAGAAAGCACAGTGGTTTTTTTTTCCTTTCTATAGGACAGATCTGTTTGTTCTCTTGGCAGCCCATGGGATATTTAGTACTCTTCTCTAACACCCCAATTCACAGACTTCGAGTCTTCTGTCTCCCTAATCATTGTCTAACTTTCACATGCTCAGTAAGGGCTTGAGAAGACCACAGCTTTGAAGGAGTGTGCCCTTGGGAGAGTGTAGGGGACTTAAATCCCACTTAGTAACACTGTCAGAGAGGAAGACACAAAAAATCACTATAAAATTTTTGTGCACTATTTCAGCAGGAATTTTGTTTTTGTCAAAACATCCCTGTAGTTAGCTATAACAACAAAAGGGGGGGGGGTTGCTTATTTTGTCAAATTTTCTGGCTTTTTAGCTATAATATAATGGTGACATCTTAAAATCTATATGAGTAACTTTGTTGAGAATGAAGTACTAAAGGATGTAGAAAAGTTTTATAAGACTTCCATTCAGTTACTAATAATGTTGTAAGTAATAACACTATGATTCAATGTGGAAAGATTTTACCAAGCCATAGTGTTGTTGTTGTTGTGTACCATTGAGTCAGAACTAACCCATAGCTAACCCTGCAGGGGGTTTTCAGAGGCAGTTAATTACATGGAAGGAGATTGCCCATCCTCCTTTCAGCTGGTGCATTTAAACTGCGTGTCTTCAGGATTGCTGTGCAGATTCTTACCACTAGGCCAACAGAGCTTCGAATTCATATAATCTAAACAATATAGCATATTAGCTATTTACAATGATACTTATCACATGATTTTACAACTATAATTGTTAAATAAGCACTACTCTACGTCATGTGTTTGACTTTGTGTATGCACTCATGTTCACATGTTGGTCACATTCACCATAAGTTAAAGTGTCCAGTTTTTGTTTGCTGTTCACTGTTGTGCATGCATTTCCGTTCACGTATGTGTAGATATTCATGTTTCACTTATGTTAGAAAATTTTTTATGCTTCAACGATTCAGATCCTCCCAGAAGAGCCATGGTGAGCATTAACATTACTGGTAAGTACATTCATTTTCTCCTGGACACAAGAGCCTATTATTTGGTCCTAAAAGCCTTCTGAGGTCCCAACTCTTCTCACTATTTCTTAGTTGTTGGAATTAATGGAAAACCTCATAAGCAGTTCCTTACTTAATCTCTGCCTTGCAGGTGGACTTCTGAGCTATAAAACAACCCAGTGGTAGATGGAATTTGGTCCAGGACTTAAGAACAATAAATGACATAGTTGAGCCTCTACATCTTGTGGTTCCTAAACTTTATACTATAATAGACAAAGTGCTAGTCAATAAGCCTTTTATTGTAAGAACTACCTTCCTTCTGTAACTTGATTTGTGCCACCATTAGAACCTTGACTTGGAATATTATTGCTTTTAATTTTTGACTCATGTACTTTTAACTTGTTAGCTAAATTTGTGTCTTCTAGGCTGCAACAGTTCCATGATGCGTCTTCAAGGATATGAACATGTATGGCTAAGCACAACTGATAACAGTGCGTCTAAATTCCAAAATCAATTTCCACAATAGTCTACGTGTTTCCTATTATCAAAGGGGCCCTTTAGAGTAGTGATAGAAGATCTTCACCCTGAAACCTACAGTGTCCCTTTTCAGCAGGAAGTAGCTAAGAGAAGACGCTGTCCCCTTTTCCTTATGAATCAGGGTGAAATCTCTCTCAGGGAGGAGTGATAGGGAATGGCAAAGGACACACTGACAAAGGAGATTAATCAGAACTGGTTTTGACAAGCACTGTGGCAATGAGACAATTAAAAGAGACTTTCAAGGGGGGAAACAAAAGAGAGAAACGAACTGAGGGGGGTAGAGAAAATAGTGCAACAATAAATGAATGGAAATCCAAAATCTCTGTAAATGTTCATTAAATTTAATAAAATAAAATTTAAAATTTTTTTAAAACTTCCATTGAGTTACTAATAATGCTGTATGTTATGATTTGGTATAGAACGATTTTACCAAGAGGTATTATTGCCAGAATTCATAGAATCTAATAAATATTGCATATAAGCAATTTGAAGATGAAGAGTAATGATGTCAGTTTGATGACTAAGGTGCACCTGATTCAGGCTATGGTCTTCTCAATCACCTGCATTAGAGAGCTGGACAATGAGTAAGAATGGCAGAAGAATTGTTGCCTTTGAAGCATGGTGTTGGAGAAGAGTACTGAACATCCCATGGACTGCCAAAAGAACAAACAGATATGTCATGGGCAAAGGTGCAGCCAGAGTGCTCCTTGGAGGCAAAAATGATGAAGCTTCATCTTTCATGCTTTGGACATGTGGCTAGGCAAGGCTATTCCCCAGAAAGGAACATCATGCTTGGGAGGATGGGGTTTAGTGAAGGAGACGAAGACCCCTAGTGAGATAGATTGACACAGTAACTTACTTCAGCAATGGGCTCCAGTGTGTCAGAGATGATGAGGATTGCACAGGATCGGGCAGGGCTCGGGACGACTGTTCATAGAATCACTTTGAGTCATATTCAACTGGACAGCATCTAAAAACAATAACAGGCATTAATGGTCTGGTATGGGAGGAGGCCCATGGGAAAATGTACGGGGACACTAACCTTCATGATGTCACTGGTGGGCAAGACCTCAGAAGAGACCCCTAGGGACTTCCTATTATCTAATTAACTCAAAAGCTGGGGTTCGTCAAGGCTGCAGATAAGGGCTGACAGGAGGAGAAGGTCTGAGGGTCTGAGTTCACACAGATCTGGGTCATTAACCCCTGGCTAGATGCTTAGACCTTCCGGTAGGGCTGGGCAGAGGGTGGGTGCAGATCAAAGACTGTCACAGAAATTATCCAACTCTGCTCTTAGGATTCTAGAGGAGGAAAACTCTGGTGCTCTAAACAGGGCTCCTTTAACATCATCACATCTTCAAAGAGGCCTGGGGCCTCGGAGGAGGGGGGGAAGTGTTCTAGCTCCTTTATTCCTGTCTCTTAGGAGAGAAAAGTACCTATGCTGTCCCTGAAATGGGTTCCCCAGGAACTAAATCAACCCCTCCTAGGTATACCCAGAGCTGGTTTGAGCCAGACCCAGATCCCAGCCTCCTCCAGGCCCCACTCTCCTTCTCTGTGGTTACTTCAAGCCTTCCTGTGAAGTCATGGGTGGCTTCAGGGGAGAGGGCTTTGTCCTTGTCCTGGTCACATTCAGCTCCCAAGCAGTCCCAGAAATGGAAATCACCTGGCGGGTTAGATGGGATTCCTGAGAGATGAGAATGCTGCCTTGCCCAGTTGCAGCACACTGGCCCTCACCCTCATTTTGATGGGGATAGCTGATTCCCTTCATTTCCCTTGCCTGGGGGAGGTGGTGCAAGGAGAGGAGAAGATTTGGGGTGGGGGCTCGAAGGAGGTGCCTGGCCTGGAGGGGGCAATCTCCACAGAGGGATGAGGAAGTTAGGCAATGAAGATGAATGCTGACTAAAGACAGCAGGGTCTTGGCTAGGAGGAGCCCTTTCGGTGGGTGGGGAGGGAGGAGGGACGTCAGAGGAACAGGCCTCTTCAGCATTTTTCTGGAAGAACTGAGCTGTTGGCTAAGTCGAGGGTTCTTAGAATCTATAAACAAGATTTAAGTCTAGCAAGGGGCATCCGAAGTGTCACCCTGCAAGAGGATCACTTCCGGGTAAGTATGTCACACAGGACTGCTGATTTAAGTCTTTGGGGTCTTCTCCCTACTCCCCCTCCCCTCAAGTTAACAAAAGGGAGGTCCTTTCCCTGAAGTCTAGGTTCCCAAGGAATCAGGAGGGAGGCCTGGGGGCTGGAAGACACACCTGATGTGATAGGCGAACATCGGGCTGGAATCTGATAGGGAAGCCTTCTGCTGTCACAGGGCAGACCTAAGCTGCTGCGGAATCCTGGATCTTCCAGACACTGCACACCCAGGGCTTCTTAATCATTCCTGCAGGGCCGGATTGGGCCTGGGGACGCTCGCATCTAAATCCCACGTTCTTAAGCCTCACAGCGGGCTGGGGGCTCCTTTCCTCTCCTGAAGCAGCTCTGAGGGCTTTCCTGAGAAAAGGAACCCAGATCTGGGTCTATTAAACATGGACGGAAGATCAAGTTACATGCAAATGAGGTTCACAGCCCCCACTTCCAGCAGTTCTAAGGCAGTAAAAAGGGGAAACGAAGACTTTGGCTGAACCTGATCAAGTCCTCTCTGCAAATCCCGTCTTTCGATCCCAGCACATCTTCATTCCCAGGGCCCCGCTCACTGGCTCGTTTTGAATAAACGGTAAGGAGAAGATAGCTCCTAGGATGGGGATAAATAAGTAAATAGTGGAGGCTCCGGGGAAGAGTATGGGAGAAGAATGGGCAAGCTCCTCTCCTGCGATTAACTGCCTCTGAAAAGCCACTGGGAGATCAGGTATGAATTGGTTCTGACCCGATGGCACAACAACCTGGGATGCTTGGGCCCACACTGGACAAATGAGGGAGCCCCTGGCCGGCCACTGGAGAAGAGAAACAGCTTGTGGGGGAGCAAAGGGGGTTGTTAGAGTTTGGAGGAGCCCGGCTGCAGCTAGTGAGAGGCCAGCAGGGCGGAGTCGCAGTGCGCGCGGAAACACGCTGGCCTGGGGACCAGGGCAGGGTCCTCCTTGAAGGCCACATGTTCCCCTGCGTTCCGCAGGAATGAATGGACCGCTCTGCTTTTTTTCTCCCCAGCCACGCGCCATGTGCTGGGCCTTGCCGCCACTGCTGCTGCTGCTGCTGTCGCCCGCGCTGCTCGCGAATCAGGCCGATCCTCTCCAGGAGAGGGTCCCGTTCCTCCGACTCACACAGGCGGGCAGCGGCGGTCCCACGGCCTCGCCCTGCGCGGGGCTGCCCCAGGCCTCGCCCGCCTCTGTCTCGCTCGTCAACCGCAGCCTGGAGCGCCTGCCCGGCTGCCTGCCCCGCGCTCTGCGCAGCCTCGACGGCAGCCACAACCTGCTGAGCGTCCTGAGCATGCGCGAGCTCGGCGCGCTGCCGCAGCTGCAGGTGCTGACACTGAGCCACAACCGCATCGCCGAGCTGCGCTGGGGGTCCGGCGGTCCTGAGGGGCTGCACACGCTGGACCTCAGCCACAACCGCCTGGCCGCGCTGCCGCGCTGCGACTCCGGACCCGCGCTGAGCCGCCTCCACAAGCTGCACCTCGCCGGGAACCCGCTGCGCACGCTCGGGAGCAGGGCCTTCTCTTGCTTTCCCGCGCTCCGCTTCCTCAACCTGTCCTCCACCGCGCTGGGCAGAGACACCGAGGAGCCCATCGCGCCGGCCGCGTTCACCGACCGCGACAGCAGGGCCCTCGGGGCGCTGGAGACCCTGGACCTCAGCGGCACGTTCCTCACACGCGGTGAGTCTGCGGGGACCCAGGGGCCCAGACACGATGGACCTGAACTCCAGCACCACGGCTGCGTTCTTGCTTGCAGGGTCATTCTGGTGGGTAAGGAGCTAAGCTGCCAATCAAAGGGCGGGTAGTTCGAATCCACCAGTTGCTTGCAGGAGAAAGATGAGCAATCTCCTCCTGTGTGATTTGCAGTCTGTGAAAACCCGCTGCAGAGTCATCTCCGACTGGACATCAGCGTGTTGTTGAGTGTACAATAAGTGAATTCTGCTAGTGTAGTCTTTAGCGAGTTTCCCTGATCTCCCAAAGGCCGAGCTTCTCCAGTGGTTCAAACCCACTATTAGCCCCAAGAGAAAACCGCTTCCGGTTGTAACTGACAGCTTAAGAAAACACACCAAAGGTCGCTCGTTGGTGAATCGCAACAGACTTGCCCGCAGGTAGTTTGTGCACAAGTGCGCAAAGGATCACAAACAACGCCACCAAGACGTGGGAGCTGGAGGTCTCTCTAATTTACAGTGGAGGGAAACAAGGCTGCGAAAGTGACTTGCTCCCAGTCCCACAGTCCCTTTAGTGGTAGCTGCAAACTCATACTCAGGGATGAGGGGACCGAGCCCCAGTTTGGGGCTTCTCTAGAGCCCGGGACATGCGAGTAGAACGCAACATCGAATCAATCTTGGGGGCTGGTTAGTGGGATGAACTTAATCACCAAACATGCACTGAGCATGAAGGCGCAGAGGCTATGAGGATGCATTCATTGCAAATTTCCCCCCACTCAGTTGGCCAGAACTGCTGCTAACATCACTAAACAGGAGGTAGGCGAGATGTAAGAACACAGGCACAGCTGTAGGCTGGCCTCTGGCTTGTAAGGATGTTTTGGATGTTTGTGAGCACCTCTCCCACCACAGAGAGAAAACGACACTGGAAAGGCAGGTTAATCTTCACGCTTTGTTGATCCAAAGAGTCACACAGTCAGGTATATGGACCTCTGTCAGCGTTGCTTCTTTCTTACTTAAAAAACCAACAAAATAACTGTCCTCACACTAACTCTGATGTATCTGTGTAGGTCTGTGCTCTGAGGGTTCTCACTGGATGCGATGGTGTCTCTGGGTAAACTTGAACCTTGGAACTTTTGCTGAGCACCCTAGGGCTTAACTGGTTGCACTACCCAACATCTCCTTATTTGTACCCTCTAGAATTAGCCCCACACCAGTGGCCTTCAGAGCGAGAAGCCTGGGTTATTTTTGTGAGTTTTCTTACTAGAAGGTGCAGCTAGAAGATTTGGAGACAAGTTTTGTAGGTTTGGGTCTTGCTTCTGTCCCTTCCTAGCTGTGTCATCTTGGACAAATCATTTTCTTCTCTGGCCTTGGCCCTCTTGTCTGTAACATCCCGGCGATGGGAGGAAGGGGTGGTCATCTCTGAAATTCCCAGCGCTGTGAACTACACTCATGGTCAGCAGTGACCTCCTTTCCAAACCACCCTGTTATTCTTCTTTGCTGTCCTCCTGTGATTGTGTCTGTGTTTCAGTTCAATCGGAGTGGATCCTAAATCTGCCGAATCTCACGGCCTTCTATCTGAGGAACATGCCCAGGCTGAAGCAGCTGGACGACGGTGTTTTCAAGTTGACTCCCAATCTGCAGCAGCTGGATTGTCAAGACTCCCGGGCCCTCGCTGTTCACACACACGTCTTTGAAGACACTCCCCGCCTCCGAGCCCTTTCCCTCCAGAAGTGAGTGTTTCTGAGGTCTGGCTGCACTGTGCCCATTGCTTTGTGTCAAGTCTGTGTAACTTTTCTAGAACAAGCAAGACCTTCTGTTTCTCTCTTACTGTTACTTCAAGTCCTCGCTGAGACTGCATTCTCTCTTATCCATTGGATGATGTCTTGGGCAAGTCCCAGATTATTCATCTGGTCTAATAACCATGCAGCTCACACCTGTCCAGTATAAACTTGAAATTAAAATTCTTCTGCACTTACAATTTTTCTTGTATCCAGGCCCAGGCTGGGAAAACTGTGGTGGGAAAGAGTGGACAAGGGGTCAAGGTCTCCCTCTTTCTCTCAATTCACCTCTTCCCTCACGTCAAGTAAGTCCAGTGACTTCCATAATCATGTGTTCTTGTGCCGCTAAGCACCGGAAAGTTAGTGGTTTGGACCCACCTGACAATCTAAGAGAAAGATGCAGGTCTCCTCTCCTAAAGACTTGCAGCCTCAGAAACCTGCCAGAGGGTCACCATGAGTCAGAATCTCTGTCAGGGAGTTGTTGTTAGGTGCCACTGAGTTGAGTACAACTCACAATGACCCCATGGACCATCCTCATCCTCTCAGCTTGAGCCCGTGCTGCAGTCTGTCAGTCTGTCTCACTGGGGTCTTCCTCTCTTGCACTGATCCCACACCTTTCCAAGCATGATATCCCTTTCTGAGGAATAGCCTCTCCTAGCAACATATCCAAAGTATGGGAGATAAAGCATCATCATCCTTGCCTCGAAGGAGCACTCTGGCTGCACCTTTTCCAAGACATTCCTATTTATTCTTTTGGCAGTCCATGGATATTCAGTATTCTTCTCTAACACACGACTCAAAGGCACTAATTCTTCTGTCATCCTTTCCATTGCCTAGCTCTTATATACATAACAGGTGGTTGAGAAGACCCTGGCCTGAGTCAGGCACTCCTTAGTCTTCAAACTGTTACCATTGCTCTTCAGTATTTTAGAGAGGCTCCTGACAGCAGACTTGTCCAGAGCAATGTGTCTCCTGATCTCCTGGTACCAACAGTGTTGACTGTGATCCAAGTAAAATTAAATTATTGACAGTTTCAGTCCTTTCTCCATCTATCATAATGTTGCCTATTGGCCCAGTGGTAAAAACAGTTGTTTTCTTATTGTTGAGATGTAATCCATATTGAAGGCTTGATCGTCTGCAGCTAGCATTTCGTGTCCTCCTTACTTCAAATACAGTGCAGGTGACATGGGGGGTGGGACTGGGTCTGACCTCCACTAACTTCCCAAGAGGAAACAGTCTCTCCATTCATAACATCCTCAGTACAGAATTGATTTGTACGAGGTCAGACATGACCCCATACTCCTAAATCTACTTCTACTAATTCTAACACAAGGTACGCATGCACACGCGCGCGCGCGCGCGCGCGCGCGCGCACACACACACACACACACACACACAACCCAGTCTCTCGCTTCTCTGCTCCTGGGTCCAATATTCCTTTGCAACAACCACACAGAACTCACAGAAGCGTACTCACTATTATGGAGTTTATTAGGGAAGTTAACAAGTTATAATTCAGGTCAAAAACAGGATACAGTTCTTTAATCAGAAGTGCTTCTCAGGCGTGCTTGCAGGCCCCTTGAGCTTCAGCCTCCTGGCTTTAGGACAGCATTAATAGCTCTCTTGTTTTTGCTGGGTGCCATCGAGTCAAGTCGACTCATAGTAAACATATGAACAACAAATCTGCCAACTTCACAATCTCTGACACACCTGAGTCTGTTGCTGTAGTCACTATGTCAATAGCTTCCTTAGGCCTGCCAATTATGGCATTTCCCCCAAGTCCTCCAGTTAGCTTGGGTGAAGGCCCCCTGCCCCCTCTGGCTCTGGAGTGGCAGACCCAGGTCAGCTCTGTCCCCAGTTGGTCTCTGATTCTCTACTGCTGCTGCTGTTCTCATTTTGGCCCAGTCTAACTGGCACTGGAATCTTTGGCCCAAATGGATGTGTGCTGAACTCTTCTTGACCATGTGTAAAATATAAGAAATGGTATCAGCTTTGAATCTCAGGTCTACTATAAGATTTTGCATTGGCCAACTCCCTGGAACATTCATATTTTCAATTATCAAGTGGGTGATAATAATATCTACCCCATTTGCCTCGCTGGGGCCAACAAGGTAGTATAACGAAAGCAGTAAGATATTTTGCAAATATTGTTAGGTGACAGTAATGTTATTAATAAAAGTTTCCTGGGAAATCTAAGAGCAGGTCTTATGATCTCCATTTTACACACTGCAGCTATGAAAGGTAGAATTGATTTACCACAAGGATTACATTGTTCAATGGCAACAACCACAACAAAGGCAAAGATAAAACCATTTACTCATGATTTCATTTATTCAACAAATAACTATCAAACCCACAACGTATACCCCAAGAACTGTGGAAACCAACCTAGTGAAGTCGTCTGATCTCTCCCTATACTCATCTACTCATTGCTGTTGAATGGGAACCGACTCATAGCTGAATTGTGTGTATGGTTTTTACAGCTCGAGTGGGTTTTTGGAGATTATAAATTGTATGGGAGGAGACTGCTATCTTTCATCCTTGGAGCAGCTGGTGGATTCGAACCACTGGAAAGGTGTTGCCTTTGGGTCAGCAGCGCAACTCCCTACAGACTATGCTACTGGAGTTTCCTTTCTAATCTATAACGCAGCCACAGAACAATGGTACTTCATGAGGACTTGTCTTGAGGGGGAGAGTCTAAGAAGGACATTAGCTCAATGCTGGGCATTAGTGAAGGTGATGGTGGTGATTATGGTGAAGACGGTGGTGGTTGTGGTTGTGGCGATGAATGTGTTGGTGGCGATGAGGTAAATTGGTGATAGTGATGTTGGTGTCTGTGGCGATGGCTGTGATGTTGATGGTGATCATAATGATTGTGTTAGTAATGACAGTGAGGGTGGTGACGACGCTGGCGACGTTGATAGCAATGAGGACAGCATGTCCTGCTTTCAGGGCACTCACCGTTCGGTATAGGCAACAGACATCTCCCAATTATCACATTCTATCTGGGTCAGTCACAGAGGCACACACCATGTGCCGTGTTATGAGGCGAGTATGTGGAGGCAACGACCACCTCCACCAGACAGGATGAGGGAGGCTTCTCCAGCAGGGATGCTCGATGAGTCCGGACCTTTGAAAGAGCTCTGTACAGTAAAAGCCCATGAAAACCAGAGTCTGTGTGAGGCACAAACCTGTCAGAGAAGGAACACTCAAGTAAGACTGCATCCTGTGAAAGCAGAAAACGGGAGAGCCAGGAAAACGAGGCGGTCCCAGCCAATCTGGTCTCACCAGTTAGTTTCTGTTCTTCCTAGACGAGGGGCGGGGGAGGCGCGGAAGTCTTCCAGATCCTGAGAAATGCAGTCTAACCAGAGGATTTGATTATTTTTTTTTTTTATCTTTAATTCCAGCTGCAACTTGAGCTCCTTCCCTCCCTGGACGCTGAATTCCTCCCAGGTCCTTTCTGTTAACCTCTTCGGCAACCCCCTCATTTGTAGCTGTGAATTGTCCTGGCTCCTCTCAGATGCAAAGAGAATCGTCCTAAACAGGTAACACGCTGACAAAGTAGACAGCTGAGGAGTTGAGAATCAGCCCTCAGAGGGTGATGCATTCTCACTCCTCTCTTGTTCACATAACCATTCTGGATGGACAGCTGTACATGGGCTACACTGTCGCCTGTACTTATACTCGGGGACACAGATGGTCGAGGCTCTGCCTCCATTCCAGCCAGCCAGAAGAGGACGAGGGTGTGAAGGAAAACAGTGGGGAAGGGTTTACTGTTTTCACTTTCTAAGTCATTACAAATGGGGTGACCTGGGGGTGCAAAAAGCTAAGCTCTCAGTTACTAGCTGAAAGATGGGCAGTTGGAACCCACCTCAAGGTGACTGGGGAGACAGGACTGATGATCTACTTCTGAAAAGTCACAGCAGTGAAACCGCTATGGAGCAGTTCCACTGGGCATGCATGGGGTCTTCTTCAAGAGTTCAAAAGACATCATGACAATTAAACCAACAAGTGAAACAGACAGTGTTACTTGCCAAAACAGAAACAAATACGCAAACAAACCAATGGAAAGGTTTGAATGGACCACGTCTGGAAGTGGGTGCATTATCTGCACTCCACATGTGTCTCTGGTGGCCTAGTGGTAAGGAGTCACGCTACCAAAGCAGGAGGTTCAAATCCATGAGCTGCTAAACAGGAGAAAGATGGGCGGCCTCCTCCCGTGGGATTTACAACCTCTGAAAACATGCTCAAATGGAGACACTACAATTTGCACGACTAAGTGAGCTCTCAGCACTGGCCTGAAGCAGTAACACTGAAAGTCAGAGGGCATGCCTGACTCACACGGTGAGCGCCTGTAACCAGCTGATAACATCCCATTGGCCAGAAGTCAGTCAACAGGCTACACCTGACTGTAGGGGACCGCCGGGGACTGTAGGAGTCTGTTTCCTTGAGCTGCTGTAATTACATACCATGAAGTGGGGGGTTTTAAAGACAGACATTTTTCTCACAGGGCTGTGGCAATGCTGCGTGTTTGGGTATTCTCTCACTCTCTCTCAACATTCCTGGGCTTGTAGACAGATCTTCACTGGCTGTCTTCCCTCTGCATGGGGACTTCTCCCTTATCAATTCTCTTAAGCTGCTCAGAAGGAATAATTACGCTGATATAACTTAAGATACAACAGTATCTTCGAGGGGGGGAAAAAATCCCATTTCCTCAAACAAGGTCCTAGTCACGAGTACAGAAGCTAGGATTCAATGTGGCTTTTTGAAAAACAATTTAGCCATAAGAGTGTAGCCAATGTGCCCAGGAGGAAAAGGAAATGGATTCGGTGAGCAAGTAGCCAAAGCAGGTTAACCATCACCCTTTTAGTCAGCAGTCAGACAAGACAGCTTTACCTCATAAGGTAATAATAATAAGGTAATGCGGATTGAATTAACTGACCTGTGAACACACCGGAGCATGTGGTAAGCACTCATGTCAATGTTAGGAGTAAATGTATGACTGTTGTTAGGTTTCCTTGAGGTGACCCTCCAGCAGGTTTTCAGAGGCTGTAAATTACACACAGGGAGATTGCCTTTTTCCTCAGAAGCAGCTGGTGGATTTGAACCATGTACCTTGGGACTGGCAGTACAACGCCTTACCACTAGGCTATCAGAGTTCCTAGGACTCTGATTGACTAGAATGGATAATATTTAGTAACAGGAAATAAGATAACAAAATAGAAAGTTGCTCTTTTTATTTTTCTAATGCAATTTTCAGTCTCTTCTGACATCCTTTTCAGTTTTTTCTTTATCCTTAGAATGACTTTTTTAAATAAAATTTTTTTATTAGATACTGGTTTACTTACAAAGTTTGTATACATTGTTTTTTCACACCGGATCTTTCTCCTTTCCTTTACCCACGAGGCCCTCCACCCATCAATTTGTGCGACTCTATGATTAACCACACACACACCCCTGCCCATCCTCACCCCTCTGCTCCCCCCTCCCGCTCTGAATCCTCATCTACGTTCTACAAGAATGGAATAGACAGCTGCTCTTGAGACTCTGGACTCCTGCCTGGCCGGGCACACTGCCTGCGTTTAAGCTCTGACAGTTTTCATTAGACCCTGAGGACATAGTTTCTCTTAGCTGCCTTCTGCCCAGTAGCGTGATGACCAGATGAGGAGAGTGGGCACTGAGGTGAGGACTTTGGAGTGTGCAGCGTGTGGAACCTGGCAGGGGCATGGTGGCAAAGGAGAGAAAAGATGTCCAGACTGAAGTACAGAAGTAGCCCTGGGCCCAAATACCTTCTAACAGGTTTGCCTCCGTTCCAGGGCGGGAGACACCATGTGCGCACCAGATGCTGACTCCAGTCTGGTCTTCCCGGCTCCTCTTTCTCTCGCCCAGCTGCCAGATATGTGCCAGTCTATCCAAACCGACACCTTTGTTACTTCAACCCAGCCCTCCCAGAATGTGACTTCGCCTGGGATTCAACCCACTAGCACCAACACAGTCCCTTCCTCTCACTCCCGGGCAGGAAGACAGAGTGTCACCAAGGCGCCCTCCCTGGACAGGAACCACACCACACCAGCCTCAGAGCCCCACAGCAGCGCCCTGGAGAGAGCTGCCCACTCCACCGCCGGCTCTAGCGCTGGTCACAACTGCAGCTCCCTCCCGCGCACAGCCGGGCCAGAGCTCCGAGCGCAGGACGCGGCGCCGCTCGTCACCTCGGTCGCCCCCAAGACATTCATTCGTTCTTACCCAGTGAGCCCGTCTGAGCCCAGCCTGGGTACAGCCGAGGCCCCGCAGCCGAGCCCCTCTACGGGCGGGATCCCCATCATCCTATTGGACGACTACAGCGAGGAAGAAGGGGAGGAGGCGCAGGCGGCGAGGACTCATCCCCAGGACGCCGAATGTGACTATCATCCCTGTAGGCACCTTCAGATCCCGTGCGCGGAGCTGCAGAGGCGCAGGCGGTGCAGATGCCCCGGCCTCAGCGGGGAGGACACCGTCCCCGATCCGCCCAGCCTCCAGGCAGTGTCGGAGGTTACGGACACATCGGCCATCGTCCACTGGTGCGGGCCCAACTCGGTGGTGCACGAGTACCAGATCCGCTACTATCCGGAGGGCCAGGCGGGGGCCCCAGCGCTGCTGGGGCCCGTGCACGCCATCGCGCGGCAGCTCCGCCTGTCGGAACTGGCGCCCGCCACCACCTACCGCGTGTGCGTCCTGGCGGCCAACCGCGCGGGCCAGAGCGCACTGCGCGGCAACGAGTGGAGGCGCCCGTGCGCCGCCTTCACCACCAGGCCCAGCCCGGCGCTGCTGCTGACGGCGCTGGGCGCGGGCTGCGGCGTGCTGCTCCTCAGCACCCTGGTGCTGGCCGTCTGCCTCTGCCTGCGCGCCCGCCAACCCCCCGAGGGCCAGCACCCCACGCACCTCGTGGCCTACAAAAACCCCACCTTTGACTGCCCGCCCAGGACCGTCAACTAGTAACCACCGTGGATGGGGGCTTTCAATGCCGCCGACGGCCGTCCTCTTCGTGGATTCGTAAACTTAAGGGACTTGCTGCCAGAGTGCAGAGGGGTAGTGGTCCCCGTCGGGCCCTGAATGTCGCTGTTGTTGTTAGGCGCCATTGAGTGGGATGACTCATACAGACGGGGACCACAGACCTGAATCCTGCCCTATCCTGTGCCTTCATCATCTCTGAACACCAGCCCATTGCTGCAGTCACCACGTCAATCCACCTCACGGGGGGGGGGGGGGGGGGGGGGGGGGGGGGGCTTTTCCTCTCTTTCGCTGGCACTCCAGTTTTCCAAGCATGTTGTCCCTTTCCAAGGAATGGACTCTCCTACCAACATGCCCAAAGTATGAGGTGAAACTTCACTATCCCTGTTTCCGAGGAGCACTCTGGTTGCACCTTTTCCAAGACATATCCCTCAAGAGCGCTCCTGGAAACACACACGGGTTTCACAGACCACCTTCTTCAACGTCACTGTCCTCCAGAAGCAGAAAGTCCGAGTCAGCCTGCCCTCTGTGCCTCTCAGACTTTCATTCCAGGGTTCCATTTTCCCTAAGTATTTGATGCAATCACGCAATGCTGTGAAATCTGAACTGACTCAGCTGATCGCCACTGGGTTTCGGAGGCTGTAGATGGCATGGGAGGAGCCTATCTTTGTCCCTTGGAAACACTGGTGGGTTAGAATCTCGGCATGGCTTTTGGGTTAGCAGAACAACTCTGCCACCAGCACATCCTTGCATGGAGCCAGTTCTGCCTAAGGTACAATGAACATGTTATTAGAAGAAAAAGAAAAAATCCAGTGGCTGCTTGAAATTGAGGAGGGAGAAGCACTTGAGGTTGGATTCCCTGAGTGGTGCTGCGTTTACTCACTGCATCTTAAAACAAGACACGAAAGGTACCCTGCTAAACCATAGTTTCTTGGGAACTTCATTTATGAGAAACAAGACTGTCCTTTTTAAATGCCAATGTTTGTTGCATTTTTACTAACTGGACAAAGAACTATGAACTCATTTTACTTAGGAAGCATAATACACTTGAAAAAAAAATTTTTTTAAAGAGGGGAAAAAATTGCCAAACAGAACCTCAAGCCTCTGGCTTCTTAGAACAAAGGCTTATTTCTCTGCTCTCAGTTACATCACAGCGCCTTAATATTTGTTAGTCCGCGGTCTTACTCTTTTACTTTTTCACCTCCACACAAACTTTAGAAATGGTTTTTTTAAAATTGTGAGGACCATGTTTCTAGGTTTAAATTTTCTATTAGCCTTCATTTCTGTTAAAATGTACCATGGACTGCAAAGAAAACAAACAGATTCATCCTAGAGAGGGTTAAACCAGGCTGCTCCTTGGAGGCAAGGATTCTGGGGCTTCGTCTGACATACTTTGGACATGTTGTAGAGACAGGTCTTTAGAGAGGGACATCATGCTGGGCAGAGTGGAGGGACAGTGCAGGAGGGGAAGACTCTCTATGAGGTGGATTGATTCAGAGACTGGGGTAATAGGGATGGGTGTGTCAGAGGCAATGAGATTGGCACAGCAGGGTTTAGGGCTGTTGTACATAGGGTCGCTATGAGTCGCAAACGACTCGACAGCACATAACAACAACAACAACATGTTGAACTTCACAAAAATCATGAATATCTAAATTTGACCCTATTAACAGAATCATCTGAGTAAAAGAGGTTCTCACATTTGTAGGTGGGTCCCTAAGTTTATTTTTGAAACAAGAACTGGACTCAACACACCCACTGTCATCAGGTGAGTTCTGACTTGCAGCCACCTTGTAGGGCAGAGCAGAACCATCTCATTAACTTCCAAGGCTACAAATCTTTACAGAAACAGATGCCCCATCCTTCTCCTGCGGAGCAGCTGGTGGATTCAAACAGTGTGGCTGGCAACTGAGTGCTTTAACCACTGCTCCCCTGGGCTTCCAAGATGGTCTGAGCGAGTTAAAAATCTCTGCCAACTCCTGATAAAGAATGACAAGCCAGTAACAAAAAAGAAAAAGACTTCTTGTTGTGTACATCGAGTCAGAACCAACCCACAGTTGATCCTCCAGCGGGTTTTCTTTCAGAGGCAGCTAATCGCATGGGAGATTGCCCAACCTTCTCCCCTGGAGCAGCTGGTGGAGAATTGCAGCTCAGCTTCTTGTTACTAAGCCACCAGAGCTCTCTACAAAAGTGACTCATCAGTGTAGTCTTTAGATGTGTCGTTAAACTATCTGAATGCCTTTTCCTGCCTCTACTATCAAAATTTGAGTCTATTATGTGGAACCCCCAAAATTAATTTCTATGACCTTGAGTGTATTTGTATAAACATACATTTAAGTAACCAATACAGCCCCAACTGTTTTGTCAGCCAGCAGAACTTCATGTACAATCATTCAGTATCCAAAAAGCTGAGGAAGAAATTCAGATCTTTTCCAGTAGTAAAAGTAGAAACAATATTAGCTGCAAGTCTGATTAAGAATTTAATACTTAGAGATCAGTCTAACTGATCTAATAATAAGACTTTAATACTTAGAGATCCGTCTGACCCACAAGCCACTCTAACCAACTGCCTTGTTAAAAACTGATGCCACGGAGCTGATTCCAACCAGATAGGCGGCACAGCCCCCTCGGGGTTCCCAGGCTGTAATCTGTGGATGCAGACCACCCTGTCTTCCTCCCAGAGCAGCTGACGGGTTCCAGCCACGTCTTCAGTGAGCAGCTAATGCTTAACTACTGCATCCCCCCAGTGCTGCTTGCACAGCAGCAATATACTGAATGTAAGGATTGAAGGCCAAAGTTCCAACTTCTCCCACAGCAGTTCACTGCTTCTTAGAACATTTTTGCTGTGTAGACTCTGTGTCTTCGCCTCCTTTCTCAGCACCACCCTGGCTGAGGCCTAGAGGGGGCACACTTGGCGGGCAAAAGCCACTCTTGTTTCTCCTCAGAGTGATTGGCAGGGTCACTGGCTGCAGCTTCCGTAATGTTCCCAGCCAAGTGCAGCTCTACTACTAGTCTGGAAAAAGAGGGTGGGACCAGCAGACAACAGAGGGCACCTGACCGAAGGATGCCAGCCTCCGAGCTCTGAGGGTTGCTGTAACTTCTCAGGGTAACATAGCTCATGTTTTGTTTTGGCTTTTTTTATGTTTAAAACATAAATTTAATACTTCTTGTGTTTTTTTTAACATAATGTTTCATTTTAAATTGTTGCACATTTTCTTCCCCTCCCGCCTCTTTAAGCCCACTCCACAGTGGACCTCTTATTCCAGATTATAGCTCATGTTTTGTGCTATTTCTTGTCTTTCAAGAAGATTTTTAACCAAGTTAAAAAATTTCTATCACTCTTATAGGTAAGAACATCCTCTAAGCAACTTGCTAGAAATTATTCTTTCTTTAAAAGCTTCTCTAAAACTACTAAGCACTTTCATCTGAGGAAACTGGATAATGTGACAATTACATTCAGCTCCTGTTTAAGGACTGTATTGCTGAGGTTAAGCAGTGAAAGTTTAAACAACAAGAGAACAAGTTCCACATCTAGTTTGGGCTTATGAGGCCTGGGGGATCATTCGCCCCCACTTTAAAGCTGTCAAGATTAGAGAGGTACAAGCTGAAGCCACACTCTGGACTCGGGAGTTTAAAGGGACTTGCCTTGTTCACGGCACGACTCTGTTCTATGACAATCCCCTGTGCCTATACTCACCATACATACGCACACATGATCATGAAACAGAATGTGTCAACACTGTCACATCATCTAGTTACCTCCCTCACTGCTGTTGAGGTGGAACTGACTCACAGCTGGCCCTCCACTGGATTCCCAAGGCTGTGCACTAACAGGAGGCCGCCCATCTTTCTCCTGTGGGGCAACTGGGAGATATGAACAGTCAGAGGGACGTAATTAAGGCCTGTAGGATAGTGGTGCCATTCCGTACAGGCTACATCACCAAAATATCTAATCAGCTCATTAAGAACGAGGCTGCAAAACAATTTTAACATTATTCCATGTTAACAAAATACTGAATGTTCTGTGGCATTTATGTAACTAAAAATATGCTGCCGATGGACGGTTTTTTTAAAAAAAGACTAAAGAATTATGATTTAAGGTGAAAGTTAGACTTCTGTATGGATTGGCTACACTAAGACAATGACACTATCCTGCCTCTTAATACTAACAAATTTAGCACAGACAGCAGAGCTGGGGATCTGAAATGGCCTGAACATGACCTCAACACCAGAGGTGTTGACTCGCTAGCGAGTCCAGAGGACTAAAAAGGACTAAAGTCACTAAGGAAGTCGTCAGTGAAGTCTGTCCCTTATATTAAAACAAAAGGAATGAAAAGAATCTTTTTGGAAGTTCAACTATTAAACACTGGGTTTTGTCCAGAATCAGTGTGAAGGCCAGAGTAAGAGAATATATATGAGAGTCCTCTGTACCTTTCAAATGCTATCCTTATCAGTGGAGGGGTTTCGTGCACTACGCAGATTTAAACATTCCTAACACAGCTTTCATGTACTATAAACATTTCTACAATTCTTTCCAAGATGTCAGGAATAAACCTTTCCAGTCGTAGTAACATAGCATAGTGCTTGAAAGAGTTAAAGAGTGTGGACCACATTTGTGATCTGAAGGGAATTTCTGAATCTCTAAGCTTCAGTTTCCACATCTGTAAAATAAGGATCACAGCTTCTTTTTAGGTTATCTGTGAAGACAACAGTAAAAATAGGTAACAGACATGAAGTAAACATTAAACACCAAAAATGGCTGATGGTCAATAAAACTACCACTACACATCTTATCTCTCTATACTACAAAAAACAGAAAAGACTAAAGTCTTGAAACAAAAGAAATGTGTGAGATCTTTTCTAAAAACTTGTTTCTTTGATTACTATTAAGTTCAACAATACTATAGTAGTTGGAGACTTCAATACACCACTCTCAAGAAAAGAAAGAACTACCAGAAAAAACTCAACAAAGATGCTCAAGACAATAAACGAACAAAGATGCTCACACAATAAACCAACTTGACCTCATACTGATTACTGTAAGTTGCATCCATAGATGTTACAAAAACAAGCAGATTACAATAAATTATCCTCAAAGAAAATGGTTTTTTTTAAAAAAAAAAAGGTGAAACCTTCAGTATGACTATAACCAGTGTCACGTCATTAAGATAAGTGACTTAACCAATAGTGGTGAACTCCATCATGGCATGTGTGCAGTAAGAGAAGTTACACGTACAGAGAAAATAAAGCTTTGTTTAGCATCAAGGAAACAAGTTATTTCCAGCTCTTTTTATTCCTTTAGTATTTTAACAAAAAAGAAAAAAAAGATACCTCAAAATTTTTAAAAATCTTTGAAAAATATACAGTTTCATATTATTTACATATCACATGAATACGGGTTCCAAGTATTATACAAACGTTGCTATGACAGAAATGGTGGGAGACACGATGCAGGTCCCTGCCTCCCGGATGGCCAAAGGTAACGACAGGTTCTCATATTCCAACCACTGCTGTTACCTGTTAGCTTCATAGATAAGCACCTGAGAAGTGGGAAGTCTTTACTGAGCATGAACTTCAATCGTTCTACCTTGTATCTTATTAATTATTTCACAGTTTAATACATTCTAAATTTCCATACAACTTTATTTCATCCACAGTTACCTTTATTACCCCCTTCCCCAATATTCTATATAATCAAGTATTAACCACATGAACTGATGTGGGAAGATTTAAAAATCAAATAAAATTTTTAGTCAAGCTGAATGGGATATATATTTTTTTAAACCCAGAAAGTATCTTAGTGTTCTGTGAATAAGTAAACTCTACTTAAAGAATGTGTCCACTCAGGTTTTCATGCTCTGGAAAATTCTGTTTCTTTAATGTCTTAAAAAGTGATTGACAATAACTGGAATAGTTGATAGCTTTTAAATTAATCAAGAAACCTAAGATAAAAAATTCTATAGTTTTATTTGTATTTAAAAATACACTGGAAATTCCACATATACCCATGATCAAGCTTATTTGCACTGCACACTACTTCAATTTCAATGACATGGTTGGTTCTGAAAAGTCCTTTTTCACACTGAACACCGAAATGGAAATGTTCCTGCAGATTTCCAAATGGCCCAGTGCCAATGAAGTATAGATACTGCTTCCTCCGAATGGTGATGGATGACTTTCATCTGTCTTTTATCACCTGAACAGTTTTCCGACCATAATGATAGTAGCTGTAAGCTGAGGCAGCCGTGGTGAATGCTGTAAAACACCTTTTATGGAAAGGGGATGGGGAACAAAATTTAGCTGGTAAGTCCAAAATCCAGTGAAAATTACTCCTTTTGAATTAGTAGTATCAAATAAAATCTAGCTTATGATCCCCTGAAAGAGAGTAACACTAGTTATGCCATTTTAATCACATAGTATTCCAAGTGTCTCATGTCCTTGTTTTAATCCCACAAGCTCATTTAATAGAGGAGGAAATGGAGTACGGGGTCTGTGTGTGGCTCAGCCTCATTCAAATGCCCACATGCTCCTTTCCACTGACCCACACTGCTCAGTTAAGAGTGGCTGTTGGGGAAGGCAAGTGTGAAACACACACAATTCTGTATGCAAACACTCAGAAAAGAGGAGGATGGTAAGTGATTGCCGTATGCCAAGGTTAATTAGACTCTAATTCATGCAGATTTTGAGAACCATAATATCTTGGGATCATTTTTAAAACCTTTCAACTTCTTTACTAATTTGCCCTTAAGAGAATTAACAGAACAAGCCTTCTTGCTTTTCTTTGAAATTCCCCAATAAAATCAAATGTTTAGCATTTTTAAAGATTCTTTGCTTAACTAACCTTGATTAGCCAATAATTCTTTGGCCTATCCTGTACCAAGCAAGAAAGTGTTAAAACATCTTTCTCCAAGTTTCCCTGCCACTCTTACCCTTTCACTAACAGCAGTCTGCAGTCAAGTGGCTGAGCATACTTACCCACACCACCACTTTGCATCTCAGCCCTCACTTGACGTGACGTCCCCTCCAGGAACTTGACCTAGACCACAAGCCTCAGACGCCCCTACCTCGCTAAAGCCTTGTCTTCCCTACAAGAAACCTACAAGTATTTTTTTTCCTTTTCAGAAACCTCAACACATTACCGGGACCTCTCAGCTTTTCAAGGTGCACAAAGTTACTAAACAGGATTTGTGGTAAACTTCTTGAGGACCCAGTCAGAAAATACAGCCCACAGCTCTAACCAGTCGGTGCTCAGGAAACACCATAAAAAAAAAACAAAGTTATCAGAGGCTTGTCACAATATGCCATTTTGCTGACATTCTCAAAGAGGACTTCTAAATTTAGCTTACCACAATATCTGAAGATATATGCTGTCAGCATAGTTGAAAACTGGAGCTGCCAGAGAAGCTGCCACCAAGATTAACTGGACTGCTGTGTTTACCTGGGGAAGGTGTGGAGAAAAAAAAATAGATATATAGAGATAGATAGAGATAGAGATAGATCGATAGATAATACAAAGTAATGCCAGCTATATCCTACTGCATTCCTGTGAGACAAAAAGAGTTAACCCAGCACGCTTAAAAGTGCTATATCCTCCGTATACTTAATGGGGCAACTTCACTCACAGGCCTGTCTGTCTTCACAGCTGCTCACAGAACACATCACTATCTGTACAGCAATTCAATGATGCTACAAATTTTTTTGCAATTTCTTTGCCCCCAACTGTCCATTAGAATATGAAGACAGCTAAGCTGCCTCTTCATAGGTGAGAAGGTACCAAGTAACTTATCTGCAGATTACAGAGCCAAACCCAAAACCGAGACTGCCCACGACCTCCTCCATGTATATCCTTTCGTGCGTCCGCACAGCAAACTCAGTAAGGTTAGAAAACGGAAATGCACTCCTCTTCCTGAAAGAGGCTTTCTAGAGGAGGCAATGCAGTCTCTATGGCCTAACAGGTGGCCCTGTGCTGAAAAGGAAGGACAAAAAACCAGAATCCACGGAAAGCTCCCTCTGCTCCTTATGTCCTGCAGCCAAACGACAAGGTATCCATTTAATTTTCAAAAGCAAATAAGCAAGTCTCTGCACATTTTTATACCACTTATTATGTAGTGATACACTTACACTGGGAGCTCTGGTGGCCTACTGGTAAGAAACGGCACTGCAATCCTAAATGCACGCAGTTCAAATACACCAACTGCTCTGTGGGAGAAGAATGGGCAATCTCCTCCCGTGCGATTAAACTGCCTCTGAAAACCCACTAGTGTCAGCTACGGGTCAGTTCCAACTCGACAGTACTCAACATCAACAGCACTCAAACAGCTGTACAAGTCATTTGAGGCCAGAAAAACCCATGCATGTATATAACAGTCCACCTGAGGCGCGATAAAAGCACTTGACCCAGTGATTGGGGTAGTGGGAGCAGGTATATCGGAGACAATGAGGTTGGCCTAGGATAGAGCAGGGCTCTTGTACATAGAGTTGCTATGACTTACAAGTGACTTAACGGCACATAACAACATGCCATCCTTATCATCTCTGACATACGAGAGCCCACTGCTGCAGTCACTGTGCCAATCCACCTTGTCGAGGGCATCCACTCTCATACCGGCCCCTCTACCTTTCCAAAGGTGTCCCACTGCAAAGATGGGCGACTCTTAAAAACATGCCCAAAATAGAGATGAAGTTTCACCATCCTTCTCTCAAAGGAACACCCTAGTTTAACTTTTTTTAAAAAAAAAAATTACTATCATTCAATGGTTTAATTTTCTACAAGATAGGTAAGTTTGTTCTCCTGAAAGTTCATAGACTGTTCTGTTGACCTGTTTTCTTCTCCAACACAACTCAAAAGCTTTGATTATTCTTCTGTCATCCTTACTCACTGTCCAACTTTCAGATGTATAGCAAGCAAAAGATATGGCTTCAAGACAACTATGATATATCATCTCACTCCAGTAAAAATAGCAAAATTTAACAGAACAGCAAATAACAAATGCTGGCAAGGTTGTGGAGAAACTGGAACTCTTATTCACTGTTGGTGGGAGTGTAAAATGGTGCAACCACTATAGAAGGCAGTATGGCACTTTCTCAAAAAGTTGCAAAGAACCATTTAACCCAGCAATTCCACTACTGGGAATATACCCAAGGAAACCATAACTGCCACCCAAGCAGATATATGCACACCCATGTTTATCGCAGCTTTGTTCATAATAGCAAGGAGTTGGAAACAACCTAAGTGCCCATCAACAGACGAATGGATAGAGAAGCTGTTATATATTCACACAATGAAATACTATGCTGTATTGAAAAGGAACTCATGAAATATTATTGACCCTGGAGGACATTATGCTGGATGAAATATCTCAGTCACAAAAGGACAAATACTGCACAGTGCTACTGTTGTAAAATGGGACTGATATTGGGGTTGGAGGGAGACTGAGAAAGATGGGATAAATTATGTATACTGCATTGAAACAGATAAAGGAGAGAACTGTTTAAAAGGGATATGTGATTAGGTATTATTGTCATGACAGGAGCCCAGAACAAAGGCTGCATAATAGAGTGGACTTGGGGTGGAGACTGTATAACAATAAAAGAATTTATTTGGGGAGGGAGGGGGTGTTCTGAGCAGGGAGGAAAGTGTGCAACAATGAATGAATGGAAATCCAAAGCCTCTGTGTAAATTTTCATTAAAATAAATAACTTTTAAAAAAAAGATATGGCTTGGATCAGGCACACTTTAAACTGATGTACCTACAGCTGATCTTCCCAGCGTAACTCATCTTGTGATTTCCCAATTGCTGCTCTCAAGGATCTTGATTGTGGATCCAAATAAGATGAAGTAGTTGACAACTTCAATCTTCTCTCTACCTATCATAATGTTACTTATTGGCCCAGTGATTTTTGTTCTCTTGATGGTGAGATGTAGTTCTTATCGAAGGCTGCATTCTTTGACCTTCTGTAGCAAATACTTCAAGTCCTCCTCACTTTCAGCAAGCAAATCTGTGTCATCTACATAATGCAGGCTCATTGAGAAGTCTTCTGATCCTAAGGCCACCTTCTTCTTCATAAAGTCTAGCTTCTGGTGTGATTTGTTCAGCATATAGATTGACTAGGCATGGAGAAACAATATAACCCTGGCACACATCTTTCTTGATTTTAAACCACACAGTGTTCTCTTGCTCTGTCTGGATAACGGCTTCTTGTTTAAGTACTGGTTTGGTATGAGCACAGTAACTGATTTGGGATTCCCACTCTTCTCAATGGTAGCTGTAATTTGTGGTGGTCCACACAGTCAACTACCTTTGCATAGTCCATAAAACACAGATGGTTATCCTTCTGGTATTCTCTACTTTCCACCAATATCCATTTGACATCGGCAATGATATCCTTGGTGCCCTGACATCTTCTAAATCCAGCTGGGATTTGGAGCAGTTCTGTCAATGTACTGTTCTAGACTTTTCTTAACAATCTTCACCAAGATTTTGCTTGTATGAGGTATCAATGATACTGTGTGGGATAGTTTCCACACTGTGCTGGCTCACCTTTTCTTAGGCATGGGAACAAATATGGAATGCTTCCAGATTTCCTGGCACAGCCTGGTGTGTACGTACAGTGCTGCATATGCTTGTTGGAAGATGTCAGTTGGTATTCCATCAATTCCTCGGGTCTAAGGTTTTGTCAATGCCTTTAGGGCAGCTTCACCTTCCTCCTCCATTACCACTGGTTCCTAATCATATGTGATTTCTTGAAATGTTAACAGCCAATTCTTTTTGGTACAGTGACTCAGTGTATTCTTTCCATCTTCTTTTGATACTTCCTGGATCATTTAAAATTTTACCCATAGCATCTTTCAGTTTTGGAAGTCAAGGCCTGGATTGATTCTTCAGTCTTCTTAAGACTGAGAAATGCCGAACTAGTTCTTCTTTTGATTTTATGATTCCAGTTTTGGAAGTCAAGGCCTGGATTGATTCTTCAGTCTTCTTAAGACTAAGAAATGCCTAACTAGTTCTTCTTTTGATTTTATGATTCCAGCTCTTTGCATATTCTGTCATAATAATTTTTTTTGTCTTCTAAAGCTGTCCTTAGAAATCTTCTGTTGAACTCCTTTACTTCGTCATTTCTTCCCTTTGTTTTGCCTTCTCAACACTCTAATGCAATTTTCAGAGTCTCTTTAGACATCTATTTTGGTCTTTTCCTTTTCCCCTATCTTTATAATGACCCTCCGCTTTCTTCATAGATGAGATCCTTGATGTGATCCCACAGCTTATTACCTTGTCTTCGATCAGCAGTGTTTAATGCCTAGAATCTGTTTTTGAGATGCTTTTTTAAAGTCAGGTGGGACAGACTCAGGATCCTATTCACTTCTTCCAAATCTGTTTTCATTTTCTTCAGTGTGTTTGAACTTGCACATGAATATCTGGTGGTCTGGCCCATGGTTAGCACGTGGCCTGGTTCTGACTGCTGAGATTGAGTTTCCCGATGACTTTTTCCAAAGATGTAGCCAATCAGGTAAGGTTCACACGTATAGCCACCGTGAGTAAAACTTTCTCCTTTCCCTTTACAAGTCCAACAATCACTCTTGAAAATGAAAATACCAGTCCTGACCCATTCATTCATAGTCTGTTATGAAAATCTAACCAATCTTGGGGTTTTTTCTTAAAAAAAAAAAAGAAAGAAAGAAACTATCTTATGAGTGTTTTCCCAGAGGGAAAGGTTGTAAAGGCAGGAGGGGATCTTCATAAAGTCTTTTATCCCACATATGTATGTATACATCAATCAAGAAGCAATACTCTCCCTTCACTGTCTCCAATCAGTTGCTGTTATCTTAGTCACAGATGTAATCTCTCAAACCACAAAATACAAACCTTTCAAAATACAACACACATGCTAAAGTTCCAAAAAGCTTTAGTTAAAATTGCTTCCATGATCCCATTTGCCATCTTCTACAAAGTACTGAAATAATCTGTCTCTTGTTCAACTGCTCCAGACTGGAATTCATATTCATCATAATACACATACATGCACGTGTGCACATGGGCACACACACATGCACATATGCGCGCGCGCGCACACACACACACACACACACACACACACACATGCACTCTCCCCACTGCCACCCCCCAACACACATTGTAGTTCTTACCTTGCTGATGAATGTTGGTTTTAATCTGGCGGTGGCATAGCAAGGATTAAAATATTTAGAAAGTGTTCTCTGACAGAGGACAGAAAAAACAAACCATCTTTTACTATTAGTTTTAAGGCAACCAATTTGTTATTACTTGTAGGTAAGAGTTACTTGCTAGTTCTATACCTAGGTCCACACTAGGTAAAAGAACTGCTGGTGGTACAGTGGTTAAGGTCACACTCTGAGGCCAGGCATTTGTCCCTGGCTTCTCTTTAAAGATGACAGGCTAGGCAGGACCCTGGGGCTAGGCAGACCCCGGGCTAGGCAGGACCTTAGGTAGGCAGGACCCCAAGCCAGGCAGACTCTCTGGGGCGGGGATCAACTAGAGGGCACACAACAAACTACTCCAGTTCTTTATGTGAATCTTCATTATTGTGTTATAGAAAATGTAACTGTTACAAAAATCTTCCCTTCCATGGTTAGTGAGAATCATTTTAAAGTATACAGGCTTATTTCTCAATTCCTATGTTAACAGCAAACAGATTTCATAAAGTGTGTTTGATCACATATTTTTACTAAATAAACTCACCTACTACTATTTTTATAAAAGATTAAAAACTGAAATATTGGTATCTCTCTAGTTTCATTAATTTGGAAACCAAAAGATGAAGTTATTATGTTTATGTGCTCAAATATTTGTAAAGCAATATTTGCAAAGAAATCATTCCATGTTCAGGCAACCTTTAATTTCAGTCTAGTTCTAGAGAATCCATATTAGTCAACAGGGCTTTGATCTAGAGAAACACACTAAATTTGCTGCCAGGTGGGCACTGGCTAGCCTTGTGATAAAGTGTTGGCAACCAAAAAGATAGTTTGACAGGAAAATACTCCTTCAACTAGCAAGATGACAACTATGCTTTAATTTTTAAATATTGTTGGTGACTGTAGGGAAAGTTTCCACAAAGTAAAACTCAGTATACAACAGAATAATTTGCTTTTCCCCCCTTTTACTCTTATGCTAAGTAATAATAAAAACACTTTTTTGACACAAACTCACCGGTGTTGGAAGAGTTCGATATCTGACATAAAAAACAGCAGCAATCAACATTATATCTCTTGAAATGATCAAATAAGTAAGTGAAACTGAAAACAAAAGTAGAATTCTGATTAGGATTTTGGAAATCATTTACAGATATCATAAATATAATACAGTCTCATCCATTTAGCCTTATTATTACCTGATTGTTTCACATAAGTGAAACATTTATAAGCAACGCTGTATTTGCATAATGAAATTGTATTCAGGTTACTGTCTTTATTTTTTAAATGAACATTTCCTTTCTGTATTAGTTTGCAGTGCGTACTGTGCATGTTACGTGTATGTATTACGTGGGCCCATTATATGTGAAAAACTATGGTGCTGATTAGTAGAATCAGTCACATTGAACCACAGATTTTTATGGTCACCTTTAATCTGCCCTCAAAAGAAAGTATCAGCTATGGCTTTTTACAATCCTATGTCTGCTTCTCAAATGTTGATCCTCTTGACTGTTTTTTAGCTGTATCTCTGTAGTCTATGTCGGCTTGTCGGCTCAGGCCCTGCTATCTCCCTGCTGCTTTGTGAACGCAGAGGGACAACAACCCGCCAGGCTTGTTAGGATTATAGGGGGGGAAAGGTAAAGGGTAGGAGGAACTTAACATTCTGCAGTCTCAGGAGCTCTAATTGTTTTTAAATCTACATTCTAGACTAATTCTCTGACAACCATTTCCTATGTGAATGATGTGCAGAAAAACCAAGAATTTTTTTGTCTGGCCATTTTTTCCCCATCATATTCTAATTCAACAAGAATTTTTCAATGGTTTTCTCATTACAAGAATTTATCATTTCTTCACCATCCATCCTGATGCCTGATGCTGCCAATTGGCCCAGTAGTGAGGATCTTTGTGTTCTTGACATTGAGCCTCAAGCCATACTTTGGCATATTTTCCCATGTGGTTTTTTTTTGGTTTTTTTTTCTATAATTATATTTTATTAATTTTCATAAACATTTACAGAGATTTTGGGTTTCCATTCATTCACCACTGCACCATTCTCTCTACCCTCCTCCCAGTTTGTTCTTGTCCAAATGCCACAGTGCTTGTCAAAGTCAGTTCTGATTAATCTTCTTTGTCGGTGTGTCCTTTGCCATTCCCTATCACTCCTCCCTGAGAGAGACTTCTCCCTGATTCATAAGGAAAAGGGGATGGCGTATTCTCTTAGCTACTTCCTGCTGAAAAGGGACGCTGTGGGTTTCAGGGTGAAGATCTTCTCTCACTACTCTAAAGGGCCCCTTTGGCAGTAGGAAACACATAAGACTATTATGGAGATTGATTTTGGAATTTAGGTGCACTCTTCCCATGTGTTTTTAACACATAAGAAAATGATACATTATTCTTAGACTGATGGTATAGCAAAATTGACATAATTTGGGGAGACAATTTTAAGGAATATATAGAATTTATCTTTTATTTCTGTTTTGGTGAAAGGTTTTTTGAATGGTTAAGTCTTAGCAGTAATATTTACCTATATTTTCTGTATCATCTGTAAAACTCTGACATATTAATGCAATAAAAAAATTAATGGATTTGCAAAACAGTATTGCATATGTATTAAATCCTTATTTTTGCATATCCATCTGATAGTTCAGTTAAAAAAAGTTTGGAAAGAAATACTGGTAATGGTTGTCTGCATATTTTTTTTTTTAAAACTTGGTTTGATTTTTGTGTTAATATGTATTATAATTTTAATAAGAATAAAAATGAAAAGAAAAAAAAGAATTTTTTCAGTGGTTTTCTCATCACTCCTTAGGCATTCTAGTTTAGACTCAGCAGAAGGGGTAGCCAAAGACCTCTTAATCCCTTCGTGAGAATGATAGCAAGAAGATTAAGTCTACCTTTTATATCTTTCTGGACTGTAGGAGAGTTTAATCATGAATATGTGGGGTTGTTTTTAATTAAACAGCAAAACCACCCTGAGGCTAGCAATAACACAATTTAAATGCCTTCGATTATTAAAATAAAAGGATCCTGGTACTTTTTAACAGCTTTTTGGGAATTATTTTGAGGCTACACTTAACAATCTTCTCCAGTGTTGAAATTCAATGGTCTATAATATGAAGAATATCTTGCTATTTTAATCACAGCTTTAAAATGTCAATCTCAGCTGGCCACTGCTCTGCTTTAAATATTGATCCCTGACCTGATTCTCAATGGTCACACCGTTCGAAATAGAAAATGTTTTGTTAAATTCGTATCCACTTAATTCATGACACCTGGTACAAGCAGAAAACATGACAGTAAGAAGCAAGCAACACCGCAGGTAAACCACAACTTTTAGGTGATCCTGAATCTGTAAAATCAACTTTTCTACGGCATTCATTTGGTGATAAAACCTAAAAACAATCACCATGGCAAACGCAGCAAACCCATCATAGAGTCAACAACATCCTCAAAGCTGCCTTAGTTGCAGAAGCTCACATTCCAGCCAACTCTATGGGCAGATCTAGCCTCACACAGGGTTCCTCCAGGACTGAAAGCACACAGCAACAGACCAAAGCTCACAGGACTTGAACATCTATCATGTAATGACCGCAGTGAAGGAAGGAACACGATTAAAACCTAAATAAGGTTAATGCAGGAAAGCAGATGAAGTAACGCAATACAAAGCAAAGGCTTACAGCTACCAAAAAGCACCATGTATTGGACCTCTGGCATTATTTTAACCATTTCACATACATTATGTCATTTATTTTTTTTTTATATTAACCTCATGAAATAGACTCCATCATTATTCCCATTTTACAAACAGCAAAAACAAGCAAACTCAGGCAGATTACACAATGAGGCCAAGGTCACCCTGTTAGCATGTAGTGCAGGCAGGATTAGAACTCTGTTCTTCAGCATTCACAGCTTGTGTGATCAGAGCTGTCACTGGGCTTCCAGCTCAGCAACAGGAAAATCTTCCAATGAGCATCTCATAGATTAGCATCTCGTTACAGGCTTATCAGAGTGTGCTAGTGTGTTCGTGGTGATGGGGGTATAAAACGTCGCAGAGATTGCTACCTGAGTTTTCTGTCTGCTGTCTAAAGTATGGCTAATGTTTGCAACAATGAGATCCACTGTGGGCATTTTATTACTGCTGAAAGAAGTAATACAATCAAGTCCTGTTTACTTACTCTAAGTGGTCCTACCAAGATCCACAGATTACTCCATTAACTTCTTTTTTTTTGGGGGGGGGGGGGTAACTTCTATTCTATTTGTTATTCCCATTCACTTTTTAAAAAATCATTATTCTGTAAAGTCATTCAGACTAGCAACTGTAATTTACCATATGGTAGACAAGGGGCCCTGTTGGTCCAACGGGCACACACCTGGCTGCTAACCCAACAGTCAGTAGTCTGCGCCCACCACCTCCTCTGGGGGAGAAGTATGTGGCAGGTAATGGCCTCAGAGACTGTACAGGGGAAGCGCTACACTTCCCTACAGGGTCACGGTGAGTCGGAATCAACAGCAGTGGGCTTACTTTGGTATATGCTATATACCAAATATAGTATATGTGCAAGAAATAATGCACCATGTGGAAGGGAACCACCATCTGGCAAAGGTGGCAAACACATGCACAAAAGCAAAGACAAATTAACCCTATGCTACTATAAAAATGGAATAAATTCAATAATCTGCTTACATCTATCTCCCCAATCTCATAAAAAAGATAAAAACTGGAATGTTTTCTCCCTATCCAGCTGAGTCCTGCTCGGCTGTAGGATGGGTCACAAAGAGGCCGAGCCAATGTGACGGCTCCCAGGTAACCACCAAAGTGGAGCATAAATAGCTAGTAAGTAAAAAAAAATAGCTAGTATTTTACTGATTACATTTTGAAATAATACATTGGCTTTATCTGACTAAACAAAACAAAGTAACAGAATTCTTTTCCTCTGCCTCGTTTTACTTAGCATTAGAAAATTTTAAATTACAGACTCTTGCTATAAGTACTTCAATAGGGATTACATCTCAATAACAAGAAAACAAAAATCCTCACCAATGAACCAACAGACAACATTCATGATAGATGAAGAAAAGATGATGTCAATGATTTCATTTTACTTGGAACCACAATCTACACACATGGCAGCAGCAGTCAAAAACTCCAAAGCAAAGCCGTACTGCACTGGGGAAATCTGCTGTCAGGGACCTCTCCAAAGTCCTAAAGCCCAGTAAAGTCCAAGGTATGCATACACCACGGTATTTTCAACTGCTTCCCATGTACCGGATAGCTGGACAATGAATAAGGAAGACCAAAGAGGAACAGATGCCTGTGAACTGTGGTGGTGACAAAGAGTAGTATCGCATGCACTGCCTGCCAAAAGAAGAAACAAGTCTGTCTTGAAGGAGGTACAACCAGAATGGTCCTTAGATGGTGAAACTCCATCTCCCACACTTAGTGCATATTTTCAGGAGGAACTAGTCTCTGGAGAAAGACATCATGTAAGGAAAAGCAGAGGTTGAGAGAAAACAAGGAAGTCTTCAATGAGACGGAATGACCCAGAGACTATCCCAGTGGGCTTGACATCAAGAGATGGTGAGGATGGTGCAGGCCAGCACAGGCTTCAGATCCGTCGTTCACAAGGTCACTGTGCGTCCTAGCACTCAGCAAAACCAGTAAATACTAGACAGGAAGGAACGAAAACATTACAGAGTGGGAGCAAAAAAGAGCAGACAACCCAAAGCTGGGTTTTGAAATGATTATTAATACTGACAAACCTCTGGCAACACTGATCAAGAGGGAAGATAAAACCAAGACAGGTAAACAGAGAAGAGAGCTGGCCAAAATTAATAAAGCAGAGTACAACAGAACTTCTAAAAATTGAAGAAGCGACAGAACAGACAAACACACACACACACCTGGGATTTTAAATAATGTCAATAGAATGCTCTTTGGATTCTTTTTTCTCCCCACAAATTCTGTTCATTAGAATGAAGGTCCCTCTTGCCGCCCTTCACCTCTCAACCACATCCACATCTCACCATCCTTTCAACGCAGTACATAAACATTGTTGTTACTGCCCTTGGGTGGAAAGTGACCCATAACTGACCTTCCAGCGGCTTTTCAGAGGCAGTAAATATCAGGAGACTACCTCTCTTTCTCCCTCTAAGCAGCTGGTGGATTCGAACCATGTGCCTTCAGTTGGCAGCACAGCTACTCCTACCACTAGGACACTAGAGCTCTCTATGTAAACATTAGTCCAAGTATTTTTAAATTTGATATTGGAAACTAAAAACTGAAAGGTAAAGGACTTTTCTATCAAATGCCAGTAATAAGCTACTAAAGGGCCACATAGTCGCGCTTCTCTTCTCAGAGCCCATTTCTAATTCTTAGGAACCGATTAATCTGAATTGAGGGAGAAAAACTGATTAATTAATAAATACAGCTGAGGCAGAAAATAAAGCGTATGAGAAATATAAAACATGAGTGAAGGAAAGACAATACACAAAAAGGGTTTGATGAGACATTGTGATTGATGCTATAAAATAATGAATAAAAACCCCTATGACTTGTAAACTTGCATGCAAATGAAGAAATTTTTTTAAAAAATAAGGCAAAACAGCAACAGATTATATCAGAAGAGTATTCAGAAAATTTAGAAATTATTTTTATTTGAAAACTGCGTGGCAGTCTAAATAACAATTTTACAGACATTTTCAGGACCCAGAGTTCTCCTTCATTAAGACTAAACTGTACTTAAGATAAAAAGATTTTAAACGGCTTTAAACAAACAGGTGCCATTAACAGCAACAAAGCAAAACCCACTGCTGTGGAGTTGGCTGCAATTCACAACACTCTCCCACTGGCTTCTAAGGCTGTGAATCTTTCCGGGCAGAGAACAGACTGCCACCTTTGTCCCAGCAACAGCCAAATGGCAGTCTCTGGATTAGCAGCGCCACACATTGCAAAATACAGTACCTGAGGTCCCTAGTAATATTTAATATATAACGCAGCTCAAAAAGATTCTAGAATAACATGGACTAACATTATGAAATAATATTTGCTCCATTTTCATTTTAAACAATCTTATTAAGAATACGATTCTTTTCCTATAACACAGACATAAATGTTAATATAAAATAGCTCAACAAGTAAACAGTTAAGTAGTTTAAAATGAAGTAAACAATTTAAAGTTGAGCAACACAGTTTTTGAAACGAATTATCTGTGTCTCAGTCAAGAGAAATCCTCCTCTGACTAATGCCATGATGATGTTCTTACCTGGAATAAGGTCTGCATAGGTCAAGCTAACATACAAGATACTGATAAGTATTTTATCAGCAAGTGGATCAAGAGCACTTCCCAAAGCTGATTTTTGATTGGCCCAGTTTCGAGCAATAAATCCATCCAACTGAAAAGAGAAGGTTTTTAAAAAAATAAATGTCATAATAGGTACAGACTAGATTATCTTGAAGTTTAAAAATAATCACTAGTTTTATAAAATGTTAATAAAATCTCATTTCTTACACCCAAACACTCTCATTTTTCCACTGGTACATATTTAACTTCTAACAATTTTGTTAGTTTCAAACTTAAGGGATGAAAATAAGCTCACATTTCAATAGTACTTTTCTTTCTCACAGCCTTCCTGTTATTTCTCATTATTTTTCACAATACCCTATTGTGAGAGAAACCCAAACACATTTCAGAGATGTAAAGAGTCCATCTAAAACTAGGCAAGACTGACAGAACCTGGCCTAGGTGCCTGTCTTCACACCGTGACTATTCTAAATAAGCTCCTTTTATTTGCAAGGACAACCATTTTAACTGTGAGACAATTTCATAACCCTTTGTGTATTTTTCAAGAAACTCAGCTGGTACAGTGGTGAAGTGCACCCAACTGCCAACTCAAAGGTCAGTGGTTTCAATCAGTCAGCTGCTCTAGGAGTGGAAGATGGGGCAGCTTGTGTGTTAAAGGTACTAGAGTCTTGGAAACCTGGATGGGGCAGTTCTAGTCTGTCCTGTTAGGTCACCAAGAGTCAGAATCCACTCAACAGCAACAGGTATTACTGGCACGTCCCTGGGTAGCCATACAGTAAGATCTCAACTACGAGCTGGAGGTCGGCAGTTTAACTCCATCTAGAGGAGTCCAGAAGACAGGCCAAGAGGGTGCTGTGGAGCAGAAGTCCTCGCCTGCACACACAGGGCTCCCTGGGTCAGAACAGGCTCCAGGGCCACTGCCAACAGCTTCTCCAAAACGGGATCCAACGCTCGAAGTTCTACTGTCATTTTCAACTTTTTAGTTACGCTTGTGAACTATCACTGCTCATTTTATGTTCAGGTCACATTTGCTTGCCCTGCATTTGAGCAAAAAACTTCATTCACTGCATTTAGCGTAGGTAAAATTTTTATACTTAATTATTCACTAAGCTTGGAAACAAATCCTATTTTAAAGCAGATGCCATAGTTACCCAAGGGACGTCTCTAAGCCAAACGGGACCCACGTACAGACTAGTTTGGGGTAACTTGTCAAGAGCTTTTCATTCAAAGTTTCCCCATGAATATCTAGATTTTTAGCCTAATTTGAGAAACAGAAAAACCAAGCCACCTGGGATCACAAAATATTGGGCCTAAGTAACGCCTAACCGCACCACACAAGGCAGGAGGACATTTTCTGGGTTGCTGTTATGCACTGCTGAGTTGCCTGAGACTCACAGAAGCCCTGTGTACAACAGCTCTGAAGCCTGTGCTGTCCTGAGCCAGTCTCACCCATTCTTGACACCTAGCCCCAATTACCCTAGTCAGTGAGTCAATCTCTCTCTTCGGGGTCTTCCTCTCTTTCACTGCACCTCCATTCTTACAAGCATGATGCCCTTCTCCAAGGACTGGTCCCTCCTGGCCACATGACCAACAAATGTGAGCTAAATTTGAGGGCTCGGCCTCAGGTGCCGTATCTGTTGGCCTGCTCTAAGTGTTGTACGTAAAATTTCCGAAGTTCTGTTCATTTGGAAGTAGATGTCCAATCTTTTTCTGATTAGTCAGTCTCAATAAATATGAGATGTTTTCTACTCCTATTTCCATGGGGAAAAATTAATTTAGAAGCAATTAAACATGATACACTTTAAAAGGTGAATAGGTTCTCTATATCTCAAGTACTCCAATACTTGAGACAGCAGTATCATGGGACAGGGGTTATAACCATGGTCTCTGAAGCTGAATGGAACTGGGTTCAAGTTCTGGCTCTGCTATTAAAATGTGTTATCTTAAGCAATCTCTAATCACGCTGAGCCACAGATTCCCTACTGGTAAACCAGAGAAAACATTAGCTACCCCAAAGTACTGGTTTGTTGTCAGAGTGAAGTGTGCTTAATACTTTTCAGTGATCAACACGCTGCAAAGTGAGTTACTACTACCTATTTCTATCACAATATACAGAAGCATTTTCTTAAACTGTCAGATAACAGTTAACAGAGTGGCCAGAACTGGGCACTGAAATATCCTTGATAGATCATCTCAGTTCTGCTTCTGATTACAGGAAACTTAACCTCATTTTTTCACCATTGTTGTTTTTGTGTCCTGTCAAGTTGGAACCGACTCATAGCTGAGCCTCTAGCAGGTTGTCAGAGGCAGTTAATGGCATGGGAGGAGACTTCCCACCCTCCATTTCTACATTTTCACAATTACCACTCATTTCTACACTATCCATCTCGAATCTACGTCACACTCTAGGGCTATCAACATCGTTCCTGCTTTGCAAACCCCTGTAGCTCCCTCAACTAGATTTCAACACTGGTTAAATGCAGATCTTTCTACCCTAGGCCCGCTCTCAAACAACTGAACATTGCTACAGACACAGACACACACACACACACACACACACGGGCTGGAAATCACAGCTTCTATGAAATGGCCAGGGCGAACTCTGGTCGCAAAGGCTGTTACACAAAACGGAGGCAGTTCAAATCCAGCAGCCATTCAAAGGGAGAAAAACGGGCAGGCTCTTCCCGTAAAAGACTGACAGACGTGGAAACCCGACGGAGGCTCACTACAAATCGGGACGACTCCGGGGCCCTAAGTAGTGGAGGAGCTCTTTTCAAACAACTCCCAAACCTTCTACTCTCAGTGATGATTTTGTCTATTTTCTTTCCAGTTCTGCTAGTTTTTATTTTCCATGGCCGGAAGTCTCCTTCAAAGAAGAGACATAAACATATATTGCTGAAGGATTCTTAAAGCCATCTTACATTGTGAGGCACCCACAGAATCAAGTTTTTTTTTCCAAATAATATTGTTGTTCTTGCAAATACAAATGGAAAGATCTAACAATGCAAGTTTCTACTGTATTTATCAATTTAGAGACACTGATCATATCTAGTTCTTAAAAGGACATTAAAAGATATTTTTCCTAGTTAAGCAGAACTACTGTGTGATTTTCCAAAGACTACCAGGTGATATTTTTTACTTAAGGCTTAAAGATAATCTCCACATAATAGTCCCAGGGGTTCATAGAGCCTCCAGGACTCTAAAAAGCCTACAAGAATTTTAAAGTCTAGTCTACATTTGCCATGTTAATTAGGACCCCTAAGTAAAATGTTTACTAAAAATGTGCAGTCTTGGTAACAGGGCGTGATCCAGTTGTTTGCATCTCACGGTTCATGGAGGCGATTAGCTGCATCTTCTTTCTCTTCCACTGCTGATTCATTTTCTGCCCTCCTCACTGGTTGATCCTTTCCAGTTCTTACTGGTCTTTTTCTCACTTCCCTGAGCCCCTCTCTTCTTTCACCACAGCCAAGATGATTTCTCAGACGCACTGGACAAACTATCCACTAAGTTTCACACCTCTCTCTCACAAGGACGTCCTCTAACTCCAAACTACTTATTCACTGCCCATTTGGTACCTTGATGTAGAGAAACAACATTGTTATCCCCCAACTTTATTAAAAAAAAACACTAGAAAAAAATGTTGTATCTACACATCTGGTTGTTGAAAAAGAGCCCAGCGCTCGTGCTTTGTCTTGCCTCCATAGCCCATCCACACACGTCAACACTATTTCTAAAATACACCCTTGCCCTATCCACTTCTTTCCAACTTCAAACTATCATCACAGTCCAGGCTAGCATCACTGAGGGTTCCCAGACTACAGGAAGCCTCCTATCAGTCTCTGCACCTCCACGCTTGCCTTTCTACTATCCAATTCCTACAAACAATACAAATCAGATCATAATAATGCCCTCTGATGAGTTGGCTAGTCACCCAGTGACCAGTTTAGCCATTGAAAACTCTACAGCATACATACAGAACATACCTGTGAAGAGTCCATACACACTATCTTAAATGATTAAAAAAATATTAATGAGTACTCATTCCCATCTGAGGGAATACTGCAATCTTGCGTGGCAGTTAAAGGGATTGAGTCCAGCAGCTGGAAAAGATCTTGTCTGTTATGCTAATACAGACATAAAGACATACATGCGCGTGCACGCGCCCACACACACCCCTCTCTCAGTAAAATGGCCTCTGATAGATCTGGAGACTCTATTAGGTTTCAGAGATAAAAGCTGAGACAAAAGAAAGATTGTTAAGAACGGGGAAACGTGGTGACCAAAAGGAGCTACCTGTCACAGAATGAGACAAAAGCACTCTTTTGTTACCCTCAAAATCTTCCATTAATTCTAAATTGCTCACCAGTGCTACTGGGCAAGTAGAATTTTGCTTCTGTGAACCTCAAAGCAAACAGGAAAACAGGTAATATTACAAAGATACTATCCAACTTTCATGAATAGAAAAATTATTTGATTCTATTCTCACTAAACAGATTCTGAACGAAGCTTTTAAAACATGCATCCTTTGAAGGAGGGTCAAATTCTGTGCTGTCTGGGTGCTTACATTTATCTCGGGTCAGCCCTGCCCAAGACTACACTTCATGTCTTCCTACTTGTTAATTCTGCCTACGAGATTTTACATGTTTTTCTCTTATTCACACACCACTTCTCTCCACTCTATTCTGTCAGAGTGTGTACCTTTGTAAGCTACTTCTAAACCCTCCAAAACAAGGTGAACAATAAAACAAATGTTATACAAGATGGAGTTTTCTGTTCTGTCCAAAAAATTGAACCCATAAATTATAATCTGAGATATTTTTAATAATCTACTATAAAAAACACAGATGTGTCCTGGAGCTCTCTTTTCCTTTTTTCCATCTGCTAAGACAGTAGGACTAAAATTACTAGGGAGGATAGGAGAATTGATGCCTTTGAGCTGTGGTGTTGGAGAAGAGTACTGAATATACCATGGACTGCTAGGAAAACAAACAAGTTCGTCCTAGAGAGGGTGAACCCAGGCTGCTCCTTGGGAGCAAGGATTCTGCAGCTTCATCTGACATAATTTAGATGTGTTGCAAGGAGGGACCAGTCGTTGGAGAAGGACATCATGCTTGGGTGGGTGGAAAGACGGTGCAGGAGGGGAAGACCCTCTATGAGGTGGATTGATTCAGTGACTAGGGTAGTTTGGGTGGGTGTGTCGGAGACAGTGAGATTGGCACAGGATAGAGCAGAGTTTAGGGCTGTTGTACATGGGGGTCACTATGAGTTAAGGCAAATCGACACACATAATAAGAACAAGATAATAGGTAGAGGAAGGAAATCCAATGCTTACTCCTACCCAAGGTCTTCTGCAGGGCGGCTATTGGGGAGTGGTGCAGGGGTCAAGAATTTAATCCTGGAGTGTCAAGTGCCTCCTGTGAGCTTAACCCTGACATGAGTTCTGTCCTCCACAAAAATTCCTGGTCAAATCCTTTCTTCCTTGAATTACAACTGTTCCACGTTTTCTCTCTCCATCAGTAAAATCAAGTGTCATTTCAGATCAGAATCATTCTCTCTACCCTAGCTCACAATAAACAGAAAACTGCTGTCCAGGGCTCTTACTTCTATTGCTAAAGCAAGCATTCAGTTCATTCAAGATTTCTGAGGCTTGAGGGGGGCACCAAAGGGGAGGAAAAACCTCCTTCCTATGTCTTCCTCCTTTAAAATCTTCATCTTTCTCCTAAGATTATATAAAGTCCCATACAGATGCTAAAGTCAAGTTGTCAAACAAAGTACCAGGTTAAACCCATCATGAGAATTTCCATCCAAAGAAACCAGATCACGGCTGGGCTAATGCACCACAGTGGCAGACACTGGGATCCAGAGGGGTGTGTACAAAACAAGGGGCGTATTCACAACTTACCAAATCAGTTAGACCAGCTAAAGCAAAAACTCCTAATGCAATATTGAAATCTTCTTCAATAATCAAGTAGCCCAGAACCGGGGCCAGGCCAATTCTCGTCATTGACAACATATTGGGGATTGTCCATGGGTTTTCATACTGAAATACAAAGACAACCAAGTTTAAATACTAAAACCGCATCCCTTAAATAGCCGCGTGCATTGGAAGAGTACATTTCATTAGTGTAAGGATCAAGAGCTACACAGACTCTAAATGTATTACTTTCTATGGAGCTTTTATTATTTTTGCAATATTCTTTTTACACACATTTCTCTCAAATTGTCTTTAACAAAATAAAGATGAAGATGTATTAAGTAGTCAACATAGAAAGTTGTCTACTATATTTAAATATTTTTCCCAAAAGATATAAACATGTTTTACCTACTATATAAATCAGGCCGTCAATATACGACTTCATCCTGAGAATTCAGAATCTTACTAACAACACTGCTTTTAAGAAAGAAATCTCAGGAAGATCTTTTGCATCATTTAAGACTAGTCCGTTGTGTGTGCCATCAAGTCGGAATTGACTCACAGCTGACCCTCCAGCAAGACTGCAGAAACTATTGCGTGGGAAGAAGCTGCTCGTCTTTCTCCTGAGGAGCAATTGCTGGATTCAAACCACGTACTTTCATGTTGGCAGCACAATTCTTTATCACAAAGCCACCAGATCTCCTTTTTCTCCTATGAGAAGTTGGTAGATTTGAACTGTCAGCCTTTTGGTTAGTAGCCCACTATCAATTCTAGGCATTTTGACTTAAGAGATTTAATGCAAATATCTTCCTTTATGTCCTACATACAAGCATCAAGGAAATGCTGAAAGAAAGGAAGAAAGAGAGAGGGAGGGAGGGAGGGAGAGAGGGAGAGAGGGAGAGAGGGAGAGAGGGAGGGAGGGAGGGAGGGAGAGGGGGAGAGAGAGAGAGAGATTGAGATTGCTTGCTTGCTTGGCTCCACAGTCAACACTCTTGGCACCAGTAGCCAGGAAATTGAAAGACGTATTTCCATGGGAAAGTCTAGTCTACTGTTAGGGACCTCTCCAAAGTACTGAAGAGCAATGGTGTCTCTCTGGAGACTAAGGTGCGTCTGATACAGGCCACGGTCTTTGCTATCACTTGTTATGCATCACAGAGTTGGACAATGACTATGGAGGACAGAAGGAGAACTGATGCCTTTGAGCTGTGGTGCTGGAGAAGAGTATTTGAGAGTACCATGGACTGCTAGGAAAACAAAGATTCATCCTGGAGAGGGTTAAGCTGGGCTGCTCCTTGGAGGAAAGGATTCTGAGGCTCCATCTGACATACTTTGGACATGTTGTAAGAAGGGACAAGTCCTTGAAGAGGGACATCATGCTTGGGAGGGTGGAGTGACAGCGCAGGAGGGGAAGGCCCTCTATGAGGTGAACTGATTCAGTGACTGGGGTAATTGGGATGGGTGTGCCAGAGGCAGTGCGATTGGCACAGGACAGAGCAGAGTTTAGGGCTGTTGTACATAGATAGGGTCGCTATGAGTCACAAGCGACTCGAAGACATAACAACAACTTTATATATACACACACATATATATACCTATGCCCTCGGGCCTGTCTTTCATTGTTTTTGTTCAGACATTCCTCTAGGTCGTATAGCCCTGGTATACAAGTTGCCGTACCTCGTTCACTTTTGGTTGCTGTGAGGCTGAACACCATGACACTGATGTGTCAAATGCGTTAATGATTGGCTACCCAGTGTGGACAGAGAGTGGGGTGGAGCTCCCCAATTAAAACAAGTTTGGAAGGAGGAGAGGCATTCACTTCCATAACAGCTTGCCTCCAGAAACCCTATGAACCTGGAGAGAGGATGAAAGGCACCCAAGCTAGAGGACTCTCCTTCATAAGAGTCTCTATGAGTCGCCTGCGACTCAACGGCACTTAACAACAACATATATATACATATAGATAGATAGACAGACAGACACACACATATATATATACACACACACACATAGTGTGTATGTGTGTGTATCTTTCTATCTATCTATGTATCAACACACACACACATATACACACACGAATAGACAAAAGTGCTCAAATTCTCTAACCTCACTGCTAAATTGGAGTATGGTTTTTAAAAGCCAATGAAGAGAGGCTTAGGGATAAAGATTTCTGGGAAACAAAGAGAAGTTTCAGAAATCTATTTTAAACAGACAAAGAATAATGTTAAGCCCCCCACTGGCTGGGAGCCCACAGCTTTCACAATCCCCTGGGGTGTTTTATGATCCCTGGAAACTTCATTTGGAGCCAACAACTCAACTCACTGCTGTCAAGTGAAGCTGCTGAAAATTGGCACTAACAAAAGGCTGTGTGGCAGCTGCTCTGAAAAACAAACTTCCCTTGCAAATGTCTCCCGAGAGGCCCCTTCAACTTTCAAACACATCAGAGGAGAGAAGACACTGCACAACAGGAAACAAAATGGCACCAAAACGTCTTTGCTTAATGCCTGGATTTTTTCCTCCACTGAGTCAAGGCTGCCACTTGCACCCCACGAGACTTTCTCCTAATGAGAACTGACTCCAAGTAACCTCCCCTTTAATCAGTAACCACACTGCCTGCCCTTTAATACTGGTTAAAACAAAATTAGTCCACTTCTCTTTGTAAGAACATCTTTGAAATTTTTAAAGGCCCATTCTGTAAGAAAAAGCTTTCCCTAAAGATGTAAACTGTGTTATAAATACTATTTGGCACAAAACACTGAACTCAGTTTGCAGGGATATTGGGGGCGGTGAGTTTTGGGGTCAGTTGGCATAAAGACTGAAAGTGACACATAAATGTACAACTCTTGAAAGAACACTCACCAAACAAACAGCAAGGCAACAAACCTCTACTTAGGGTCTCTCATTGAAAGCAGAAGACATTATACAAGTAAATGGAAACAACCTTGGAATTTGTTCCAAATTCAAGTTCAAAGGTCAGAGTGTTTTCAGAGATGGGGCAGGGGCGAGAAAGATGATAATTTTGTTGACCAAACTCCAAATAAGCAAGAAACGGATTCAAAGTAGAGCAACTGATAGGGAACGCCAGGAGACTAAAAAGGCCTGAATAAACTGGAGGCTATCTAGCCAATTCCGTGATTGTCAGGGCCATCCTGGGGTAAAATTAAAATCAAAAGTTGCACACTGATCATATCAACTTGATGAATTAAGAAAAAGAGCTGAAGAGGGCTCTGGTGGCAATAAGCTGCACTGCAATCCCATAGGTTCGCGGTTCGAATCCACCAGATGCTCTGCTGGAGTAGGTGAGGCAATCTCCTCCTCTACCAGTCAGATCCGACTTGTCGGTATACACACAAAAAAATAATAAAATAAAATTTTTTAAAAAAAGAAAAAGGAAGAAGGGCTGATGAAATGGTTAAAGAGGTTCTTATTTTTAGCTCCAGGTAAAACATCTCTGTCACAAAATAACCTCCGTAGTGGCTACTTGTTAAATGTGTCAATGTTTCAAAATGAAAATTAATTGAAAGGTAAAAACTAGAATTATCTAAATTAAAATTAAAATCTCTGATTTACTCAACCATATAACCTGGGGCATACTCGACCAAAACTCCTGGCGCCTGGCAAGGACTTCTGTCGGGATGTGGAGACCTCGGGACAGCCAGCACTCACTCCCAGGGCCACATGCTTGTAGCTTTTAGTGGCGTTGAGACCCCCGCCGGGATGCGGCCACCTCAACCCATGCTGTCCATCTGATGACAGCAGTCGGGGGGGCGGCTGAAGACCTAACAATGGAGGATGTAATAATTGCAGGAGTCTTGCTAACATGACATCAAAAGGTCGCTCGCCACACTCCTGCCAGGACAGCGTCTCAACAGGTAGAGAAAGAGGTAAATGGACACATATACTCCGTTCCCCTCTCTCAAAAATCGCGTTCTCTTAATTCTTTCTCTGTAATCAGACACCAAAGCACCTTTAAGTTACAGGGAACTGATTTCACTCATCTGCCTCCTCTCAAAGTTAGGGAAACCAACCTGTACCCGCCAACAGAAAGGACTGATCACACAACTTTCGGAAGATTCTCACTGCCTTATTCTAAAAGGTGGGAATTCGCGTCTAGGACATCACGGTCTTTAAGTAAGAAGAGGGGTGAAAGGATAGAGCGGACCACGGAGACGAGGGGCACCAACCAGATGGCAGCGCGTCTGGTGGGAGCCCCGGGAATCCGCCCGATCTCTGCTCCTAACCTCTGACCGGCACAAGGGGTGTAAAGCGCACAGACGCAAGCGCCGGCGGGCGACCCCGGCCCGGGCACCCCGTCGGTACGTACCAGGCTAGCGGCGCCGGAGGCCCTCCCTCTGCCCGCAGCCTCGGGCGCCCCCTTGCCCGAGTCCGCGCTGTGGCTCCGTGGTCGGCTCCGCGGCCAGCAAAGGCCGAGC
>NW_006399888.1:3608841-3612818 GCF_000299155.1 Elephantulus edwardii | reverse complement strand
GGCCGCACCCCCGGAGCCCACGCGGCGCCGCGCAGGGCCCCCCACGAGCCGCGCGCCACGCGCCAGGCCAGCATGGCCCTGCGGCAGGGCCGCAGGGATTCGGAGGCTAGCGCTCAGCAGTCCGGGACGCCAGCGAGCCGCCGCTCCTTGGAGGCCCTACGGTCCCACGGTGCCAAGGTTCTCGCTGCCTCCATACTAGTTTTCAAAACTGGGCACGCTCCGTTTATACAGGCGGCTCGGAACCGTCAAGGACGGACGTGCTTGCGACACTTTTGCGACACCACCGCGGCCGGGTTACCTAGCGCCCTATGCGGGCCCGGGACGCACGCGCCGTTAGCCCCCGAGCCTCTGGGCCTGGGAGGTGGTCTCTGCGCGGTGCCCACGTGTCCACTTCGCTCCGAAGCTAACGGACAGAGAGCCATCTCCGTGCCCGGTCCGCAGCCCCGAGGCCGGAGGCCCACCGAAGGGTCCCCTCGGAGCTGTGTGCCGAGATCCCCGGGCTTCATGGATGCTCTAAATAGTATTGTATGTCAACACAGGAATGTTGGGAAATGTCAACACTCATTACCACCTGTTACTCTGAAAGTGTGCTTACTCTAGCCAGTCATTATGCTAAGCGCTTCATGTTTAATTACTCCCTTTAATCTTCCCAATAACTCGTAAAACGGAATTTATTGTCTCTTATTTTTACAGGGGAGGATAAAGGTTTGGGGATCTTAGAAGAAAACTAGTCAAGATGAGAATCACTTGGACAATAATTAAGTGCAGTATGGCAGTGTTTGCGAATTACTTTGTTTTGTTCAATGTCAAGTCGGTTTGAGCGCTGCTGTCCCCTGCCACTGCCCTCGCGCTGCCAGATGTGTGGCAGCAGTCCCACCAAACAGTAAACTTGGGTCAGATAGCCAGGGAAGGGAAAGATGATCAAAACTGAACAGCACTGTGGGTCTGTGCAACCACAAAAATATTTAAAAGAAGATTTTTAATTTCTTTTTTTCAGCTTTTTAAAATTCCTTTTAATGAAAGTTTATAGAGACTTAGGGTTTCCATTCATACATTGTTGCACTTTTTGCTCTGGCGACCCCCTCCCCCCATTCACTCTTCTCCTTGAAAAGTAAAAAACTCTTTTCATAGTTATGTAACACATCCCCCTCAAGTCCACTTCACTATGCAGCCTTCATTCTGGACTCCTGTAATGACAATAATAACCAATCATATATCCCTTTTAGACAATTCTCTCCCTCATCTGTTTCAATGCAGTATACATCATTCATCTCTTCCTTCTCTGTCTTCCCTCAACTCCCATGTCACTCAGCATAATGTCCTCCAGGGTCACCCATTTTGTATAATATTTCATGAGTTCCTTGTTTTTCAATGCTGCATAGTATTCCATTGTGTCTCTATCCTCGTTTGTTGATGGGCACTTAGATTGTTTCCAGCTCTTTGCTAGTGTGAACAAAGGCACAATAAACATGGGTGTGCGTATACCTGCTTGGGTGGAGGTTATGGTTTCTTTAAATTCCCAGTAGTGGAATTGGTGGGTCAAATGGTATTTCTATTTGCAACTTTTTGAGAAAGGGCCATACAGCCTTCCATAATGGTTGAATCAAAAAAAGAGTATTTTTAATTTCTTAATTTTTCTAACACCAATGTAAAGAGTGTAATATTTTAAAATAATGATTGGGATAAAATACAGTTCTTGTGCAAACACCATGTCAATCCACCTGGCTGATGTCTTCCTCCCAATTTTCTAAGCATGTTCCTCTTCAAGGAATAAACTTGCCTAGCTACATGCCTTAAGTCTGTGAGATGAAATATCTATCATCTTTGCCTCCAAGGAGCACTTGAGTTGCACCTTCTTCAAGACATATGTTTGTTCTTTTCTTTTGGCAGCTCATGGGCTCTCCAGCCCTCTTTTCCAGCACCACAGATCAAAGGCATTAATTCTTCTTTTGTCATCTTCATACATTGTCTAGATCACAGCAGGATAGCAAGTGACTGGGAAAATGATGGCCTCAATAAGGCACCCCTTTGTGCTCAAACTGACATCATTATTGCTTAATAATTTGGTGAGGTCCCTGACTGCAGACTTTCCTAGTACGTCTTCTGATCTCCTAACTAACGGTACCAAGTGTGCTGACTGTGGATTGAAGATGAAGTCACTAACAGTTTCAATCCTTTCTCCGTTCATCATGATGTTGCCTATCAGTCCAACATTAAGGATTTTTGGTTTTTCTTGATGTTGAGATATTGATGATGGTAAGTTAAAACCACAAGGAGATTTGGGTCTTACAGGAAGGGAGCACAACTGTAATTATTGGCATAAAGTTCACAAGTGTTAAGTGCACAACCGTGAGCTTAAATCCAAGTGTTCTAACTCATTGTGACCCTCGATCAGGTTTCTGAGGCTGTAAATCTTAAGAGAGGAAACTGTCCATCTTCCTCCCTTGGATGACTTAGTGGATCCCAGGCTCTGATGTTCTGGTTAGCAGCTCAATGAGTAATGCACTGTCACTAGAGCTTAAGAGTCTAATTACTCATTGCCATAGAGTCAAAATTGACTCACAGTTGAGCCTCTTACTGTTTTCAGAGGCTGTAAATTGCATAGAAAGAGCTTGTCTATTTTTCTCCCAAGGAGCAGCTGTGGATCTGAACTGCATGCCTTTGGGTTGGCAGCACAGTTGGCACCAGAGGTCGTTTGAGCCTAAATAGTGAGGAATTAAATGATAGGATTTAGAGGCAAAACACATTACTAGTGATGTTAAGTGTTGATATTACTAGAATGTATGAAAAACTCTTCAGCCAAGTGTTTTTATATCCTTCATTCCTGTGGGAATGAACACTGACATTGGCAGGCCCAAGAAATTAATCCTTTCCATTTCGGAATGTGACTGAAATTTTGAAAGCTTATAGACCACGTCATCATTCGGCATTGGGGGAAAAATATGAACAGTCTTTTGAATGTCAGCACATAATAATTTTCCCTCCCCACAAAATCCCAAGACCTTTAATTTGAAAGGCGTTCCATGACTAAAAAGTTGGTGGTTTCTAAGACAACAGCTTAGAAATGCTATGGGCCGGTTCCTACATGGAATCATTCATGAGTCTAAATCGCGGTGGCTCCTACCTATAAAGACCAACCTAACTTGCTGTTGCAGCTCGCAGTGATATCCCAGGGCTGGGCAGGGCTGCCCCGAGCTTCTGTGATCTTTATGGAAGCAGACCTCCATGTTTCTTCCTGGGTTCTAATTGTTGACCTTTCTGTTGTGAGCCAGGTGCTTAAATACCACACCACCAAGGCATCTTTACAATAAACTGGTTGCCTTTTGAGTCCCAACAAGTGACCCTCCAGTGGATTTCTTAGACCCTAAAGGACATAGGAGCCACTGGTGGATTTGAACTGCCAGAGTGGTGCCATCTTTGGGTTAAAAGGGAAACTTTCTCACCTTTTACAGTACTTCAGAAACAAAACAACTCACGTAAAACTCATTGTCCATGACTTCATCCATAGCCACTGGTGAGAGTCAGCGCCCAGAGCCATTAGGGGCTTTAAGCTTGTTGCCCACTGCTGTGGTGTGGACAGCTGAAACCCAGGCCCCAATAGGCACCTGGGGGGGGGGAACCCCAGACTCTACTTCATGCTCTGCTGGAGGAGCGGCAGTCTCCTGTACCAGTCAGATCCAATTTGACGGTACACACACACACACACTTTTTCTTCTTTTTTAAAAAAAGACTACTTCAGCCATCGTGGCCCCCTGCCCGGGGCGAGCCGTCGCGGCCCTCTGCCCGGGGCGGGCTGCCCTCGGCCCTCTGCCCGGGGCCCCTGGCTTGGGGCGAGCTGTCGCGGCCCTCTGCCTGGGGCGAGCTGTCGTGGCCTCCTGCCCGGGCGAGCTGGCATGGCCTTCTGCCCGGGGCGGGCTGCCCTCGGCCCCCTGCCCGGGGCCAGCCGTCGTAGCCTTCTGCCTGGGGCGGGCTGCCCT
>NW_006399888.1:3557222-3608741 GCF_000299155.1 Elephantulus edwardii | reverse complement strand
CCAGCTCGGGGCGAGCCGTCACAGCCCTCTGCCCGGGGCAGGCTGCCCTCGGCCCTCTGCCCGGGGCGAGCCGTCACGGCTCTCTGCCCAGGGTGGGCTGCCCTTGGCGAGCCGTCGTGGCCTTCTGCCCGGGGCGAGCTGCACTTGGCCCCCGGCTCGGGGTGAACCATTGCGGCCTTCAGGAGCAAGAAGGCAAGCAGCTGTAACCCAAGACCACCAGTAAGGTAATAAAGCGTCCTCCCTTCCCTCCTTTATATCTACGCCCCTGTTCAGCATGAAGAAGCCAGAGAGTCGGCATCCAATTCCCAAATCAATAAGACAGTTTGTTTAATTACTATTGGAAAATGCTTGTCATTTCTCTGTAGCATCTGGTCCCCACTCTCCTTCACCTGCTTCCCCCACCGACCAAACTGTGCAGCTCTGCAACTGCATCCTGGCCCATCCTCACCCTTCTGCCCCCAACCCTCACCTCTTTGTACCCCCCCCAAAAAAAATAATTTTCACATTAAAAAAAAAACCTCATTGTCCAGTTGGAACAGACTCATAGTTGACCCTCTATTGGGATTCTGAAATTATAAATCTAACAAGAGATTCCCCATTTTTGTCTTAAGGGGCAGTTGGGGATTCTAACCACAAAAAGTCTAACTTTTTTTGGTCTTATTGTGACTTTTAACAAAGGTTTACAGAAAGGTTGGTTTTTCATTCATTCATTGGTGCATTTTCCTCCCTCCCCCAGTCCACTCTACAATGCACCTCTTGTTCTAGATTGTTGTAATACACATAATATCTAATCATATATTCCTTTCAGACAGTTCTTTCCCTGCCGTGTGGGTTAGCAGCCCATCTTTTTAATCACTGGGCCCCCAGAGTTCTCTCTTGTACAGTAAGATGTAATTTTTTTTATTATTTGTGTGTGTACTGTCAAATTGGATCTGACTGGTATAGGTGATTGTCCCTCCTTCTCCAGCAGAGCATCTGGTAGATTCGAACCATGCACCTCTGAGATTACAGTGCAGCTTCTTGACACTACGCCACCAGAGCTCCCTTAAGATGTAGATAATTTTTACAAATAGAGGCAATGGTGATTAATGATTGTTAGAATTCTCACCTTTCAGCCACGTTGGAAACCTAGCACACGCAAAATGAAACTTTGATTCCTGGCTGCCGATACTGTGAGAAACACACACACACACACACACACACACACACACACACACACTCTCTCTCTCTCTCTCTCTAACACGTTGCCGCACACCTTGGTTAAATTGATGATTCTGCTTAGAAACACATTCGTGGTCATTTACTTAATGCTTATTTTTTAAAATTTTATTAATTTTAATGAACATTTACAGCGATTTTGAATTTCCATTCATTCATTGTTGCACTCTTCTCCCTGCCCACTCCTCCCCCCCATGCTTATTTTTTAATGTGGTAAAATATTCTTCAGGTGTTAAGTATACCTCATGTTCCTTAAGAATCCAATAGGAATGTTTCTCCCATTTTGACAAGCCTGTTCCAGGAAAATCTAGCTAAAAGAGCAGTTTTTGTTTTGGCTACAATGCAGTCAAATTGCTTAATTACAGATTTATAGCTAAAATAAAGAGATACAGAGCAGGGCAGCCTGATACTGACAACCATAAAGACAAGTGATTGTTGGCAAAACAATTTAAGACAATGCCTATTTGGTATTATAAGTAAAGCCTAGGGCTAGGTCCCACTCTGAATATTTTTCAGTCTTTTCCTGCTCATTAAAACTTGAGTGTTTGCCCAGCAAAATGAGTTGTTATTTAAGTAATTTGGGGAGACATCAGAGTTCCTGGTGAGCTAATGAGTATTTCTGACACTAGCATCACTCTCTGATATTAACTACCACCACCCCTTTAGGTTTTGCCAATTTTAAGCCCATTCTCCTAGGAGGTCTTTTCCTTCTTTCAACAAATAATTTTAAGAATTCTTTTAACAGCTATGCACTAAATTCTAGACTCTAGAAACATCCCTGCTCTCAAAGAGCTTATGCTAATTCAAGTGATCAAAACCATCTGCCATGAATTAGTCTCTGGACTTTTTCAGAGTCTTATGAAAAGTAACAGCTACAGCTGGGTTGTAAGTTCAGGGGATATTGTGGGCTCTTTACCATTCTTTTTTATACTGGTTTATTTACAAAGTTCATATACATCATTTTTTCACACCAGATCTTTCCCATTACCTTCACCCCTGCCTCCCTCCACCCATCAAACTGCTGCCCATCCCCTTTACCATTTCTTGCAGTTCCAGTCCACATCCTAAAGGTGACATATTACATGGATAGGATACAGGATAATTATTACCCTAGTTTTTCTTGTTTGTGACCTTATTAATGACAATGTAACTCTCAGTTATACAACATTGTTGTCACAGCAACACCATAAGTGGATTGAATTGTGTCTTCCAGAATATGTGTTGTAAAACCTAATCTGTATGCTTGTGGATGTAATTCCTTTGGGGAACTGATTGTTAACATTGTAAATAAGGCGTAAGAGATTAAACAAGCAGCTAGGAAGCAGAGACAGATGCCAAACCCCATAACTGCCAGTGGCAGAATACAAATGGATTTATGCCCACAATTTGACAAGAGCTGCATTCCAAATTTAGACATCTAGCCCCACAACTCAAAGGATCAGTTATTCCTCTGCCATCCTTATTAATTGTCCAGCTCCTAGATACGTAGCAAGTATTGAAAGGATTATAGCCTGAATCAGGCACACTTTAGTCTTCAAACTGACAACTTTGCTCTTCAGTATTTTGGAGAGATTCCTGGCAACAGATTTACTCAATGAAATGGATCATTCATTACCAACTTCAATCCTTTCTCCATTTATGATTTCTGCATATTGGCCAGTAGTGAAGATCTTTGTTTTGTTGAGATGTAATGAATATTAAAGGTGTAGTCCTTGATCTTTTTCAGCAAGCATTTCAAATTCTCTTCACTTTAAATTATTTATTCATAGCAAATACCTTTTTTATTATTATTAAATTTTATTAGTTTTAATGAACATTTACAGAGATTTTGGGTTTTCATTCATTCATTGTTGCACTAGCAAATACCTTTTTTAAAAAAACACAGAAGTTTACTGTAAACATGGACTTCACCTGATGGACTTCACATCATTGAAGATGTTTAATTTCAGCAAGTCAAGACAAGACCAGGAGCTGATTGTGGAACAAATCATCAATTACTCATGTGCAAATTAAAATTGAAGCTAAGGAAAATTAAAACAAGTCCGTACCAACCAAAATACAAGCTTGAGTCTATCCCACTTGAATTTAAAAATCATCTCAAGAACAGATTTGAAGCACCAAACACCAGTGATAGAAAAGCTGACATCAAAGATAACATCCATGAAGAAAGCCAAAGGTCATTACAAAGACAGGAGAAAGAAAATAGAAATGAATCCCAGAGGTATGCGGTTCAAATCCACCAGATGCTCTGCTGGAGAAGGGGCAATCTCCTCCTGTACCACTCAGATCTGATATGACGGTACACGTAAAAATAATACAATATAAAAAATGGCTATCAGAAAAGACTATAAAAATTCCATTAAGAGCCTCAAGAAGCCAAAATAAAGGGAAGAGATGTCAACGATGAACAGAAAATTTCAAGAAGCTTAAGAAGACAAAGCAAAATTTTTTAACAAAATGTGTAGAGTTGGAGCCAAAATAAAAAGACAACTCGCTCAGCTTTTCTCAAGCTGGAAGAATTAAAAAACATATTCAAGCCTCAAGTTGCAATACTGAGAGATGTCATGGGCAGAATACATATGTACATATGCATATATATGTATGTATGTATTTGTGTGCGCGCATGTGCGCACTACTGTATATTAAAAAAAACCTGCTGCTGAAAATAAACAAGTACTTTCTAACTTTTTATTGTTGGAAGTGCTGAAGGAAGGGCTACACATTAGGTCTCTTGATGCCCGGAAAAATAAAGCAGGCCGAGCTTGCTGGTAAGGCTGCAATCTCCAAGATGTTGAGTTAGGGTCATCAACATCATGCAACTCACACAACACCTAGAGCCCAGGTGGCATGGTGTGTTACATGCTGCACTGCTAACTAAAGCCCAGGGGGTTGAATCCATCAGTGTGTTGCCTTGGTTGACAGTCTGCGCGTGGGTTTAGAGTGCTGTTTTAAGAACACTCAGCTGGAAGCTAGCTGAAAACAGCTTACTAGGCAAGACTTAAGGATGCTTTGGGCAGAATATTAAATGATCCAAGAAGCATTAAAAGAAGATGGAAGGAGTATACAGAGTCACTGTACCAGAAGGAATTGGCTGATACAGAATTTCATGAAACAATGTGTGAGCAAGAGCCTGTGGTGATGAAGTTGTTCAAGCCACTCTGAAAGAACTGGCAAAAAACAAGGCTCCAGGAATTGACAGCATACCAACCGACAAATTTCAACAAACAGGCTGCTCTGAATGTGCTCACCAAGTTGTGCCAAGAGATCTGGAGGACAAGCACCTGGCCAACTGACTGGAAGAGATCGATATTTGTTCCCATTACAAAGAAAGGTGATCTGACGCAGTGTGGAAATAAGAGAAAAATATCACAAATAGAATTCTGCTGAAAATGATAAAAAAAAAAAACGACTGGAGCAACACATTAGCAGAGAACTGCCAGATGTGTAGGCTGGGTTCAGAAGAGGCCGTGGTACCAGGGATATTATAGCTAATGTTAGATGGATCTTGGCTGAAATCAGAGAATACCAGAGGAATATCTGTTTCATTGATTATGCAAAGGCATTTGATTGTGGATCACAACAAACTGTGGCTCACTGAGAAGAATGGGAATCCCAGAACACTTGATTGTGCTTATAAGAAACCTATACTTGGACTAGGAGGCAGTGGTCAGAATAGAGCAAGGAGACACTGCATGGGTTCAAAATTGGGAAGAGTGTATGCCAGGGATATATTCTGTCTCCAAACCTTTTCAATCTATATGCAGAACAGATCATCGGGAGACTGGGCTGTATGAGGAGGAATGTGGCATCAGAATTGGAGGAAGACTCAACAGTCGTTAGATGACACAACCTTGCTTGCTGTAACTGAGGAAGACATCTAATCAGTGGACCCCACTCACATCTGGAATTCCAGGTACAAAGGGACTTCAGGAAATGTAGTTTCTCTTTCCAGCCTCAACTCTGTCAAGATAGGACTGATGTTGAGTGCCAAGTCATTCTATGTACCACCTACCTCTTCGGGTAGTTCAACATCCACACACATAATTCTACCCGTACTTGAACTTCTCTAAAATAGTAAGTAAATGTTACATTCAGAGCTGTATTTCTCTTCATTACAGGAGACTGAAAGATTGAGCCATGTTTGTTGCTTTTCTAATTATCTTGATAATTAGGATACTAAGGACTAGATTATGAAGTGAATACTGCCACTACATTTTTACTAAGATATAGGGAGGTGAAGCAAACTGGCTAATGTATAAAGACAGGCTTTATTTCTGCCCTTGTTGTGGAGTCCTAGATAATATTTAAAACTATCTTCTTCCACTACCATTTTTTAAAAAATGCTTTTTTGCTCAGTCAGCATCTCAGCTGACCTGAATTCTTTGCACAGCAGCTGTAAAAAGAGCAGAGGCAACCTGAGGGCAGACAAGTTTTGACTGCTACCCGCTTCACAAGGGCAACTGTCCCCATCAATAATATCTGTATTACCAAACAACTGCCACATTATCAGCCACACCACCCTGCATACTCCTGCACCTATTTCCACCAATTATTGGGTCCAATGTTTGTTGAAAATTAACTCACAGACTTTAATCACAGTGTGGGGTTTATTAGGGAAATACAGGTTGGGGAGTGGGGAAGGCAAAGAATATCACACAATGCAAGTCCAGTTTTAGTCCAGCATTCATAAGCCAAATTAACAGCAAGACACAATTTTTTAATTAGTTCAGACAGCTTCTCAGTCACAAGTGCAAGTATAGGTTCACTTCAGCAACACAAATAAACCTTTTGTTTCCTCAATGAGTCCATTAAACCTTATCTTAGAGCAATTACAAGTCAACTTTCCCTTCAATCATCCAGCAAGCAAAACATTTAACTGTGGCTCCATTTCCAGGGTGCCTCTGGTTATACCTTGCCACAGTCTCTCACAATCTTCAGTCCTCCCTCCATTGTCTCTCACAAGTAGCTAGAGCCCATGCCCCCCAAAACCGGGGCTAATGCAGTGACTAGAAAAGCCATTTTTCAAAGGTTCTGACATCTCACACCACCTCCTGGTTTTTCTAGCCATTATTTCATTATCTGAAGGATCAACTTTCCCTTCTTCTATATCCATGGAAGTACATTAGCCAGCTGCTTCACTCCTTGTCTTAATCCCCTTATTTTAGATGGTCAATTTCTGATCTGCCCAGTCCTATCAAACCAGTACTCTGAAGAAACAAGCATGTCTTTTTCTCTGAAGACTCATTTATTACACTTGACTTTGAGCATCTGCATCTATGAATAAAGGTCCAGTCCAGAGCAAACCATCAGGTAACAGTAATAAACACTAGTTCACAGAATGAAACAGATTTTCTTCATCAGGTGGGGTTAATACAATCCCAGTCATTTGTGGCTGGGCATCAGCTGCAAACTCGGGCGTCCACACTTCTTCCTTTGTTTCAGACCAGCTGGTCCCTTCACTCAACCTTATCCCCACATGGGCTAAGTCAGCACATCAGGGATCCTCAGGACTCTGCTCCACAAACCAGCAACCCTTCTTCACTTATCCATTCATCAGCTAGGTGGACAGTGAAGGAACAAGTTCAGACTCAGCCCGTATCTTCATTACTGCGTATCTCCCACTTCTACTCATCAAGTGGACAGAGATGGCCATCGTGAGTTGTTAACTTCCTTTAACATCAAGCCTGGAGAGGGAGCTGAGCCGTGATGGACATCAGCTTTACTTTGCCTCAATTTACTGACAAAGTCTTTTTCCACTTGTCTTTCTACAAATTCAACTCTCTTCAGAGTACTGGGTGGGGCTTAATCTATCTTAGGCTAAGCTCTCCTGTTCCAAACTACTACTTACTATAAGCATTCTTTGGGCAGAACCTCCCTTTTTGGATAGTCAATTAATATTCAACTAGCTTACACTATTCCCTCTAAATTATGTCTCATCATTATAACATCCAGTATTTATTAAGATTGCTTTGTAAAAGAATAAATCAGTATCTACTAAGTCTATCATACTTTCCACAATCTAGTATATCTCAGTAGAAAAAGATCCAGTATAGTTAACTCAACAAAAACCTTAATCATTTTTATATTTTAACATTACATATCCATGACAGTCAATTTTTATATCTCTCAACATTAATAGGTTATAATCCAGGTTAGCAGCAGGATACAATCCCTCGGTCCTGGAAGCTAAAGTGTGGTCACAGGCAGGCTCTGTGACCTTCAGTCTCATGGCAGGTCAGCGTTACAAAGTTCCCTTGGTCCTACCAGTTATGGAGTCTTCTCTCAAATTCCCAGCAAATCTAGGCTAACGACCTGTTGTTGGTTCTGTGAGGCAGTAATCACAAATCAGCTCTTAATAGTCATGGCATCTTCCATTAGTTCTCCAGGAAGTTTGAGTTAAAGACCTCTGTCTGGTTCTGTGAGGCAGCAGTCCCAAGTCAGCTCTTCCTTCACTTGTCCAGCAAGCAAAACCTCAGTTCTGTCTCCACCTCAAGGGCTCTGGCCCTGGCTCCTTCTCATGAGCTTCCCAAGAGAATGAGGGTCAACACTGAGCTTCCATGAGCCTCTAGGACGGTAGGGCTTGTATCCCACCCAATCTCATCTCTGTACTAAATACTTCATCACAAAATGGGAGGCTATGGATGGAATGGTTACATCGATTCATTATACTAGAGTTAAAAATGTCTAGGCAGCAGTTGCAGTCAGCTTCAGTGATGCTAGTTTCCTCAATAGGGGGCTCTAGTAGTCTAGTGGTAAGGAGTTTCACTGGCAACCCAAAGGTACATGGTTTGAAGCCATCATCAGCTCCATGGAAGAAAAATGAGCAGTCTAAGTCTCCTCCCTTGTGATTAACTGCCTCTGAAACATACCTGCCTTTGTTCATGGAGTTTCATGGAGGTCCATATTTAGGTCAGAATATGAACAAGGGGCAAGGCCAGGAAAGGCATTTTTAAGCCTCTGCATTTTTGCTTTTCTTCTGAATAAGATAGCATAGGTGTGATATGAGCTATTTTATTTCACCAATCTGTTTCATACAAAGTTGATAATGTGCCTAGTCCACAGAGTGTATATTTGAATTTGTGCTGAGAACAATCCTTCCCCAATTGACGTGGAGCTGTAAAATGATAATTAAGCAGCTGTTACAGAGGCCATGGGGCCCATAAAGCCTAAAATATTGACTATTTGTCCACTACAGGAAAAACTTTCTCTTCATTTGCAACCAGGACACTTGACTGAGAATCCTGTTTAGAGATATTCTGAAGTCAGTCTCACTTTCAAGCTTTTCTTCCCATTGAACTCTTCCTCCTGCAAGTCTGTAATGTTTAACAGTGTACCGAGAAGTGCACATCTGGTTCCTGTGAGAACCCTAGCCACAGGACTATCCCTGCTTCCACCCCTGAGGATGGCTGCCTGCTCCAGCTTGAGAGCTTCTTGGCAGCTATTTTTTTTTTTTGTAAGATATCCTATATTTCACAAGGAAAAGCCACAGTAAGCCTCCATCCTTGTTTGCTTCTTCTTTTGGGACTGATACAGATTTATTAAGGCCCCAAATTATATCTTCTTTAAAGCTAAACATGAATTAACAATGCTGAGGAGAAAGTCAGCCCCACACCACCACAGTGCTGAGAGCTCCACATCTATACCGTTCAGACTGCTCTGACTGACATCTGTTCAGGCTTTGGTGGTGATCAGAAAGGTAGTTTTGGGATTAACAAAGAAGGTATTGATTCACAGACATTTAAACCAGAATGTCCAAGCATGATCACGTGATTTAACACAGCTAATGTTAGCATACTGTTGTATTCTTACACTCAGTCTCTCTTTAAACACTCAACTACGCGACAAGAACCGAAGATGTTTGCCAAGAACTTCTATCTTTTCCTTTAGAACTTCAACATTTTTTTGTGACACATCCAGTTCTTTTCTCAGTTCATCTGATGTTTCAGTAAATATAACTATGCCATTCTCTTCCATAACCTTTAGAAATTGTTTGTACAGAGTTTTCAATCATTTTAGTGTTTGGTCCTGAAAAATTACAGATTGCTGTAGAATCCTCTGCTTCTGCTTATTGCTCAGCATGCTTCAGAAATTTATCTGACTACTGACACAATATTACAGCTTCTACGGTAGGGTGTTAGCAGATAGGATTTAAACTGATAATTTAAGAATTAGCAAGACTATTTTCCTTAAAAAGCTGAACACAGAGATTCCATATGACCCAGCTATTCTACTGCTAGGAATATACCCCAAGGAAATAGAACTGAGTCACAAATGGAAATCTGTACACTGATGTTCACAGTAGTGTTATTCATAATTATGAGAACATGGAAACAGCCCAAACAAATGCATTGAGAAAATGTGGTACAGTCAAACAATGGAATACTATGCAGCACTCAGGAGCAATGATTTAAAGAAATTCTACATAACTTGGGCGAGACTGATGGGCATTATGCTGAGTGAACTAACTCAAGTCTCATAGAAATCACTGGTCACAGACTTTGATCTGCCAAGAGAGGGGGTGAAGGAGTTAAGAAAGATCCAGTGGGGGACTGAAAAGACAGGGCAAGTGTGGGCAAAGATCAGTGGTGATTAATATAAAACACAACATACGAGGACTGAAACCCAATGTGAATTGAAGGCATGTATGAAACACAAAGTACATGAATGAAATTCAATATATACAAATTTGTATGCAAACCAATATAAATGTAAAAAGAAGTAAAATAAACAGTAATGTACCTGGAAAAAAAAGAATTAGCAAAATTAATCTTTACAATGTAAGGAAGTAAAAAAGGAGAACAAATGAAATGGAGCAGAAGACTGGGGAGGACAGAAGAGTATAGCAGAGATTGCAGGGGTTTTGAGTAAGTCATGTACAACTATTTAGCAGGTGTATGTTTAAACTTTTGTAATGAAAATATTTTTCCTTAAGTGCATAAGGTGTCTAAATTTAAGATATTAAGAAAATTTTCCGTTGCTAAGATGTTAAACCTAATATGCCAACAAAATATTTTCTTTTTTTTAACCATTTAAAGTTGAATTCAATTTATTTCTGAAAAGTATTCATTCACAGTTTAGTACTGGAGTAATTTATACACTAATATGTAACTTTCTGAATGCTTACCTAAATGGACATTTGATAATGCAAAACTAAGAAATATGTATAAAAGAAACAATAAGTAAAAGGTAACAATAAATATTGTATAGTTAAAATTAAATAATTTCTTTTAGCAGTTTAGAACAATGTAAGAAATTAACACGTCTTTTCTCATGTCATAAAGCAGTTCACCTTATTTAATATTTTTTTACTATGACATCATGTTTGGGATGCCATTTTCAAAAAAACAGTATTTGTTTCTTTACCTGTACACTAACATGATAAACCCAGTAAGCCTTGATTTAGTAAAGTTCCTTTACAATGTCTGAAGCTGGTAAACCTTTGGACCTTTTTTCAAGAGGAAGCCCTGGTCATTTAGAGATCCAATAAAGTTTTCAAAATCAACAACCTGGAAGAAAAACAGCAAGTGTAAGCCTATATAATATGCCAGAATGTAATTTTTCAAATTAATCTCTCAAATGTAACAACTGGTGATTTTCTTGGGAAAATGAACTATTTACATTGCCTGCAAGTGAGATCTGATGTCAAACTAATTAAGCTATCTTCAGGGTAACCCCCTACTGTCATTTAGTCAATTCTGCCTTGTAGGAATGTCACAGGACAGGGCAGAGCTGCCTCAGGGGGTTTCCAAGGCTGTAGAACCAGGTCACCACAACTTTCTCCTTCAAAGTCAGTTACTAGGAGGATCAAACTATCTTTCAGTTAGCAGCCAAACACTTATCTACTGTGTCACTAAGTGTTAAAAGCTCAGGATGAAATTTTCTATCTGTTTCAGCTTAGCTGGTTTCTTAAGTGGGTAATTTTCTTGAGAGGTGAACATGAACATGATAATCACTACACTACGGAATCTAATTGTCTTGTGTGTTTAAAGTTCATGCTGACATTCCCCTTTAAGACAAAAAAAAAAAAAGAAACAGAAAATGTAGGAGTAGGTAAAATCATGTCCTTCTACCAGATGAGAAAACAAAGATGTAAATGACTTGCCCACAGTTATTATCAGAAAACAATGGAAATGGAATTCTGTTAAAATGCTTTCCCTTAACAAGATGCTGAAAGTGTGTATAAATCTTAAAACCTTTTTAAAGAGAGTGAGCAGCTAGCTTGTATTATCAAGTACTCCAGATAAAATAAGTCTATAAAATTCTTTGAATCCAGACTTTTCACTATTTAAAGGATCTACTATACATTAGTAAAGAACTCCTGCAATTATTATGGAAACAAAATGTATTAGGAAGTACCTCATTTATCATACCTGAATGTTTAGCTCTTTGGCAATCTGTAGAAGTTGATGATATTGAAATAAATTATTGTAGGTTCTTTCAGCAATGTTGTTGAGAGCAGAAATGAATCTTTTTGCTGTTGACCTGTTGCTCATTCCAGAACCATGCTGTGAGCGCTCAAAATCTAGGTTTCCAAATTCATCAGAGTAAGTTCCTAGCATGCTTTGTGAAAAAGATAGAAAAAGAGTCGAAATTTTTGACCTGGGTCTCCAGGTTTTAGAAAGAAAAGCTTGAAAGAAGCTGCGAAGCTCAGTCAGTAAAGATGTAAGTACGTATTTATTGAGTGGTTACTATGAAGTTCAGGAAGTAAGAAAGGCATAGAATAATCCTACCATCTATCTATAAATGCAGAAGAAGGTTACATGACTACATAGGTTCCTGTGACGTGCATCTCATTGAAAAGTCACAAGCCAAAAAAGGATAACGTGTTGTCATTAAGTAGAACTCAGTAGCTAGTAAACAAAGTGAGAGAAAAACTTCACCCATAGTAAATTTATGAACTCTGGGATTTTAAAGCAAATGAGTGCATTTACTTACTTTTAAATAATTCTTTTTAAAAAAATTTTAACTGAAACACAAAACAAAGCAAATCTAGGAAAAAGCCTTGGCTTTTAAAAACTTACCACAAACACACACACACCCCCAAAATACACTGAACTCTTTTACCTTTGAATGTAAAACATCACTTCAAAAGTTGATGATACCTCACCAGATAAAGGGGGGAAGCAGCTACTGTGGCTCAATTCCATCCCCCAGTGACTGCAAGTGTGTCTATGTAGAACTACTCTGCAGAGTTTCAATAGCTGATTTTTCAGAAGTTGGCTCTGTAACCTCCAGTCCATCCATACACAAAGTATCTTGCATTATTTAACCATCCATATACAAAGTATCTTATATTAAAAATATTTACTGCAGCATTGTTTGTTAATGTAACCAGCCCAATACAGGACTGTTTATAACTAAACAATGGCATATTTATACAAGAGTATTATGCAGCTATGAAAGGTAGGAAATCTCTTATGTTCTAGTAGAGAAAAGTCTCTAACTTATTGTCAAATTTTTAAAAAAAGTACAAAGCAGTGTAATAGTATCTTATTTATAAAAAGATAGGAGGGAAAAGGATGGTAAGCAGAGTCAGGAGGAAGTCTGCTCAAAGTGTGTACTTGTCAAATAGGTTTAGAACCATGTGAATATATTATCCATACAAATCAGTTTAACAAATACAAAGATTATATACACAGAAATACTCTGTGATCACGGAAAAGAAGTGATCCAGTGTTGAATAATTTTGCTTGTCTGAATATATAATTTGAAATAAGAGTATAATTGCTTATTCATGCAAAGTAGAAGTTTAAAATTTAAGGTTACCTATATTTCATAATTTCAACTATATCTTCAGCATCATCTTTGGTGGCTTGCTCTCTCAATTCCAACCTTGCTCGTGCCTTCAAAAGAAAGCACCATGTCCAGTCATGACAAATAACAAGAGGAATGTACTTATGATTGTTTTAACAGGTCTTATATATCTTATTCACTTTACACAAAAACAGTTTTTGGGAAGAGGGTTAGAATTCACAAGTATTTAAAAAGAAAAGATATAAAACGTAAGCCTGAAAATGGCCAGTTAACTGAATTATAGATTAAGAGCTATTTTATCCATTGACATATCCTTCTTAGAGTGCTGAATTCAGAAAATTTGATCATGAACTACATTTTCCTTGACTGTTATTTTCAGAATGCATGCAAACCAATTTGTTAAAACGACAAAGAGAACTTAATAAAAAGTTAGGAGCAAAAAGCTCTAACTTGGACTCAGTTAATTTAACTAGAAGATTCCACAGTTGTGAAAAGATGCTGTATTCCTAAAAATAAGACAATACAATCATAAACTTGGCATGTTCAAATAAACTACTCAGAACCATTTACACATTCATGGTCCCATAAACTCAAGTTAAAGTCCCAGGACCCTAGGTTAACCCAAGCATTCTTGAAACACACTAGGAGCCTCTTGGGTATCATTAAAAATAAATAAGGTGGGTAAAGAAAATGGGGAAGATTCGGTGTGAAAAACAATGTGTACAGATTTTGTAAGTAAATCAATATAAAATAAAAATTTTATTAAAAAAAAAATGAAGTAAGTAACTGGTCCCCTCCCTAGGAAGAAGCTGCTACACTTTGATCATTATGTGGTAGATATGATGGAACCTTTTAAGAAACTATTATAAAAAAACCCAAAAATATTATCTCTGTATTTCTAATGTCTATTAGTAGGAGAAAAGAACGTTGGGACCACAATAGTTAAAAACTCAGATGCTAATGGAAAGGTCGGCAGTATGAACCTCTGAGTGGAGCTACCGATGCTGTGTTCTATTCTCCTAAAGAAGATAGCCTGGGAAGCCCTCTAGAACAATTCTGCTGTCATGTACCACTGAGTAAGACCCAACCCATAGCTGACGTTCCAGTGGATTTTCAGGGGCAGTAAATCACACAGGAGATCTGCCCATACTTCTCCCGCAGAGGAGCTGATGGATTTGAATGCGTACCTTTGGGATTGCAGCACAGCTTCTTACCACTAAGCCCAAATCAGAATTGCCTCAATAGTATAGAACAATTCAACAGAAAGACAAATCAATCCACTTATGCATAAGAATGTTCAAAAGACCAACTATATAGCACCTGCCACTACTTTTGGTTAAGCTAAGAAAGCAAAAACGTAAAATAAACAAACCTCTGTTAAGCGAATTAGAGATTCCAGCTGTCTAGTAGTTATTGGTGAGCTATTTAACCTCTGGCTCTGTTTTCGTAGCTCCAGGTAAAAATTTTGAAGAACTTGAGCAGCATCTGCTGATAACTTAGGATAGACATACTGCCGAGCATAGCCAATGTACTTTCTAAGTAGCTGATGTGGAATGGGGTCTATTGTTTCTCCTGGAGCCACCTGAAGAGTGAAAAGAAAAGCCTGGGATTATAAGAATACATAGCAAAATAAAGTGTTTCTGCTACAAGAACAGTTTATACAAATGTAAAATTCTAAAAGAATTTGCAAATAGAACAAGCATTACCATTTTAATTCTCAGTCTTTACTTCAAGGCTTTGGTATAAGTTTATTCAGTAGTTCTCTACCATAAGGGAGGTCTGGTGGCATCATAGTCCATAGGGAGTTGCACTGCTAACCCAAAGACAGGGCCTCACTGGCAGTTCAAATCCACCAGCGGCTCCCCAGGAGGGCAATGGGCAATCTCCTACATGGTTTATAGTCTCCTGAAACCCACCAGAGGGTCAGCTAGGAGTAAGGTGTGAATCAACAATTAATTGAGTTGTTGCGTTTTCTACCATAAGTCATGCATTGAATTGACATATAAACAGAACTGAACGATTAAGAAGAAGCATCTATACCTTTAGTCTTTCTGATAAAGGTTTATCAGAAACCACTTCAAGTACCGAAGTATTTGAATCTTGACTATTCACACGAGCTACGGAGGCACTGCTAACAGTTCTCTGCTTTCCAGCTCTCATTGCGATCACATGTTCTGAGAGTAAGTGATCATGATCCTCATTAGGAGTGTCTAACAGGATAAAGACCAAGTCAAATCTGGACAAGAGAGCACTCCCCATTCTACGGTGCATGAAAGAAAGAAAACACAATGACTGTGGGATCAAAATAAACAGCAGAGAACTTTACTTGCTTGCCTACTACTCAAGTTCCAAGTAGAGCTTAAGAGATCAAGCTTCTGGTAAAAGAAATAAAACATAAACCTTTCAGATTCAATAATCTGCCCACTCCGAGACTACAGCCCCTTCAATGTATACAGACCCTTCATGACTACTAAATTATGCTTTATTATTACTACATGATAATTAGCTTCACAATGATTTAGGATCAATTACTTTTTTAGACCAGAATACCAAATTATACATTAGATGCGATCTAATTAAATAGATCTCTAATCTTTCTTTTGTCTGGTGGCTAAGGAGTTAGGGTGCCAACTCAAAGGCATGTGGTTTGAATCTACTAGTTAATCTCAAGGAGAAAAACAGGCAATCTCCTCCCATGCAATTTACTGTATCTGAAAACCTGCTGGAAGGTCAGATAGGAGTTGGTTCCAACTCAAAGGTACGTAACAACAAATCTCAAAGCCCACTGTTTCTAAAAAACGATCTATTTGTGTTAAGCATCGAACTAAAAATGCTGTGCTCTACTTACTTAGTCAGCCTTGTCATTACAGGAAGTGCCACTAAAACTCAGACCCCAAGTCCCCTGGGTTCTTGTTCAGTAGGACCTTTCCAATTTCAGATTTTGTCACTTTACCATGAAAAATTACTACACAGATTTGACTATTTTGGTAGTGGTGATAGAAGAATACCCAGAATCTCAAAGTAAAATGATGTTTTACTATGTATGAAAGACTTTCTCTATTAAAAGTATAAATTCAGGAAATGAATTTTTCTATTACTAGACTTAATGTCAACTTTTCATATAAAGCATTCCTTTTATCTTTCTCTCAAGTTTGTATCTCTTGAATCTATTTTCTCATTTTCATATATTTTTGTCCAACTTGTATAAAAGAAATGAGAAGATAGCATGCAAGGACATAAAAATTTTTTTTAAAAAAAGTTCATTCAATTATGCCACAGTTACAAGTATATACATGCTTATTCCCACTTAAAAGATAAAGACATGTATCTCTATTATATATGCATTTATTTCATTCTTGTAACTGATACTTTGCTCTAAAAGGTCTACCCATTTTTTTCAAGGTCTACTATTGTTAAATCACTCCTATTGATGAACGTTTTATTTGTTAATTATATTCCCCCTAAAAATGTTATGTTTGAAGTACTAACTCCCTGACTTTGTTTGGAAATTGCAGTATCGATTTGTTGTATCGTATCTGAGTACGGCAAGGACCAAACCAACGCCCTTCTGAGGGGTGTATGGTAACAGGAAAACCAACAGGGTACTCAAACGAGTGTGTGCCTGCTGGCCCCTGTACCCCGTGACGAGTCCACAGGTCAATGTCGAGGAATGCATGGGGAGCTCTGGTGGCCACAAGGCAAGGAGTTGTGCTGCTATTCCAAAGGTACCAGCTGTTCCTCAGGAGGAAGGTGAGTAATCGTCTCCCGTGTGATTTACAGCCTCTGAAAACACGCTGGAAGGTCAGCTGTGAGTCAATTTCCAATTCAACGGCAATGAACAAAACCACCAACCTGGACGGGCCTTCCACTAGAGTCAACACCCTGATTTGAACTTAAGAGCTTCTAAAACGGTAAGAAAAGTATTTCTAATCTTCAAAGCCACCTATCCTTTGCTATAGCAGCACCAGGTAACTAAGACTGTGGTAATGAACAATGCTACAATAGCTACCCTGTTAATCATGCCTTTGTGCACTCTGTGACTATTTTTGAGAAAGAATGAAATATATATTGAAACAAACAAACAAACAAACAAAAATTTTAAAAAAAACCAACCACAACCAAAAACCAAAAAAAAAAAAAAACCCACAACAACCCAAACACCCCCCCCCCCAAAAAAAACCAACCAAACCCTTTGGGTTTCCAAGGCTGTATGTCTTTGCAGAAGCACACTATCAGATCCTACTCCCTCAGGTAGCTGGTGGGTTTGAACGCCTGCTGACCTTTTAGTTAGTATCTGAATGCTTAACCAAATGCACCACCATGGCTAATTAAAATGTGGTATTGTTGTTGCTAGGTGCCGTCAAGTCAAGTACAACCCACAGCAACCCTAAGAATGACAGATATGAACCCTGTCCTACCCTGTGCCATCTTAACTCTTCCTGACACATTAGAGCCTACTGTAACAGTCACTGTGTCAATCCACCTGGTCAAGAGTTTTCCTCTCCTTTGCTGACCCTCCACTTTTCCAGGCATCATGTCCCTCTCCAAGGAATGGTGCAAGCACACGCGCGCACACACACAGAGAGCAATATGCCTGAAGTATGGGAGGCGAACACACACACACACACACACACAGCAATATGCCTGAAGTCTGGGAGGCGAACACACACACACAGCAATATGCCTGAAGTATGGGAGGCGAACACACGAACACACACACACACACACACACACACACACACACACACAGCAATATGCCTGAAGTATGGGAGGTGAAGCCTCATCATTTTTGCCTCCAAAGAGTACTCTGGCTGCACCCTTTCAAAGATATATTTGTTTGTTCTTTTGGCTGTCCATGTGATATTCAGCACTCTTCTCCAACACCACATCTCACAGCATCAATAATTCTTCTGTCATCCTTATTCAATGTCTAGCTCTCAGCATGTATAGCAAGTGATCAGAAAGCCTATGGCCTGAATCAGAAGCATCTTAGTCCTCAAACTGACATCATTACTCCTCAATAACTTGGAGCGGTCCTAATTGCAGACTTTCCCAGTGCGATTTCCTGACTGCTGGTACCATGGGTGTTAATTGTGGAACCAAGACGAATTTGTTGACAATTTCAATCTTTTCTCTATCACAATGCTGTCTATTGGTCCAGTGGTAAGAATCTTTGTCCTCTTGACATTGAGATGCAATCCATAAAATGAGATAAACACTTCAAAATCCCATTCAAAATGTTAAGCAGTATATGCAAGAATTTAAATAACCACCTGCTTAAAAACTAAGTAACAGAATAAATGAAAGTTAAGAAATGTTCTGCATCTAATGGGAATGGACAGGGCTCACAAGGAAATTGAGAATCATAAATGCAGACATCAAAAAAGAATAAAAAACCAAAATAGTATCTTAACACATCTTAAACAATTATTAACAAATCCTACAGTTTTCAGAAGAAAGGAAATAATAAATATTAGAACAGAAATAAATGAAACAGAAAAACAGAATATAAAGGACTAGAACTTGGTTATTTGAAGAGATTAATAAAATTAACAAGCTACTAGCAAATCTAACAAAAAAAAAAGGGAAACTGCAAATAAATAAGAAACAAAGAGGCGGGTGTCACAAAACTGAAATATAAAAAGGATAAAAATAAAGTACTAAGAAGAACTATACTTCAACAAATTTTAAAAAATACAGGAACTATTATCTAACTAAAGTAACAAAAAGTGAGGTAGAGGAAAAAACCACAAACCAACCTGAGGTAGAAAATTTGAATAGACCCATCACAAAAGAAGGAATTGAATGGGTTATAAAAATATCTAACAAAAAAAATATTCCTGTCTCACACAGCTTTACTGGTGAATTCTACCACAGTCAGTGAAGATCAATTCTACTCAAACTATTTCAGAATATAGGAGATAGGATAGTCCTAAGTTCATTCTATGAAGCAAACATAACCCTGACACCCAAGCCAGGAAGATACCCCCAGGAAGAACAATAGCCCTTGACAATGAATGAATGAAAACCTACCTTTTCTGTAAACTTTACTGGCAGTGACTTCTTCAGAACAATGAAGGGCAGTATGTCAGTTTGAACACTAAGGTATGCCTCATTCAGGCCATGGTCTTTCCTATTACTTCTTATGTGTCTGAGATCTCAAAAATGATTAAGGAAGACAAAAGAATCATGTTTGAGTTATGGCTTTCGAGAAGAGTACCGAATGTCTCATGGACTGACAAACGAATGAATTTGCCTTAAGTATGTCTTGGAAAAGGTGGCCATGTTGCTAAGAGAGGCTATTCCTTGGAAAAGGATATCATGGTTGGAAGGAGGGCGAGCCAGCAAAACAGAAGAAGCCACCTGACACAGTGACTATAGCAATGGGCTCAAATGTATCAGAGATGGTGAGGATGGCTCAGGATAGGACTCAGATTTGTTGTTTACAGTCACTTGAGTCATACTCAACAATATCTAACAACAATAATAAAAAAAAAATCTCATGATTAAGATTCATATCAAGTATGGAAAGGCAGTTCAACATTGGAAAAACTATCAGTAGAATCCATAATATCAATAAAACAAAAGAAAAGAGCCCAATTAATGCCAAAAAAGCAACTGAAAAAATTCAACATTTCCTGGTGAAAAACACTCAACAAAATAAAAATAGAAGGGATATCCCTCAAGGTAATTAAAAGCATATCTACAAAACTAACAGCCAACATTATTCTCAATGGAGAGGATTGAAGACACTCCCCTTGTGAACAAGAACTAGATAAAGCTGACCTTTATCACTACTACTATTCAATACTGTATTGGCAGCCCTAGCTAAATAAGGCAAGAAAAGGAAATAAAAGGCATCCACATCTGCAAAGGAACAGCATAACTATTTCAATGTGCAAATGGCATGATTGCATATGCAGGAATTCCGAACGGCTCACCAAAAAATTACTGGAACTAATTGAGAGATTTAGCAAAGATGGAAAAGTAATCAACTTAATATACAAAGAAAGATTACGGATGATAAGTAAAGCAGGAGTGGCATCTACTTCCTATACAACATGCTCTGGAAACCTTATGAACTTTGATAAATGTTGATAGTTGTAAAGGGGCTTCAGGCCTTTTGTTCATAGGGTTGCTATGAGTCATGCTCGACTCAACGGCAAACAACAACAACAAAGCATTACTAAAGAAAACCATTTCCAGATCTTAAAACCTACTACATAGCTAGGGCAGTAAAAAAATCCTAGTCCTGGTACAATGGTGGATATATAAACCAATGGAATAGAATTGGGAACTCAGAATCAAATCCATCTACCTATAAACAGTTATACCTTAACAAAGAGCCCAAATCCATTAAATGGGGAAGACGGTCTCTTGAACAAACATTACTGGCAAACCTGGATTATCTATTTGGAGAAAATGGCAACAAGAATCTTACACTATATAACTAACTCAGGATGAACCAAGGTGTAAAGATTTATTAAAGATAAATAAAATAGGGCAAACAGAGGAGCCCTAATCTACTGTATAAATAGACTATTAAATATAACCAGAGAGCATAAGCAACAGAAGATAAAATAAATTCTCGGGATTCTCTACAAATTAAATCCTTAGGGTGGAGAAAAGTCCTTGTATGCTGGTGGGGAAAAATTAGCAAAAATATATCTAATAAAAGATTCATGTCTAACATTTCTAGAAATCTCTAACATCTCAACAAGGACAAACCCCAAATCAATTAAAAAATGAGAAGCAAAGACACTTCACTAAAGAATATATTCAGACGGTCAAAAAACACATGAGATGATGCTCAACATCATCAGCTGTTGGTGTTAGGTGTTGCCCAGTGGGCTCTGACTCAGAGATACCCTCGGAACAGTAGATCCTTACCTTGCCTACTCCTGTGCCACCCTCACCGTTTCAGTCATGCGCACGCCCACTGATGTCACTGTGTGAACCCATCTCACTGAGCATCTGCTGCTCCTTCATCAACCCTCTACTTTCCAAGCGCGATTCTGTTCCCAAAGACTCTCTCCTCCTGACAACATGCTCAAAACATGGGAGATGAAGTTTCACTATTCTGGCCTCTAAGGATAGCTCTGGCCACATTTTTTAATTAGCTACCACAACTGATCCTAGAGCTGGTTTTCAGAGGCAGTAAATCACACAGGAGGCAAATGCTCATCTTTCTCCCAAGAAGTAGCTGGTGGATTCAAACCACCAGCCTTTGGTATGGCAGCACAAGACTTTACTTCTAAGCCGCCGGAGCTCCCTTAATTAGCTATTGCTGAAACTGAGGAGGGCTAGAAATATTTGCTACATAAAGTCAAGAACTGTGGTTTGCAATAATGGACTGAATGAAGCTCAGTTACAAGAAAACAAATATCCTTCCCTCCTGGCTGCATGCCCAAAGTATGTGAGATAGAGCTTTAAAATCCTAGCCTCCAAGAGAAACTTGTTTTCACTCTCTCCAAGACAGACCTATTTGTTTTCTTGGTGGTTCATGTGTTCAACACTCTTCTCTGGCACCACAACTCAAATGCATTAATTCTTCTTGTTAGTCATTATCTCCAGCTCTCTGATGCACAGCAAGTAATTGTGAAGACCATGGACTAGATCAGGCATACCTTAAGCCTCTAGACTGACATCGTTGCTTCTCACTACTCTGGAAAGGTTCTAGAGAGAGTGAGTCTAAAAGGAATCACTGTAGAAGGTTCTAGAAAGAGTGGGGTTGAAATATGGAACAAAACTCAAAAATATCAAAATGGTCGGGCTTACTGTTCTGGTAATGCTGGAACCTCAAAGACTATGGCCCTTAGTCACTCTTAAAACCTTGAACAAAACCTCATGCTGTGGTTCAACTTCCAGCCAAACAAAAGAAAGGTCAGCAGTGATTAGTAACACCAGAGATGAACTGTCTCCTTAGCATAACCATTCTTACAAGGTCAAAAGGGAGCTCTGGTAGCTTAGCGGTAAAGTTGCAGTGCTGCCAACCCTAAAGCAGGAGGTTCAAACCCATCAGCTACTTTGCAGAAGAAAGATGAGCAATCTCCGTCTGTGCAATTTCAGCTTCTGAAAACCCACTGGTGGGTCAGCCATGAGTTGGTTCCAACATAACATCAATGCAAGATCAAAAGGACAGGATTTACTCAAAGCCCAGAAGGCAGGAAGGGATAAGACAGAAGGATCACTGGAGACAAGAATCTTAGGGAGGACGTGGGAAAAGTGTAGTTATAACGGGAGCACTAAATAATAAATGTTCTAAAACAATATATGAGTGATTGAGTCAAAAGCAAATTAGCATTGTACACTTTCACTCCTATTACAAAAAAAAGATGTTAAAGAGTATATGTGAGAACCCATCCCTTTGTCAATGACTAACAATATTTAGACTGTCTAGTAAGTTATCAATGATATTTTGATACTGTAACACAAGTGCTTAAATGTATGTGATGGATACTTGTGAGTCAGAACACATTTCACAGCAGTGGATTTTGTACCTTCTGTAATTGCTGACTGATGCCCTCACTTAACTTTTTCTTCATAATTTATACAGACAATACACTGAAGGTATATTTGAAGAAACTTACTTCAAGTTCTCAGCCACTGTTTTGGCTTTATTGTAATGTCCTCCAACTGGATTTGCTGCAGCAATAATGGACGTTCTTGCAGGGAGGCTGCAAACCACTCCAGCCTTAGCAAGACTAATACTTTGCTGCTCCATGGCTTCTAGTAAGGCTTGATGTTGATTCCCCATCTTATCAAATTCATCTATTCCACAAATACCTAAAATCACAGTAAGGTAATACAAACATGAAACTTCCCTCTGGCCAATTTCCAAACAAATTTCACAGACCACAGCTGTCTATAATAAAGACTTTTTTTCATTTGTCCATTGCAGTTAAAATTCTACGATGTCATTGTACCCAAAACCAAAACTGGAGACTACAGAGTCAATTCAGGCTCACAGAGACCCAAAGAGCAGAGGAGAACTGATCTACAGGGTTTTTAACGTTGGAGATCTTTATGGAAGTAGACTGCATTTGTTTATACATTTAGCATTTCCATAGGCAAGTTACTACGCTGTGGGTCTGTAGCCTTCCACTGCAATTCACAGCAAACACAAAGAACAGTGAACTGTCCCACAGGGTTTCCAAGATTGAATAAGACTTCACAAAAGTAGACTGCCAGGTCTTTCTCCTCTGACTATGTAAGAGTTAAAAAAAAAGATACTAAAGAAAACCTCCAAAAATGTAAAATTTTAAATTCTAACAGATGATATAAAATATCAAAAACCATTAGAGATACATCTAACTATGATGGACTAGAAGCTTTAAGGAAGGCATGTCTGGAACAGTTGTAAAAAGAACGGTGCTTTATGAGCTAGTTTTCTGGTAAAAGTAGGACAGCAGTGTTTTGAATGGGTTCAATAATAAGAAAACTTAAGAGCAGTTCTCAGCAATACCAGGTACTGACTGCACAACTGCAGGTTGTACAATCACCTTACCTAATACAAAGAGTCACAGTGACAAGGTATTTTCCATGTCAGGCTGTGACGCAAGCAAAATGGCTTTTCTAGATCACATTTTTTCCTAGATCACATGGCTGATGGGAATCTATTAAACCAGGTGGGTGGCAGATTCATGACGGGATTGGTTAGTTTTCCCTCCATCCCACCAGTTTTAAATGCAACAGGCTTGGCAGTAAAGGTGGAAATCTCATTACCAGCAAGGAAGGAAAAGCAGACTGCAGCACATGAACTTTGGGGCCAGGGATTCCCATGCCAGGCTGGGATCCACATGAGAGCACCAGCAGCCACAGCAGGGAACCAGTAGCTAACAGAAGACAGAGCTGACTTGGGATTGCTACCCTACGGAGCCAGACTTAGGACTGCTGCCATATGGAACCAGCCAGGGGCCTTTGCCCAAGCTTGCTAGATAACTAGGGGAAATGTCGTAATTCACAAGCCAAGGAAAGATTTGTTAACATTGAACTAAGCCATGAGGCTGAAGGTCAACGACAACTGCAAGCATGCTTGGGAATCTGCCCTGTCCGAGGAATTTTATCCCCTTGCTAACCTGGGCTGTAAACTGCTAACTTCTTCAATAAACCCCTAACATTACTATGGTTCTGTGAGGTCTGCATAGCTACTGATCAATGGATTTCAGATCCAAGAGTAGAGATTATGACTGGTACTGGAATGAAAAGAATTAGGTGTGGAAAGAAGAATGGAGGACACGTCTGACCTTATGGGAATTGGCTTTAGAGTGTTGCACTTATTCAGCAAATATATTTACTAAGTAATTTTTATGCACTAAGTGCTGTGTTCTAGATATATGGGATATAGCATCAAACAAAAGGGCCAAAATTCTCTGTCCTATGAAATTTACCTTCTACCTAGTGTAAGTAAAAAATACTACATACATATAGGTTATCATAATAATTATTATACATATATATGTTGTTGTTATGTACCTTTGAGTCACCTATGACTCATAGTGGCCCTCAGGAAAACAGAACTAAACATTGCTCTAACCATTTCCAATCTTTTTGTCTCTAATACACCTAACCCCATTACCCCAGTCACTGAATCAATCCATCTCATCGAGGGTCTTCCTCTTCTGCGCTGTTTCTCCACCTTCCTAAGCATGACATCCCTCACCAAGGACTTGTCCCTCCTTACAACATGTCCAAAGTATGTCAGACAAAGCTTCAGAATCCTTGCCTGCAAGAAGCAGCCTAGCTTCACCCTCTCCAGGACGAACTTGGTTTTTTTCCTAGCAGTCCATGGTATATTCAATACTCTTCGCCAACACCACAATTCAAAGGCATCAAGTCTCCTTCTTTCCTCCCTAGTCACTGTGCAGTTATCTGATGCATACATACATAGCAAGTAATTGCAAAGACCATGGCCTTTATATAGCTAAGTGCTATAGGAAGTAAAAAGTAAAAGTAAGAATAAGATCTGCTGGGGAAGGGGAGTTACAATTTAAAACATGATGTTTAAGGAGGACCTCGATGAAGTTATGCCATTTGAACAAAGACTTAAAGAACTAAATGAGACGAGCAGTGACAATCTATCTGGGGGAAGAACATTCTAGGTAAAGAGAACAGGAAGTACAAAGGTCCTGAGGCAGGAATATGCCTAATGAGTCCAACAGCAGAGTCCAAGTCTCCAAGAAGTCTGCCTCACTGCAGAAGAGAGAACTAGTAGGTGAGGCAGCAAAAGAGATGTGACCAAGAGCCAGCATGTAGGTAATTTTGGCCTAAGACTTCGGCTTTTGCCTTCTGCTGGAGAATGTTGCTGAAGAAGCATCACTATTTATTCTCAAAGCCATCACATTGAAGTCAGAGTCTCCTAAAGAGCCCAGCTGCAGAAACTATTCATTGGAGGATTGAACTTTGAAACGATAGATCTAGGAGCCATCTGAGCAATGGGGGGCCCTCAAAGACTGTGTGGTGAGGAGAGATCCAAACAGCAAACATTCCAGGAGCTTTGGGTTTGTCACATCCTCAATTGTGGAAGAGGTGGATGCAGCCAGGAATGCAAGGCCCAACGGGTGGATGGTCAAATTGTGGAACCCAAGCAGGTTGTTTCAAGAGAAGATTTTCAAAGATCATATTTCCACTTAATAGTGAACAGGATCTTTGTTGGTGGAATTAAAAAAGATACTGAAGAATGCTCATCTAGAAGATAACCTAATTATGATAAAAACAAAAGGGGGGCATATGGGAAGCCAATACTAGGTATTTGTAATAAACTGAATGCTATTTAAATTAAAAAAAAAAAGGGAAAAAAAGAGGCATTTCTAAAAAAAAAGATACTGAAGAAAGTCACTTAAGAGATGATTTTGAGTAGTAAGCAAAACTGAAGTGACTGAAATCATGACTGATGGAGGCAGTGACAAGAAGGGCTTTTTTTTTAACTTCTGATGACCATTATTCTATAGATAAAATTATTATTTAGAAATACCATACTGTGAATGGTCACAATTGTGAAGGAAGGAAAGCCCTGTCAAAGCAAGAGATGGCCAGTGCTTCTTCCAGCCAAAGAGGGTGAAGTGGTTCTGGAAACTTTGGTGGCTGCTATGGAGGTGGTTTTGGAGGGAATGACAACTTTGGTGGAGGAGGAAACTTCAGTGGACGAGGTGACTCTGGAGGCAGTCGTGGTAGTGGAGGATATGTAGGCCGTAGGAATGATTATAATGGCCTTGGCAATGACGGAAGCAATTTCAGAGGTGGTAGAAGCCACCATGATTTTTGTAATTACAAAAATCAATCATCAAGTATTGGTCTCATGAAGGGAAGAAAACTCTGAAGGCAGAAGCTCTGGTTCTTATTATGGTAGTGGAGGTCAATATTTTTTTAAACTATGAAGCCAAGGTGACAATGGTGGTTCAAAGTAATAGCAGTAGCTACAGCAGTGGCAGATGGTTTTGATGACTGCCAGGAAACCAAGCTTAGTAGGAGAGGAGAGCCAGAGAAATGACAGGGAAGCTACTGATTATAGTGGTGGCAAGGCCTCACTGCTACAAAGAAGACATGTTTAGACAATACTCATGTATATTGGGCGAAAAACGTGCAGACTGTATCTGTGACTGTGTACCAGATTATTTTAGTTTCTCTTCTGTGGAAAGTGTAAGAGCATCCAGAAAACAAGAGCTTTAATGGAGTTTTGTATGTTTTTTTTAAACCCATGCTTTTGACTGATAAATATAATAGTCTAATCATGATGCTGAATGACGTCCTTTTTTTAAATAAAAAAAGTAAAGAAATGAATTACAAAAGAATAGGCTTTAAACAATAACAAAAATCTCATAATCACAGATTATTATACTCCTTTTCTCACCTTGATCACCAAGTACCAGGGCACCAGCTTCCAAAGTAAAATCTCCAGAAGAACTATCTTTAGAAAGAGTGACAGTCAGACCAGAAGTGGTAGTAGTATTTCCACAAACATACACGCCACGTGGAGCGACGTTGCATACTGCCTTGAAAAGAAAGAGTTTATTGCTTCTCGGCCTTTTGGCTAAGATCAAGTGTAAAGGAAAGAGTTTAAGAGAATCATCCTTAAGAGCATTAACAGTGAATAGTAACTGCACACACAAAAAAATGTCAGCTACATGCCTCGTATAATTTATTCTGCGTCTTAATATATAATCTTAACACCAACTCTATGAGGATAGTATCACCACATTGTCATTCACCAATGCAGGATCTGAGGCTCCTGCAGAGTTCAAACATAAGAACAGACTATCTATTTTAAGTTCTAAAATTTCAAGGTTTTCTTGAGCATCAAGTAATAAAAGTTGCTCAGTAATAGAGATAATCAGATAACACTGGGGGGGGGGGAATCAGGCTTCCATCTATGATCTATGTAATATACTCATTTTAAAAATCTCTCACACACACTGCTACAAGAACAGAACAGAAAACTGTAGTAGTTCAGATCTTAATCCACAATATTCTGTTTGTATCAACCTTGCTTTACCATGTAACTATGTACTCTCTGCCTTAGTGGTGTCAAGCTTGTGAGAAAGGGGTTAGAATACAATTTCAATTTAGGAGGTGGGAGGGGTGGGAAAAGGACAAGCCTTACTGACCAAAACCAGTAACAAATGTATGATTGCTGTTATTAGGTGCCATAGAATCAACTACAACTCATAGCAGCCTAAGAACGTCAGATCTGAACCTTGCCCTATCCTGGACCATACTCAAGATCTCCATCAAGGTCAAGTCCATTGCTGCGGTCACTGTGTCAATCTATCTTGAGGGTATTCCTCTCTCTCACCGACCTTGTTCTCTTTCCAGCATTACATTTTTTCCCAAGGACCAGTGCCTCTAAAGTATATGAAAAAAAAAAAAAAAAAAGTATGTGAAATGGAATATCACTATCCCTGTTTCTACGGAGTACCTTGGTTACATTTCTAAGACAGATTTGCTTGGTATTCTTTTGACTGTCCAGGGTATATTTACCACTCTTCCCCAATATCACATTTCAAAGGCATTAATTGTTCTCTGCTTTCCTTATCACTGTACAACTTTCAGATGCACAGGGGGCAAATGGAAATACCACGGGGTGAGTTAGGTGAGCCTCACTTTTTAAATGAACATCTTTGTTCATTAGCACTTTGAAGAGGTCCTTGATAGCAGATCTGCCCAATGTAATACATTTCTTATTTGACTGCTGCTACCATGGGTCTTGATTGTGGATCCACATAAAATGAAATTTAGTAACTTCAATCCTTTCTCCATCTATCATGATGCTATCTACTGGTACACTGGTGAGGACTTCTGTTTTCCTGATGCTGAAAAGTAATCCATACCGAAACCTGTAGTCTTTGATCGCCTTCAGTAAATATTTCAAGTCTTCTCTACAAATCAAGCTGTGTCATCTGCATAACACAAGTTGTTACTAATTTTTCCTCCAATCTTGATGCCACATTCTTAATATATTCCTGCTTCTAGAATTATTTGCTTGGCATGCAGACTGAAAAAGTCCAAGAAAGGATACAACTCTGCCACCCATGTCTTTATTCAGTTGGTCTTGGCTGGACACAGTATTTTCAGAGAGGGGGGATTCCAATGTGCAAGGTTCATAATTGGGCTGCCACCAGAAGAACAAAGGGTCAGCAAGTCACAGTTTGGATAGTTACATTTTCAATAAGGGACTGTAAAGAGAACGTGCATTCTTCATGCAAACATTAAGGCTGGTTTACAGGAGTTGCTCCTCTGAAGAAACTATACATACTCCAACAAACAACATCTTCTGAGGTCATCACAAGTCCAGAAAGTATCAACCACCAAACACCTGAATGGCAGAGGCAGAATTTTTTTCAGGATCAACCAAGGCAGGGCCTGGTTTAGAACCCAGGGAGAAGCAGCACAGGTACAGGTAAGGCCATATCTCTGCCAAACCCCATCTAAAACTCAATACAGTGTTTGTGGTGTTGTGGGAGGAAGAGAATGGAATGATTCTGATATTACTCCCTTATTCTATTCAGAGGAGATTAAATTGCAGTGATAAAGACTAACAAAGCAATACTACATATCAAAAAAAGGGGAGGGGGAATTACAATTTAGGGAAATGGTCAATGTTTCAACAGATCAGCCTAGGCTTGTAAAGTGACAAGCAGACTGCTCTATTTGCAAACATGGTCAGATACAAGTTATATAATAATACTCATACATCCAGACACAATTCACCCATACCTCTGAAACACAAATAATACATGCTTTAAAAAATAAAAATTAAAAAAAAAATTCTGTTGTGAATTATAAGCAAAAGGTCAAATGTTAAATGACTGATTTCCTACTTGTAGCATCTGGCTCTTTCCCAAGCCTGGATCTCCAACAACAAGGACGTGTGCGTCTCCTCGGATTGGAATTCTGTTTTTGTCATCTGCATATTTCTGGGTTCCTCCAAATAGTGCTAATGCCAAACCTGCTTTAACAAGCTTAAATGTGCAAAAAACACAAAAGAAACAAAAGTAAAAAGAATAAAAAGATGACACAAAATAAGTGTTTTCCACAAAATTTATTTAGGTTTTTAGTTTTCTAAAACATGACTGAACTTATTTTTTGAACTCTAGTAAATGAGGAGTGGAGGTATTAAACACTGCATTTCAGAATATCAAACAAATCCTCAAACATGAAACCATTTTCAAACACTGCAGTAAATACATCTTTATAGCGTTGGCTGCAGACATTATTTTTCAGCCAGTAGAAGTCAACAGTCCTTTACCTATGGAAGCTACAGAAGCTGTCTCCAAATATTTTTAAAAAGACAAGGTGCCCTTCACATAACAGTATTTCCCAAAGAGCAACCAGCTTGAAAGATTATTGAGCCCAGTTGATTAGATTTGCTTTTGTTTGTTTTCTTCATTTTTATCCCTTCACTATCTTTGGTACTCTCTCTTATTATTTAAAAATTGCTAATGACTAATCAGGGAGCTCTGGTGGCCTAGTGGTAAGAAACTGCACTGCAATCCTGAAGGCACATGGTTCAAATCCACTAGCTGCTCTGTGGGAGAAGGATGGGCAATCTCCTCCCTTGTGATTAACTGTCTCTAAAAAGCCAATGGAGGGTCAGCTATGGGTTGGTTCCGACTCAATTATTCTCAACAACAATAATAGACACTTCTCCAATGTAAATAATTAATAAATATTAGAAAACAAATTAAAATGAGACAAGCATCACACATACAAGACACTGAGTTGAAAGGGGCCCTTTAGAGTAGTGAGAGAAGATCTTCACCCTGAAACCCACAGCGTCCCTTTTCAGCAGGAAGTAGCTAAGAGAATACGCCATCCCCTTTTCCTTATGACTCAGGGTGAAGTCTCTCTCAGGGAGGAGTGATAGGGAATGGCAAAGGACACACTGACAAAGAAGATTAATCAGAACTGGCTTTGACAAGCACTGTGGCATCTGGACAAGAACAAACTGGGAGGAGGGTAGAGAGAATAGTGCAACAAGGAATGAATGGAAACCCAAAATCTCTGTAAATGTTTATGAAAATTAATAAAATATAGAAAAAAAAAACAACAAACAAAAAAAAAAGACACTGAGTTGAAACTTACTGTGCAAGGCATCAATCTACTCCACAAAAATCAGAAATACGTTAGTTTCTGCTTTAACACTTTTAATGTCTAGAGTCATACTAAAGTCTCACTGCTATCTGAAAGAGAAGTCCTTGGATAACCTAAAGAGTTAATGCACTAGTCACTAGCCACAAGGCTGGAGGTTCCAGTCTACTCACAGGTAATACGTGGTCTACTTCTGAAAAACCAGCCACTGAAAACCTGAAGGTCCAGGGCTGATTTGCTATTATTTTTATTATAAGGGACTGTAACATGCCATTCATTCAAAGAGAAAAAGAGTCCTTGTACAATAAAAACCTTGGCCAACAAAAATTAGATACTATTTTAAGGTTTTACATGTTATTTTTGTCAACTATATGTATTTTTGAGTAAAGATGAAATAACTTACCTCATGACCAAAAATGACAGGACAGAGTGAGCTGAAAACAAAATATAAATTATTAACAACACAAAGTCAAATAAATTCCAACTTAAACGCCACTCACCTGATTAATCTGCGTTGTCTAGCCGCAAAAACAATTTGTCTCCCCTTAGAAACTCATAAAACTTTATTATGACAGCAAATTTCTCAAAATTCTTAATCTAGTAACAAAGCATGATCTGAAAATCAAGCTTGTGAATACCTCTGAAGCATTTTATTAAATTATAATTCTGACCATTTTCCAGAATTGATTTTGAAAATTGTTGTATTAATGGTCTTTCATTTTAGGATTATTTGCCTGTGTTTTACTGAATAGTTATCTTTAAAACGGAATGGTCACATTCTGGCCAGAGACGTCTGTAGACAAGAAGAGGAAGGGCACGATCTCAGGAAGCTGCTGCCCATAGTCAAGATGGCAGCCCTGTGAGGGCGAGGCTAAGGGGCCGGGAAAGACAGTGGAGGTGAAATCATGGCAGAGGCCGAGGAATCCACATGTGAAGAATGGGATGAGGAAGAGCAGTTGGTTCTGGTGGAACTGTCAGCGAGTACTGATTCAGACTTTCTCTCAAAATGAGAAAATAAATGCAAGGTTTTGGAAATTGACACTGAGAAGCCTGTTACGCAAGTGGACAACTATATTTGCTAGGAAGAATGAAGATGCTCTTGGAACCTGTGTTATATTTGAAGAAGATGTGGAAGAATGTGACGCAGAAGGCAATAGTAAAACAGTGCAAAAGTACAAATGCCATACAATGAAGAAACTCAGCATGACAAGAATTCTTCTGACAGAAAAGGAGAAGAAAACATAGGCAGTGTTGAATGGCTGCAAATCAATGATAATGATTACTCTAATTCACCCAGTGTAATTTGCAGCTTCCTACAAGATGAAGAAGTTAAAAGTTCTGGCCCCAGATAAACCTTTGGATTTGAACGAGCAGGGTAGTCAAATGAATGATAATATAGATCTCAGATATGAACAGGAGAAATCACTGAACTTGAAAATAGAAGACTCCAGTCCTATTATTGAAATACCTTCCTTTGATACAGAAGATTGTATTTTTATGGAAACCCAAAAAGCTGCTTTAGAAGCCACTCCTAGATGAAGTGTTTCACACAATATCCAATCATAAACTTTTTGTAGTGTTATATCAAATAATTGCCTCTGTATCATTCAGTCGTTGATCTTTAATTGTTTTCGTTGGCTATCCATGTTTCCAATTGTAGCAGACCAGTATAAGCAACTCATTCTTAGACCTGACATGAATTGTATTTAAAAAAACCCCCAAAACAAAATACTGGCTTAAATGATCATAGAGACTCTTCTCTAATGAGTCCTTTACATGTAGAGGTTTTACTATTTAAATATATTTTCCTATCAAACAAAAAAAACCCACCAACCGAAAACTGAACAGTCAATCCACTAGAATAAATCATGAATTAAACACTTGAGGATTTTAAATAAAATATAGTCTTTTTCTCTAACAGTTTAAGTCGAAGAGGCAGGATAAATGAGACCCTTAAGTGAACATAAAAGAATTTATATATTTTTATATAATTTATCAATTATACCAACAAAGAATAAACAAAAAAGCACAGGGTAGAAGAGCTATAATCAGAAATGGTAAGGGAATTATGACTCCTTTTTAATATCCAAAAACTCCAACGAAAGCTACTGGTGTCCTGCCTAAAACTCATCATTCAGCATGTTCCGGCATAGTCCCTGCTGACTTCCTATCAAGCACCTGCCTGTTTGCCTAAGGGCTTTAGACGGCAACAGATGCACCAGCGGCAGGCTAGGCAGGCCGGAAGTCTGGAGTGTTTAGTATTTCTGAGGGTACACTTAAATCAAGACCTTAGATGGGGAAAAAGTCTCTTCAGTTTGCCAAAGGTTTTGAAGAACAGAAATCCCAGTATTAGGGGTAACTTCTTTTCCTTCTTAAGGTGCCATATGCTGACTGCTTTCTTTTCTCTGTCTCACTTGTATTTTCCTACCGGTGTTTCCAAGAGTCAAATAAACATGTAGCTATCTTCCAGTCTGTTCTAACATATGTTACAGAAAGAAACACTGCCCACTCCTAAAACTTCCTTACAATCTATGATAGCCACTGTGTCACTCTATCTTTTTAAAGGTATTCATATTTTTTGCTGACTTTCTACCATAATATCCTTCTTCAAGGATGGCCCCTTCTGCCTCACATGCTTAAGACAAAGAAACAAGAGTCTCGGCTCTGGGGAGCATTTTAGTTTCACTTCTTCCAAGACCTTTTTGTTTATATTCTCTGGACAGTCTGCTCTACTCAGGACTTTTTGTCAACACTATTAATTCAATTCTTCTTCCCTCTTCTTGTGTCCAGTTTTCACATGCCTATGAGGTAAATAATGAAAATACTACAGCTTGGGTCAGAAATAGTCCTTAACCCACAAAGCAACATCTCTGCTTTTTAACACTTTACAGAAGTCTTTTGCAGTAGATTTGCTCAATGTAATATGTCACCTGATTTAAAATACTGCTGCTATGGGTATTAATTTTGGATCTAAATAGAATTAAATTTTTGACCAATGACAACTTTTCTCATTTTATCAAAATGTTGCTTATTGGCCCAATTGTGGGAAATTTCTGTTTCTTCATGTTAAGGTATGTTTACCAGCAAGGTATTGAAGTGTTCTTAACTTTCTGCAAAGTTATGTCATCTGCATAATGCAGATTGTTAATGAGTCTTCCTCCAAACCTGATGTCAAAATACTCCTTACATAGTCCAGCTTCTCAGATTGTCTATTCAGCATGCAAAGTATGGTGAAACAACCCTGATGTACAGCTTTCCTAATTTTACACCACGAAATTTTCCTAGAATTCAAATCCCAAGCCTAACAGAAAAGTTAAAAAGATTTTCTAATACAGTGCACTTCCAGATTGGTTTTTCATCTTTCAAATTATATACATTTGTCACCTAACACCTCTATTTTCACCAATTGCTTGAATTTATTAAAGAAAATGAAAACTTTCTCCAATAACAGCACCACTTATAGTCAACTACAAGTACTTAAGCTACCACAGTACAACTGGCAGACAAGTGGTATTTTCAGTTACCTCACATGTAAATAAAAGCTAGACAATCAATAAGGAAGACTCAAGTAGAATGAGAATATCTGGATTTTAGTGTTGGCAAAGGATACTGAACATATCACAGACCACCAAAAGAACAATCCATTTCCCAAGCAGTACAGCTAGAATGCTCCTGGGAGCAAGGATGGCATGCCTTTGTCTCCACACTATCAGCATGTTACCAGGAAGGACCAGTCCCTAGAGGATATCACTGTTGGTAAGGTAAAGGTGAGTTATAAAAAGAAAGACCCTCAAAGAGATGCAGTGAGACAGTGACTGCAACTATGGGTTCAAATACAGTAGCTGTGAGGATGGTGAAAATACAGGCAGTGTTCTGCTCTGCTCAACTTACAGTCACTATGAGTCAGAATGGAACTGACAGCCCCTCAGAACAAGTATGGAGAAAGGATACTTATTTAATCAGTATCATTCGAGAAACCAGACTTCATGAAGAAAAGTGGCATCAGGATTGGAGGAACACTCATTAACCACCTGCGTTATGCAGATGGCACAACCGGGCTTACTAAAACTGAGACGATCTGAAATGCTTGTTGTGGAAGATCTCAACATCAAGGGAACAAAAATCTTCACCAGTGGACCAACATCAGGACAGATGGAGAAGCAAAAGAAATTGTCAACAATTTCATCTAGCTTGAATCCACAATCAGTACCCCTGGTACCAGCACTCAGGAAATCAAAAGGCATGTTGCATTGGGAATATCTGCTGTGAGGGACCTTTCCAAAGTCCTAAAGAGAAAAAATGTCAATTTGATACTGCATCTGAACCAAATCACGGTCTTTTCAATCGCTTGCTATGCAAATGAAAGCTAGACAATGAGTAAGTATAACAGAAGAACTGATGCCTTTGAGTTGTGGTGTTGGAGAAGAGTACTAACTGTCCCACAGACTGCCCAACGAATAAATATGTCAGAAAAAATGCAACTAGGGTGTTCCTTAGATACAAGAATGGGAAACTTTGTCGCGTATACTTGGTCATTTTGTCAGGAGAGGCCAGTCCTTGGGAAAAAAACATCATGTTTGGAAGATGGAGGGTCAGTGAAGGAGAGGAAGACCCTCAACAAAATGAACTGACACAGTGACTGTAACAACGGGCACAAGCATATCAGAGATGATGAGGACAGCACAGGACGGGGCCAGGTCTGGATTCATTTTTGATAGGGTTGCTATGAGACCATACCTAACAACAAAACCCACAAACATCACACCACAACAATTAGGTTAAATAAAGGAAACTCTGGCCACAAGTGCTAAGCTACGATCCAAAAAGGTGGTGCTTCCAGCTCCCCAGCCGAACTCAGAAGGATGGAGCAACCTGACTCCACAAAGATTTACCGTCATGGACACGCTATGACATAGTTCTAGTCTGTTCTCTTAGTTATAATCCACTTGAGGGCAACAGGGATTTCCCTCCCCCCCCTTTTGGATACATTATAAAATCTCATTTAATTCCCAAAACAATTCTCAAGAGGCAGAAATTATTTAAGATGATACAACAGGGAGAAGAAGTTAAGTAACAGTATCAATATCACACTAGAAGAATGTGGCAGAAGCAGGATTGTAATTTTAGATTTTTCTTTAAAGAAAGGCCCTTAACCACTAAAGCAAATACTTTGTTTCTTCTTTCTCTACTATATGGCAATAACATGGAAACAGAATACTAAGAATACTTATTGACTGTAAAAGACTTCTATTTTAATTTCTTGACTTTTCAGAATTAAACAAAACCCTTCTTGATTAGCTGAAATGTTTAAACTTCATCATTCCTGCCCTCTTTTGAGTGTTGTCATTGTCTCACAACTTATGATAGGAAATGTTCTGTATCATTTTAACCAGACAGCAACCCTTTCCATCAAGAGCTAGAGATCAAAAAATGCTCTCTGTCAATAACTACTTCACTCTGCTACAGGAGCACAAAAGCGGTCATAGACAATACACGAAAGAGTTATGATAGCTCACCAGTTACATTTTATTAATGGAAGCGGAAATTTATTTTTTCACGTAATGATACATGTCATGAAAGTCTTAATTCCTCCATTCATCATCTAGAAATGCGAAAGCCATTCCTTGCTCACAAACAGCACAAAAACATGTATATTTGACCCCCAGACTCTATGCTAGTCCTTTTTACTTCAGCTTTTTACTTATAGCCAAGAACATACCGATGTGCATTTATTTAATAAAACTTTTGTTAATCTCATACATACTTGACAATGAGCTTAAACAGATTTTCTTCAGCTTGGATCTCTTGGACGGCATAAAGGTCTTTAAGTGAGAACTCCATCATTGCTCCATGCTTAGATCCAGTGTCTGAGGTCTTTGTTTTGTGTCCTTTGCTGTTACTGACAGAATTAGCTTCAATGTACAGAAGGAACATACACTTGTCATTCTTATTTCTAGAGCCTGTAAATTTAAATACAATAAAAGATATTTTCTTTTACCTGCAAAGAGTCAACAGAAATTAATAAATCATAAAGGAAAAGTTCAACCTATGTAAGAAAAAAGGGATTTTGAGGAAGATTCCAAAGCACATTAAAACCAAATCAATCAATATTAAAAAACAAAACAAACAAACAAAAAAAACCAACAACAACCCACCACACAACACCCACAGCAAACCAAATTATTACAGGAGGAAAATAAAAATAAGGAAGAGTTATAGTATACCTTCTTCAGCATTGGAGACTTTCACAATTCCAGTAACGGTCACAATGTCTCCGGGGACACAGCTGTCTACAAGATCATGAACAAGTTCACACTCTATTGTTCGAGGAATTCGACCTGCTTCTCGGTGATCATCAGACATTAGTTCCTGGATTCTGAGAAGTTCAACAATGTTCAGTTAGTGTACTTTCTGATTTTGGATTATTTTTTCAACATACTAACCATTTGGCACAACAGAAGAATTGCTGCCTTTGAGCTGTGGTGGAGAAGAGTACTGAGTATCTCAGGACTGCCAAAAAAACGAACAGATATGACAGGGAGAAGGCTGTTGGTGGGAGTGTAAAATGGTGCAACCACTGTGGAAGGCGACATGGTGCTTTCTCAAAAAGTTGCAAATAGAGATACCATTAGACCCAGCAATTCCACTACTGGGAATATACCCCAAAGAGACCATAAGTGACATCCAAGCAGATATATGCACACCCATGTTTATTGTGGCTCTGTTCACAATAGCAAGGAGTTGGAAACAACCTAAGTGCTCATCAACAAATGAATGGAAAGAGAAGCTGTGGTATATTCACACAATGGAATACTATGCTGCATTGAAAAACAAGGAACTCATGCAATATATTCAAAATGGGTGAGCCTGGAGGACATTATGCTGAGTGAAGTATCTCAATCACAAAAAGACAAATACTGCATGGTGCCACTGTTGTAAAATAGGACTGACCCAGGGGTTGGGGAGAGACTGAGAAAGATGGGTTTGATAATGTATATTGCATTGAAACAGATGAGGGAGAAAACTGTTTAAAAGGGATATGTGATTAGGTATTTTTGTCATGGCAGGAGTCTAGAGTGAAGGCTACATGGTGGAGTGGACCTTGGGGAGGGTTTGTAAAACAATGAAAGAACTTTTCTTTTACTTTTCCAAGAGGGTAGTGTACTACGGGGGAGGGTTGGGAGGGGGGAAAAAGTGCAACAATGAATGAATGGAAATCCAAAGTCTCCGTAAATTTTTACTGAAATAAATAATAAATTTAAAAAAATAGGAAAAAAAGATTAATAAAAATTAATATGAAAAAAAGTATTTTCAGACAGGCAAGAACTCCTGGTGGTTTTATATCTCATGTACTGTCTGAAATTTTACTTTGGAGAATTCTTTAGTGAGAAAAATATAGGGGAGGAAATCTACCAATACACATACAGGGGCCAAGAAAACAGTAGGTCTAACTCAACAGTGTAATGAAATACCTACATGACAGCAGGCCTTCGGGTGAACAATTTAAGCCAGCCCAGGAAGGTTTTTCTACTTTTATTGTATAAGGTGGATTTTGTGTATCCTATAGTACTTTTGCACTGGCAACCCAAAAGTAGGAGGTTTAAATCTACCACCTGCTCTGTGGGAGAAAGAGTAGCAATCTCGTCCCATAAAATTAACTGTCTCTGAATTCCAGATGGATGGTCAGTTATGATTCAGTTCCAATTTGACAGCACGCAACAACAACATAGTGTATTCAGGAAATGGAAAATTGTGATGTGGTGGACACATACTGTAAGAAGTAAAATTGGCCTTTTAAAAACCTTAGTTGAAAAACAAAATGTCTTAACAAATCTACAATCTAAACGTGAATCACATGAAACATGGGAAAATTCTCAACAACTAGTAGAGTATAAAAAAGGTTCCCTTGATGTGCTTTAAATCCCTTTCCTTTAAAAGACAAAGGGGTGGGGGGGGGATCAAGCAAGCAAAACAAAAAAATTCAGTGACAAAAGTATTACATTTCCCTGTTTGTAGGGCACTTACATGATCATATAAATGTGAAAGCTGTTTATTGCTTTCATTAGATGAGCTGTGCAATGATGGTTAGAAAATAAACGATAACATCACACAGGGAAGAAAGGCCTTAGAAATGGAAGAACTGAAAGCAAGAATTAAGTCCAATTTTTTTTCTTTTATTGTGATTTTAACAAACGTTTACAGAAAAGTTAGATTTTGATTCATTCATTGTTGCATAAGTCTAAGGTTTTCTTGAAACATATCACAGTCAAAAATGAAACATGGCCATTTCTAAAAGCTTCTTTATTTCAGAACTTCAGATCATTTCAATCATAGCTCATTACAGAATTCATGGTTTTGATTATGGTCTCTTTCCAGTTCAATCAATCACATACCTGAAATATAAAATGAACTGCTTCTCAGTAGCAAGAGGACATAATATAGCTACAGAAAAAAACCAAACAAAATACTACCAAAAAAAAAAAATTCTTTCCTGGAATCTGACACAGAATAAACTGCAATTAAAAGCTCTTATCATTTCTGCAAAACTTTTCAGCAAATAAACCTATTACACACGTTATCTCTGTTCAAAGATAAAAATCACAGTACAACTAAATAAGATTACAGATTAACCCAGCAGCGTTAGAGACATCTATCTATATACAGCCTGCCTTTCACTCAAAAAGTATGATTGACTGCTTACTTGATCGACTGCCAATCCATCGTGACTGTGAGCGGAGAGCTCCGGAGGGCAGTAAATGACTTCCCTCGACAAGCAGGCACAGGACACTGCAACAAGATTGACTCACATTCACATTCTGTTAACTACAATCAATTATATCTCAGGGAATTCAAGGTATAATGCTTCATTTAATACTGGATTTTTAAAAATTGGCCTCATGATGGTAAAATATCACTGTTGTTAGGTGCCAATGAGTCAGTTCCAAGTCACAGCCACTTAATGTACAAGGAAACACTGCTCAGTCCCGTATCATCCTCACAAGTGTTGCTGAGTTTGAACTCATTGCTGTGTCCACTGTTTCAACCCATTTTCTTGTAGGTCTTCCTCTTTTTATTCTTGTAAGTTTACATTTAGTAGGCTGTTGTTAGTTGAGGCTGAGTTGAGTAGGACTCATAGTGACCCTAGTAGAAGATATGTGAACATGGTACTATCCTGTGTCAACCTCACAATCTCTGACACCCTAGAGCCCATGGCTGTAGTCACTGTACATGACTAGTTAATCCACTCAGCTGAGGGTCTTCCTATCCTTTGCCATCCCCTCACCTTTCCAAGCATGGTGTCCTCCAAGGATAGCCTCTCCTACCAATATGCCCCAAGTATGAGAGATGAAACTTTGTCATCCTTATCTTCAGGGGGCGCTCTGGCTGCACTTTCTCCAGGGCAAATCTGTTTGTTCTTTTGGCAATCTACGAGATATTCAGTATTCTTCTCTAATATCATAGTTCAAAAGCTTCAATTTTTCTTCTGTCGTCCTCACTCAATGTCCAGCTTTCAGCAGCAAAGCAAGTGACTGAAAAGACCACAGTCTGAATCAGGCACACTGTAGTCCTCAAACTAACAACATTGTTGCTCAGTAATTTGGAAAGGTCCCTGACTGTGGACGTCCTACTTCCTTCCAGAATTCTTTATGATGAGCTTTTGAGGCACTAACCTAGCTGTGAGGATGCAAAACTCCTCACGTGTCTCTCACATTAAGCACTCTCTTTTTTGTGCCACATAATCCTCGTATCTTTGAATGTCCACTGTCATCAAGACATTATTGTTGTTGAGTGCCATTGAGTTGTAGGTGACTCACAGTGACCCTATGAATGAAAGTCCTCAACACTTGTGTGACTTTCATCCTTTCTCCCAGTTCGTAGGGTTTCCAGAGGCAAGCTATTTACGGAAGTGGATGCCACTCCTGCTTCCAATCATCAAGACCACATACCCAGTCTCAAACCTCCTCTTTTCACAAGCCTTTGCTGAGTCTACTCAATTCACATCTCTTATCTAAATTTCTTTTGCACTGTTTGCTGCATGGTTTGTACAATGGTAATGTATCACATTGTCAGACACTAACATAAACAAGATGTGTCCCAGTTTTCATTAGTAAGTCACTGTTTCGATCTCGAGATGAATTCAAGATTCCCAAAGTGTCAAGGTTCACTGAGAGAAATGATGGTAATTATAATTTCCAAAAATGACCGTAGTACTATCTACCCACAGTTTTCCCAGAGTCTTGCCACTTCCCTCTCAAAAGATCAAGTCTAAATAGTCCCTCTCCTAGAATCTGAGGCGGCCTGTGACAAAGTGTTGCTGCAGGAATTCCAAGGCAAGCTCATAAAAGGCAATGGCATGTCTGCTGTGTTAGGTGGAGTTAAAATATTAACATATGCCAACTCAGATTGGGGCTTATCCTTTAGTTATCTTGCTGTTAAACTTACATCATTAGTTCAACATTAATGTTAGGTCGCTTCTGAGAATGGTACAGACAGGCAAGAAGCTAAAACAACCTCAAATCATTGCTGATCTGACTCAAGAGCTGATCCTGCATTGAGGATTGAGATTGTAAATCACTCTCTTTCTTCCAAGAAGCCACCAGGGGATTCAAACAACCAGAGAGGTGTGGCCTTCGAGTTAACAGCACAGCCCGCTATGGACTATCTCACTAAAGCTCTGTAAGAAGTAAGAGAGACTTGAATTCTAACCATGACACTTTGTATCTTTAAAAGAACACATAGAACACAGCTGGAAAAATGAGAATCTGGGGCAGTGCAAGAATATTTAAGCTTTCTGTATTCTGAAGTGTTTTAAAACTGTACAAAAGCAAATAAAGAAAAAATAAGCTGTGTTCAGAAACATCAGGGAGTATCTTCTATAAACCGATTTGCCTTCCTACTAAGTTAAATAAATTAAAGAATATGATACTACCTTTGAGGGAAGACTAAATTTTCCATCTGTAAGAGACAGGCTCTGAATTTCTCCACAGGCAGCACACAGAAAAGCCATCTTGGTGCAAAGGGGCTTGATGTTACTGACTCTGACTACTGTCCCTCTGAGAGCAACATATTTCCCATAGTAATTTGCTCGGACATTCTTGAGCTGTGTCAAGGGCTCATAGTTGTACACTCTAAAAACAAAAACAGGAATTCCATTACCTATGAAGAGAAAGATGGGGTAGAATATAGTTCAGAAATCTCACAAGAATAAAATCATTCCTTGCTCAAGTTTTCCATTTAATTGGTCCCTCACAAGCCGTGAGGTTTTCTATAAAATTGTGAAAGGAAAAGGAAACCCTGGTATTAGCCTAATTCATCTCTCCTAAGGAAAATTCAAAATCTGAAAGAGAGCATGAACTCCAGAAAAACAAAATGATTTCTCTCATATGTTCCCTGAGTCTAGCAGTAACTTAGAAACTCTAACAAAATACAATCATGTCTGTTAACATATTACATGGATTATTAAATCCACACAGCAGTCTGAACGAACAACATAAATGTAACCTAATTTTTACATGAGTTTGGAAGTCGGCTTATTTTGACCAAAAAAAGGCCTTATTTCTTTCATATTTCATTTTATTATACTGATCCATTCTGACTGAGGACCTCTGTACTCTTTGGATGGATTTCCTGTCTATAAAATGAGATTTTCACTCCTAACCAGTCTTCAGCGCCCTAGTCTAAATGACATTTTAACAGGCTAAGATCTCACCTCGCGTGAATGTGTGGCACGTTTACCATGGTTTCTCCAGCACTGGGCAATCCTTCTTGGGCCTGTAATTCAGCTGCATGCCGTTCAAGGTCCTTAGTTAATATCTAAACAGGACAGATATTTATTCAGAAGTTGGAAAACAAAACATATTTAAGAAGAACTTTTAGAGAGAATATGAACAGAACTCTTACCTCAAGCTCTTTAAATAGCTGACATCTAACTATAATCTAACTATATTTAATCTTATCTTTAACTCACAACTCCTCTGGTCCTTGGTCATTAATGTTCAATACATTCAATCTGTTCTTGAGACAGTTTATAAATTCAGGTGGGATAAACCCAAGGTTGTATTTTGGCTCTCATGGAATTTTCTTCACTAACCACCTAAGACCACATGAGCTGTCGAATGGCATTAAGGATAACATCCATGAAAAAAGCAAGAGGTCATTAAAAAACAGTAAGTAAAGACAATTCACGTCAGAAGACTTTGAAACTTGCACATAATGTAAAGCAACCCAAATAAAGGTAAGAAATGCTGACGTAGAAGAGCTGAATAGAAGATTTCCAAGGGCAGCTGGAGAAGACAAAGCAAAGTATTATAACAAAATGTTCAGAGCCAGAGTCAGAAAACCAAAAGGAAGGAACATCTGTGGCATTTCTCAACAGAAAGAACTGAAGAACAAACTCTAGCCTTGCGTGGCAATACTGAAGGATCTTACGGACCTAGATTTGAAGTTAGTATTTTTGTTCCATGTTTACTACTGGGGCACCAGGTAGCCTTCCCTAGGCGTATACAGCTTACTACAGACAAAATGAAACACCTGCATAATCTTTAATTAGATTAAATTAATTTAAGTTAGAAGTAAACATAATAGTGTGGCCCAGGTTTCAAATGGCCAATTTACAGACAACTCCAAATTGTCCTTACTTTTTATATTTTTATGTACTTGCCTTTTAATGTTATATAAATTTACTCTCACTTTGAGATGATTTGAACTTCTACACATAACAAATTCTTCAATACAATCACCTTCACTTGATGCACACGTACCTTTTAAATCAGCATCAAGGCTTTAAGCCTTTTCATCCACTAACATAGGACTAAATAAAGAACTCTATGACCTGTTCCAAGCTATATTTAAGAACAGATCTTATTCATAACCCAGGAGTCACCTGTACTAGGTAAGTTGGCTTATACTGAACAAATGCTATCTTTTAAGATATAAAGGGAATTGTTTTTAAATTTTATTTTACTTTATTATTTTTTTGTGCATGTACCGTCAAATCGGATCTGACTGGTACAGAAGAATGCCCCTCCTTCTCCAGCAGAGCATCTTGTGGATTCAAACCATGCACCTCTGGGATTGCAGTGCACCTTCTTACCACTAGGCCACCAGAGCTCCCTTAAATTGAATCTTTCAGGAACTGCCATGTCAGTTCTAGTCAACATCTGTTGGTAATAGCTATCTTAACCACAACCTATTGTCACTATAAAATCTTTGAGAGTTCTGACAAAACTGGAGCAAGAAAGAGCCAATAAAATCACATGGAAAACAATCAGCATGAAGGACTAATGAACCAGGTGAGCCTCAGCCTCCAGGATCCTGAGACCGGAAACTGATGGCATCCGCTTGCTAGCGCTTCTGCTGCTCCAAAAGGACACCGGAGAGGGCTCCAGACAGAAGTGGAGAAAAAGGTGGAAGGAAATGCAAAATCATACAAGTGGCCAGGCTGAATGGTCTGACAGTTATGGCCCCTGCACGTCTTTTGTTGTTGTTGCTGTTATGTGCTGTCGAGTTGTTTGTGACTCTGCTCTGTCCTGTGTCAATCACACTGTCTCTGACACTCCCATCCTGATTACCCCAGTCACTGAATCAATCCACCTCATAGAGGGCCTTCCCCTCCTGCGCTGTCCCTCCACCCTCCCAAGCATGATGTCCCTCTCCAAGGACCGGTCTCTCCTCACAACATGTCCAAAGTATGTTAGATGGAGCCTCAAAATCCTTGCCTCCAAGGAGCCACCCTTTCCAAAAGCCAAGTCTTTTGAGCTTGGAATTAAACTCACCCCTGTGGTTCAACCTTCAGTCACAAAAACAACAGACTAGAATGTGAACAATAACACTAGGGAGGTGATTACTCTTCAGAACAATCAACTATACAAGATCGGAAGAGCAGCATTTCCCCAAGGAAAGAGCTCAGAGGGCAGTAAGGGACAGGCGGAATGGAAACCAGTGTCACAGGGACAAGACAAGAAGAAAGCTCTTATAATGACGGGATTGTAATGAATGTCATAAAACAAATGTGACAAAAGTTTATATTAAATATATATTTACCTGGTGTATCGCCAGGCCCAGGCAAGCCAAGGTTTTCTCAGGTGTATCCCTTAGCTCATTCGCTATATTTGGTATCAGGTCAGTGATTTCATCATCTTTAGTCAGTTCTTTAAAGTCCACCAATATACTTCCCTTTCTTTCTATTTCATCCTACAAAATAATATGGTTTGGAAAAGTAACTTTTGAAAAGATAATCACCTGTTCAATTACATCTTTATTACATGTTGTTATAAAGTGATTACAAGGAACAAAGGTATTAGCTTTGTGTCAAGCACAGTTCTAATATTTTATTATTAACTTGTGCTTCTTAAGAATCTTATGTAATACGCATTAATACTGTTGTTCTCTCTAGCTAGTGGAGGAAGAAATTGAGACAGAGAAACATATTCACCAAACACCATACGGCAGGTCAGTGGCAGATCTAGGATCTGAATCAAATATCTATGACTGTAACTCCTAGCACCTCGACCACACTGGTCAGTAAGAAAACACAAAGGTCAGTAAGAAAACATAAAGGTGGACCAAGGAGTTGTATGTGCAAGACTCTTACCTTATCATATAAATCAATGTTCCGTGCGAAAAAGTTTTCGAATGCTTGAATCTTCTCAATAAAAGGAGAGTTATCACTGTAAACTAATCCAACAAACATAGCATTACCACCACCATGAAAAAGGCAAGCATTATTTCTCACAAGACAGACATACACATGGTAGGGATTTTTTTATATTGTTTTGTCTTTTGGTTATATTTTAAAAAGAACCACTTAATATTCCAAAACAAGTTTAGATTTGCATAATATAAAATGTAGATGGAAAATAGGTTTCTCTCTAAAAGCACTGGAATCTTCGTACTAAATCACTGATACTTAACAGGACATATTACTTCAAGTAGCTTCCATGATAAAGTTTCAACCAAAAATCATAACAAATTTAAAGCTATACATATGAACTAAACTTTTATTCTGAATACTATCAGTCTTTGCAAATAAATTCTACCAATCCAATATGCCATTAGTCAAATCTCTTGCTGAAATAAAAACTAACTGAAAATTGTAAAGCTATACTTAATACTACAAAGTTGTAAAACATCTTAGAATTGGTCTCCCACAGAGAAGCAATACAATGAAGTAGCTTGGACATACAGCTGGCCAAGTCTAGGGCATCTCTTGAATTTTATTTTTAGGACCAGTCTAGTAATTGCTTAGAGCAGTTTCAGTGTCCAGCTCCAATTGTCACACATACCATGCACCACCAAACACCAGCAGCAGCTAGTTCCAATCCTCCCAGTGGCCTGAGCACAGGTCTGTAGTGTTCCCTTTTGGTTTTTTCAACTTTCCCTATGTCTATGCAATGTCCTGCATTAATTCTACTTTCTGAAATGCCTACTGTGGCTTCTGTTTTCCTGAATGAAACAAAACTTAAAATGTTCTAAACCTAAACATGACCCAATTATTTTGGTGAAATAAGAACAGGGCATAGAATTAGTAAGCCGAATGAATTATAAAGAAATGTAGTTATACAATTTGTAGAAATATAACTGATGGTCTTTTTCAAACTTTTAGCCCTACCTTCACAGAAATAAAGTTTCCAGCCTTTATATGGTATGAACTGGTCCAGTGTTGACTGTAACTGCAAAGATTGTGGGGTCTGTTCTGAAAAACAAAAACACCACAAAAAGCTCAAATACTAGGTCAGCAGACATAGAGCAAAACTGACTTTTTTAAGCTGCTGCTTCTTTCAACAAGGAGAGCCTAATATGATATTAAGAGTGTCTGAATTAGAGAATTCACTAGGAATGCCAAATTTTAACTACTTGCAAACAAGTAATTATCAACTAAAACAACTCAACTCGTTGCCATTACATTGGAAGGGACGCATAGCTAACCAACCCTCCATTGGCTTTGTGAGGGTGTAAAAACAGTATGTCTCTGGAAAGCCTATGAGCTTTGATAATGTTGATAGTTACAGAAAGGCTTCAGGCCTTTTGTTCATAGGGTCGGTATGAGTCGTGCTCGACTCTAAGGCAATCCAACAATAACAAACTGCACTAGATGAGACTGCCCACCTATGGAAATCACTGCTGAAATGTGACTGTCAGACAGGCATGGTTTGGGGTTGACAACACAACTCCCTACAAAATGGGACACTAAAGATCTCCACGAATTAACAGACACATGAAATTATTGTTATGATAGACCTCCTTGATGAAAAAACCAAAACTGAACAATCCTTGCTCTCAACTTACCAGGAGAATGCTTCCCTGTGGTTTTAATTAGTCCGGGTCTGTGTTCTCTCCACTTTCCTGAATAGTTCCCACCACCTCTGCCTCTCTTCCAGCTTTGAAATCTTCCTCGCCCAAATCCTCTGCCTCTATATTCTCCACTCATGTCTTCTAAAAGATTAGAAAAGTGTTCACCAAAACCACAAAGGGATTTGTTGACTACTATCTCATTTAGCCAAAGGATGCAAAGCTTTAAAATGTCAGAATCAGCTTATAGCTGACCTTCCAGTGGATTTACAGAGGGAGTAAACTGCATGGAAGGACACTACCTGATGTTCTACAGTACAGCAGCCGGTGGATTTGAACCACATGCCTTTGAGTTGGCAGTGCAGCTCCTCACCACGAGGCCACCAGAACTCCATGTACTGGGAACAGTAGCCTTATAATGTATTAAAATTGTGAGAGGAAATGAATATATCTTAAGATTAGGAAATAGGCTTGCAAATTGGTACACGATGATACAAGCCCCAAACACTACGCTGTCTTTTTAAGGTAGATTTGAATATCCCATGTGGACTGCTAAAAGAACAAACAAATATGTCTAAGCGAAAGTGCAAACGCGGTCTTCTTTGGATTAAGGATGGTGAAGCTTTGTCTCATATACTTTGGACACATTGTTAGGAGGGGCTGGTTCTTAAAAAAGGGAATCATGCTTGTAAGGAGGAAGACCCTCAGGAAGATGGACTGACACAGTGACTATTGACAGGCTCAAGCAGATCAGAGATGATAAGGATGGCATAGGACAGGGCAGTTCACTATGTCGACGTGATGGCACCTAACAACAGATATTGTTGAACTAAATATACTATGTATTTATGAGACAAAAATAAAGAAAAGCACTATATGTTGTTTCTAGGATATAAATAAGGCAGGTATTTAACTATGGGATAATTTGTTTGCAGTTTATAAAGCAGTGCTGGCAAACAATCCTACCCTGTATGACACTTGAGATGTACCACTTGACTCTTACAGGCGGCCAGTCCTGCAATGTCATAAACATTTTAGTTGGAAGTATCTTGATGCTTTAGTCTTTCTGATCTTTTGAGGCTAAAGAAGTTAATTTCCTGGAAGATTTACAATTATTTTAAAAAAGATACCAGAACCATGACACGTTTTAGGTCATGACTGATTAAATGAACTCTTTGGAGCCAGTAGCACACAGTTAGTTACATAGATGCTAGAATACTGTAAATAAATTCCCTGTCCTTTCATTTTTCTTTTTTGTACTTCGGAAGATAACCTGCTCTTTAAAAATTCAAGTCTACAAAGGCAGTTCCCCAAGAGAAGCAACAAACCACAATGAGTGACCTTTGAAATAAGAGTTTTAAGAAATTGATATCTGAAGGATAAAAACAAGAATAATCCGTACACTGCAGTGGGGTTCATTATGAGTTTAATGGAATCTTCATTTCAACAGGTTTAAATAATTTACTAACTAAACAGACACGACTTGAGGGCAAAAATAATCTAGGCCATACTAGACGTAACTCTCAGGACTGTTCTCCGATAACACGAGACGCCAATAACTTCTCAAGCGAGATAAATATGATAATTAGGAACTAGCAAATACTGCAATACAAATGCAAGAAAGTAGAACTGGAGAATAAGAGTCAACCGTTAAGCGCCTGTATTTCGTTAAATATTGTACTGTAGTAATATCTCCTGGGTAGCGCTTACGTGAAAGGTGAAGAGAGCCCAGAGCTCTCCCAGCTCACGGTGGGAGCGGCCCGGGGGTCCCTTCCTCCCGGGGCCGAAGCTGGACGGGACTGGAAGGATACTCAGAGGTCCGAGCAAACTCGTCCCAAGACGCGCGGTCCTCCAGCAACAGCCGTCCCGATGTCCCCAAGGGAAATCGGATCCCCGGTGGCAGAGCTGCTCAAGTTCACTTTCTGCACAGCGACCGTGACAGCGTCTACCGAAAGCCTCCGAAATTGAGAACGCAGCGAGCCGAATCTCAACCCTTCAACAAATTCCTTTTTGGCGCCTCTATGACGTAACTTCCAGCCCACGAGGCGCTAAAACGGGAGGGGCGGGACCGGGCCAATCAGAGCGTTGAACCAGACGGAAGTGGGAAGGCTCCCGGAAGCGGCTGCGCAGCCGGGCCCGGAAAGCGGAAGCGAGCCTCCGCACGTGGGGGCGGTGCTGGTTCGAGGGCTACGGGTTCTGCCGGGTTGTGGGAGGTGCAGCGGGTGGACGCAGACAGCCGGGCAGGAGGAGCTGGAGAGACACCCCTCGGAGCAGAGGAGCGGGCGAAACGTCATGGAGGGTGCTGGGGAGCAGCCAAGCCCGCAGCCCGGAGGCCACTGCATCCGTGACGGCGACTTCGTGGTGCTGAAACGGGAAGATGTTTTCAAAGCGGTGCAGGTCCAGCGGAGAAAGTAAGTCAGATCGCTAGCTTTAGGGATCTGCCGACCACACCTGCAAGATACCCCTTCTCTCCTTGTCTTCCTGCAGACCCTCCCATGAGGTCCCACTTTTAGTCCTCTGGGTCTCCATCCCCAGACCTCGTTACCAGTCTGCTTTTCCTCCGATCTCTCCCTGTTGCTCATACTAGGTAGGCCCCCGGCCTGCAACATCCCTCTGCCTCTTTTTTACAGAGAGACTTCTCCAAAATCTCACTCTTGGCCCTCAGAATGGGATTCTGGCTTGGAGTTCTTCTAGGTTCTTGGGATTATGGGATCTTCACTGCCGACAGAATGCATTCTTCTTTTCCGGTCTCCCCCTTTCCTCGCCGTTTCTCTTGGTCCTTTTCACTGTAGACTTTTCTTTCCAGTTCCTCAGCCAGCATTCGGTTCCATAAAAACGAATCTTTCCCGATCTTGAGTTTGACTGTTCAGCCTGTTGAGTCTGTCTTGAGGAGAACATCAGTTTATACATAATTAGATAGGGGGAAATTTTCTGTAGAGTGTAGAATGTATTTGAGGTTCTCTCGTTTTACACCAAGGGACAAACTCGCTGCTGACAAGCAATCGCTGTGGAGTTGTTTTAGCTCTTAGGGATTTTCCATCCAGTTTGTAAGGCTGTGACTCTCTATTGGAGAAGACTGCTCCTCTTTCTGCTACCAAATGGTTGTTAGATTCAAAGTCCTGACATTTTTATTGTTATTGTTTATTGTGTACCAAGGAGCCAAACTGTAGCAGACCCTCAGGTGGGTTTTCAGAGGCCATTAATCGAAAGGGAGGAGATTGCCCATCCGGCCCCTGCGAAGTGGCTGGTGGCCTTGAACCAGGACTTCAGGATTGCAGCGCAGCTTCTTGCCACTAGGCCGCCAGAGCTCCCTATCTTTTGGTTAACAGCCTGATATGTTGGGTTCTTGGCGGTTGTTAAAACTTTTTCAGAGTAGGGGACAGAGTTGTTAAATCCCAGCCGACTATAAATATTGAGAATGTATTTGAAGGCTTTGATTGTTTGAGAAGCACAACCAGCTTTTCCTTTGAGCTGGTTAATTTTGTAGTACTTTTGACAAGAAGGGAGTTTCGGTGACCCCGTGGATAAGGAGTTAAACTGCTAACCCAAAGGTGATACCTCTCTGGCAATTCAGATCCACTAGAGAGCTCTGGTGGCGTAGTAGTAAGAAGCTGCGCTGCGGTCCCAAAGGCACACGGTACAAGGCTACCAGCTGTTCCACAGGAAAAAGATGGGCAATCTCCTCCCATGCAATTAACTGCCTCTGAAAACCCACTGGAGGGTCAGCTGTGGTTTGGTTCCGACTGTATGGTACACAACAATAACAACAATGGTGCTACAAGAGAAAGATGGGCAATGTCTTCCTAAGATTTACAGCCTCAGAAATCTACTAGAGGGTCCGCTATGAATCTGTGCCAACACAATGGCAGTGAGCTTTGACAGATAAGTTGAGTGCAGTGTAAGAACAGCTTACTGAACACCAGAAAGCTGCTGGTGTTAGATGGTGTTGATTCCATCATATACTCAAATAATGCCAGTAGTAATCATATGACTGTTAACTGAAAATAACACACATGCAGAAAATCCTTTACATTATATGTATGTAGTTCAGTGAGTTATCTCCAAATTACTTATCTTGATAATGACCATCCTGGCATAACCTTGTGTTTTCTTTTTTCCTTATACTGTCCCAGTTAAGTAATTTTCTTTTGAAATGTGTCTGAGAGTACTTTGTAAAGATGTGTAATAATTTTACCTAAAAACATTTTTCGTTACCAAGGAGACAGACTTAGGAGGCAGCATCTTTTGATCTAAAAGTCTGCAGACATGTATATGGAAGCACTCTAGTCAGCTTTGTTTCCATCTTATTTAGAAACAGAAATAATCCTGACCCTTGAAGCTCAGGCTGGACTTCTTTCCCTTGGGGCTGCGCTCATCTGGTTGGGCGGCAGCAATTCTGGCTCTCTAAGAAGACTGCAAATCCCACTTCTTCCCACATATGGCCCACATGTCGTCACCCTGGGCCGACCCCATCAGCTTGAGTGGCTACTCCCCTTCCTCTTTGCATATCTAATTGGCATTGTTTATTGGAGTCAGGGTGCGTGTGTTAGGCTGGATTCTGTAAAGAAGCAAAGTCAATGGAGAGAGTGTGTTTGTGTGTGTGTGTGTGTGTGTGTGTGTGTGTGCGTGTGTGCGTGCGTGTGTGTGTGTGTGTGTGTGTGTGTGTGTGTG
>NW_006399888.1:3530952-3557122 GCF_000299155.1 Elephantulus edwardii | reverse complement strand
GTGTGTGTGTGTGTGTGTGTGTGTGTGTGGGGAGAGAGAGAGAGAGAAAGAGGGGTAGGCTTCTCGTATGGAGGCTAATGAATCCAAGGTCTGCAGGTGATAGATCAGGTGCAGAATCTAGATTGAGGAAAAAGCAAGCAAATTTTGCCAGGTTTCTACATGCGTGTCTGCAGTATAGACCACACTCCCTTTCAACTGATTGGCAACTACTCATAGCACATCTCTTGTGGGAATCTTGAACATTGTACTGTAAGGGCTGCATATCTGAGCAGAGTGGAATTAAGGCCTCCATCTTCACTAGAATAGATTGTGTGGGATGATGAGAAGAGCCAGGCTTTGGAGTAATTATGACTTTTAGGCAAGGTACTTCTCTCTGAGCCATTGATAGGTTATCAGGAAATAGCTATATCCCAGTGTGAAAGTTAAATTAGAACGTGTGAAATGTAGATGTTACACACACTTTTTCCCCTGGTTGACACTCAATGAATATTGTTTTCTTCTTTTGAAAGGATAGGCTTGTTTTCATCAGATTTAGCTCTTAAATTGCAATAAAATTTTTTAAAATCTTCATAATGATGCCTCATCTTTATTATAATGTCAGTATATAGCATTTTCAAATATGTAGATTGTCTGTAACATTTGTTAATAAATATAATTTGTTTTTATTTGCTTTTCCTTTTTTTGAAAGATGATTAAACCAAGGAGTTTGTTAACTCTGCATCTTATGATTTACTTTTGAGACTCTCTTGTGCAAATTTCAAAGTGTGTCCCAAGGGTTTGTCCATTGTCCTGGCGATCTTAGTGACAAGAAGTTAGAGAGCCAGTGAGTTTAGATAGCCTGTCAGACAGTGCAAAGCAGGGTCATTCCCATGCTTTTGAAGAGAAAGATCTGTTTTTGTGACTCACTGATTCATTTTCATGTCTGTGCCCCAACCTATTTCTCTAGTTTACTTACTAGTTTGTATTAAGAGGGAATGCTGCTGATCATCTTTTGTACAGATTGTTGTTTGTTGTTGTTATGTGCCGTCAAGTCACTTGCAATTCATAGCAATCCTGAGTACAACAGCTCTGAACCCTGCTGTATCCTGAGCCAACCTCATCATCTCTGACATGCTTATCCCCATTACCACAGTCACTGAATCGATCCATCTCGTCAAAGGTCTCCCCCTCCTGCGCTGTCCCTCCACCCTCCAAAGCATGATGTCCCTCTCCAAGGACTGTTCCCTCCTTGCAACATGTCCAAAGTATGCCAGAGGAAGCTTCAGAATCCTTGCCTCCAAGGAGCAGCCTGGTCTCACCCTCTCTAGGATGAACTTGTTTGTTCTCCTAGCAGTCCGTGGTATATTCAGTTTTCTTCTCCAGCACCACAGCTCGAAGGCATTGATTCTCCTTCTGTTCTCGCTAGTCATTGTCCAGCTTTTGGGATGGATAGCAAATAATTGACCATGGCCTGGATCAGGCACACCTTAGTCTCCAGACTGACATCATAGTTTAGGGGGGGATAAAGTCACATTGGCATAAATACCTCTTTTCTATACAGAATGCTTTTTCTTCCCTCAGAAAAGTAACTTTTGAGAAACAGTGGTTCTATCTGGATAATGTCATTGGCCATAGCTATGGAACCACATTTGAAGTGAGCAGTGGAGGAAGTCTCCAGCCTAAGAAGAGGAAGGAAGAGCCTACTTCAGGTGAGCTGCTCCTGGTGTTTGAAATAGATGTTCTTGAACTGGCTAGTCAGAAGCACAGCAAGCACATCGGTCTAGTTGCTTGTTTGGGAAATCCCAAAAGAAATCTCAACCCATAGTCTAAGAACTATAACTTTATAAGTTTTTGGGCAATTAAAGACCTACACCTGGCTCCATCTCACCATTAATTGGCTCTCTGGCCTTGAGGTAGGTATTTAATCCCCTGATTCCTTGCTGTAGCTTCATCACAAGAGCAGTTTGGTGCCCAGATGATAAGTAACAGCTGCACACTAGTTAGCGTGTAGTAGTGGAATTCAGAGGTCTGACTTTGAGTCCAGCTGGCTAAATTTTAGTTCTGCTTTATCATTTTCCTATGATCCTAAATAAGTTACTGGGTTTCACGAAGCATTAAAGCCTCCTCTGTGGAATGGGATTATAAATAACTTAATACTTGAGTTAGTGCTTTGTATGTATAACTTCTAAAAAACCCCCTAATGTTAGCAAATTGAGTTTGACTCATAGTGACCCTCTACCAGGCTTCTGAGGCTGTAAATCTTTATAGGAAGAGACTGCCCATCTTCCCGGAAGTAGTTGGTAAGTTCGGACCACTAATCTTTGGGTTTGCATCCTGACATGTAGGTATTGCACTGCCAGGGCTCCTTATAAGGGCATATATAAAGGCCTCAAAATTGTAGCTCGTATTTTTCATTAAAATATATTAAAGTTATATATTTTGTTGTCTGTTTGTATATATTTTATGAATGTTTAGATTTTTTATTATGCTTCAAAGTTGTGCTCGGCATGATTAGGCACTGAGATTATAGCAGTTCATAAGTCAGACAGTCTCATAAATTTACTTAGCAGTAGGGAAGAATGAAAACCATCAGCTAGACACGCACAGAGGATTAATTTCAGATAACGCTATATACTGGGGAGATAATGAATCAGGCAAGTGTGCTGGGTCCTGATCGCTTGAGTGAGACTTTGCCAAGATGTTGAGTACATCCCTCCAGGAATCTGCGAGAGTGTTCCAGGCAGTGGCAGCGGCAAGGACTAAAGCTGCGCTGTAAGACCAAACTTGATGTGTTCAGACCAGAGCCGGAAAAAGTGGCTGAAGCCTCAGGGTCGGGAGACAAAAGCCAGTAAAGGTCGATGGGCTGGGTCAGCTACAGCTTTGTATTGTGTGTTTGGAACATATTCTCATTGCTGTGTCATTTTATGGACAGGATAGGTGACCTCGTCTGCATTTATATCAACAGAACTCCAGCGGGGGCAGGAAAAAAAGAGTGAGAATAGTAGTGACAACAGACTAGTTACCCAGGGTGGGGATAGTGGTGCTGGAAGGGCACATTTGTGAGGCTGAGGGTTGCATGTGAATATGGATGTAGAAGATTACAAAGTGATTTCAGATTGTACATATCATAGAGCAGTTTTCTTCCACAGAGACTAAAGAAGCAGGTATTGATAATCGAAATATAATTGATGATGGGAAATCTCAGAAACTTACTCAAGATGACATAAAAGCATTGAAGGACAAGGGCATTAAAGGAGAGGTAACATCCAAAGAATTTTCTGTTTTGTTTATATATTAAGGAAATTGCTTAATTTCTTTTAAAGCAGAAATTTAAGGTAAAATGTAAAAATAATGTTATAGTTGTGTTAGGAGTGTGTTAATGTGCACATGCTATTAGGTGTGTCAGTGATCTTGTCTCGAATGTGCTAGAATGTAAGTGAATGACACCACTGATGTTGGTTGTAGAGAATTTAATAACTTAGCACTCATCAGAACATCATCACTGTTTATTACTGTTCTATTATCCAATGTCTTCAAGAATAGGAGTTTCCTCTACCTATCTGTCTCTTTTTTGGTGTATCTCTGTTCTTTTATTTTGGTTTAATACAAATATTCAAATATAGAGTTAGAAACTATGTCTTTTTGTACGTCTTTGGAAAAAAAGGTATAAGAAACCCCCTAAAACATTGAGTACATTTTCACATTAAAAACATTTGCAGTTATTTGTTGTGTCAAAGTGGTTTCAAAATCTGCTTGAATCTTTGCCTGTAGGAAATAGTTCAGCAGCTAATTGAAAATAGCACAACATTCCGAGACAAGACAGAATTTTCTCAAGATAAATATATTAAAAAGAAGAAAAAGAAGTAAGTAGCTTATGCGTGGAAAGGATGAAAACTGTTACCAAATACTGTTAACCAGTTTTGTTACAAACTGGAACTGGTATTGTCTTTTTCCTTCCTGTAGATACGAAGCTGTCATTACAGTGGTGAAGCCATCCACCCGAATTCTTTCAGTTATGTATTACGCACGAGAACCTGGGAAAATTAAGTACGCTTTATTTCCTTTCAAAAATATAATTGGGGGAAAGAGATCTTTAAGAAAATCTTGGTTTTAAATGTTCTGTGAATTTGCTTACCTGCATCAAGTGCCCTCCTATATTGTAAATTTGCAGTACTTTTATTGTCATTCCCGAAGCAATTGATAATCTCATCACTGTAATGTTTGTTGAACAGACAAGCAAAACTTGAAAAATGATGACTGAAAGACTAGACTTTGCTTAGCTGAAAATAAACGACTCATTCTTGTCTCTCAGCCACATGAGGTACGATACACTCGCCCAGATGTTGACGCTGGGGAATATCCACGCTGGCAATAAAATGATTGTAATGGAGACATGTGCGGGCTTGGTGCTGGGTGCAATGATGGAACGAATGGGAGGTGAGACTTAGCATTTCCAAGTTTAGGAAAGACTCCCCAACCCCCATAGAACTGCAAAGTCTAAAGAATTTAATCTTTTTAAAAAATAGGGTTAGAGTTGCTGCAAAACTGATGAAATGAGCTGAGTGAACCCACAGAGTTCCTGGCCCTGGGTCCTTCCTGCCCTGTTCACATCCCTGTTGGTAGCTGCCCTGTCTGGCCTCAGTATCAATGACATTGATCCTGGAACCTGGGGCTGCCTAGGTCTGCATAGTCTCTTGGGTAGATTGTGCACATGTTATTGGTCTGAATTGAGAGAATTAGGCAGAAAAATCATTTCCCTGAGAGGAGTTGGCTTTTTCTTCCCTGACCCCACAGAAGAAAAACATGATCAGGTTTTTATAGTACATCTACTCCTTACTTATGTTGTTATCTGATGTTTTGCATGTATGATTATAGTAGAAATACATATTTTTATATAAGAAATAGATACGTGTGTATATATATTTGCATATATGTGTACATGAGTGTATGTGTATATATTTATATTGCATACTGACAGCAAATGCCTGATGGTAGTAAACGCTGAGATGTGAGGCAATAGTAATGCTGGCTGTGAGGGTTGGTGGTCACCTGAGCTGGGTCGTGAATCTCAAGGGTTTGGCTATTACGTAACAATACATGTTGGTAGTTATGTATCACCATCATTCCTCATTTTGTGATCCGATGTGGTCATTCTTCATTTTTCCATAATACCAATTTTTGCATTCCAGTTTGGTCTTTAGAATGTAACCATGTCAGTAAGTCAGGAATGGGTGTATTGTCAACTCGAAGTAGACTTCCTTCAGACTCCTTATTTACCTCTTAGGGGATTATATTATCTTCACTGAGGACCCCACCAAACAAAGGAGTCTGCATTATCCTTCAGTCTCTTTTTTTTAAAAAAAAAAAGAAAAAGACAGACTTGCAATTCTCTGTAGGGAACTTGCTGTGCAGACGGAGTCTAGAGACTTATCCATTGTGCAGACGCTTGTTTCTTCTGTCTGTTAAGGTTTTGGCTCCATTATTCAGCTGTATCCTGGAGGTGGACCTGTTCGGGCGGCAACAGCATGTTTTGGATTTCCTAAATCTTTCCTCAACGGTCTTTATGAATTCCCCCTCAACAAAGTGGACAGTCTTCTCAATGGGACCTTTTCATCTGAGATGTTGTCTTCAGAGCCGAAAGACGGTGCTTCAGTTGAAGAAAGTAATGGCATAGTTGAGGGAAAACAGACCTCTGAACAGAATGAAGACAGTGTGGCAGAAGCGCCCGAGAGCACGCTCCCAGAGGAACAGGAAACAATGGAAATTGTTCCTGAGGATCCAGACTACAAGGAACCGAAAGAGAAAGGAAACAAAAAAGATTATGTAAGAATGTCACAGCCCCTGCTACCTCATAATATTCCTGTCAGGTCCTCAGTTGATTTGTCCTTGGAATGGCATTCCCTAAGAAATAGCCAAATAGTTGGGGGGAGAGAGTATTTGTGTCTAAGAAAGAAAATATTTGGAAAAAAAAAGAAATAAAATATTTGGAGAGAGAAAGTGTAAGAGAGAGTGAGTGTGTGTGTGTGTGTGTGTATCTTTAACCGACCATTCATTATATAGGTCGTTTCATGATACCTTTATAATACTTGGGAATTTTTGCATGTTTTTACATACTGGTAAACAACTAACTACGTTAGTCCGTGTTGATAAATATTGTTGAAATGTTTTCACCAGTATATATATATATATATGTATATATGTGTGTGTGTGTGTGTGTGTGTGTGTGTAAATAAAACTGAATGCATTTGATTTAAATGTAAAATTGACTTTTTAACTTTCACAAATTTAATTTCACATATGTTGACACTTGGTGGTATATCAACTAAACTATATAATTATGAAACTTGTCATAGATATCAACTAAAATGATAATTTTAGTATGTTTATATTCTATATTGATGGCATATGATACTTACAGTACTGTTTGTTTTACATTGAGGCAGCTAAAATGGGTTGTATCTTGAGAAGATATCTAGGACGTTTGATAATACATTCTAGTATGTTATAGAAATTTAAGAGATGAGAAATATATACCCAATTACATGTTGGGTAATTTGAGGGGCAGGAATCAAAAGATAATGTCTGTGAATTAGAGTAAAAGTAAAATGGGAGAGAGGAGGAAAGGCTGACTCAGTGACCTCAGTACATCTGTTTCTTGTTGATCTTCTTGAAGACTCAAGAAAAGCTAAGGCGGCAGGAAGAGCAGAGGAAAAGACACATAGAAGCCGCTGCTCTCCTGAACGAAAGAAACGCGGACGGGTATGCTGGCGAACATGGCCGGGAGAGTGCCTGGCGCTCAGGGGCTGCCCCTCACCAGAGAGGTCTTCTCTTCCTGCTTGTCTGCACCAGGTCTAGCAGCAGCAGAGATGAGAATTCTTTCTTAGATTTTTGAGAAAGAAGCCTGGGTCTCATGAGGGTGGGGAACTGCCGATTTGAGAGTAATGAAAGAGGCTGCCAAATGCTACTTCAGAGTTGCTAAGCGCCACGAGTCTATAATTCAGGCTGCATTTCCTGGAGAGTAGTGTGCCATATTTAAAATTTTTTTTCTGGCTTGAATTTCTAGAATGTTCTATTTACGTCCTTTCCCTTCTGTTGAGTCAGGCACATAAATACATGATCATTTTAAGTGCGTTTGAAAACCCGTGCTTCAGTTGGAAGGGGCAGAGAATAATATGTATGTCATTTTCCTTGCAGCTTGATTGTGGCCAGTCGCTTCCACCCCATTCCACTGCTGCTGTCATTGCTGGACTTCGTGGCCCCTTCCAGGCCATTTGTAGTCTACTGTCAGTATAAAGAGGTAAACCCCCAAAGGACTTGGGGGGGGCAGTTTTGGACCTGAACGTTGATTCTTAACCTATTGCCCAGGAGATGATTCTTAAGACTGCTTTTGCTCTCAGCCTCTGTTGGAGTGCTACACAAAACTGCGGGAGAGGGGTGGAGTCATCAACCTCAGACTGTCGGAAACCTGGCTCCGAAACTACCAGGTATGTGTTCTCTCGACCACCACTCCAGTGGGCAGCTCTCCCGGGTCGCTGGTCCCTTAGGGTAAACCGGAACCTATCAACCATGCGTAAACAGTCACAGATCATATTTCACCAAGGCCTTAATATCACTGAAGAAGGAATACTTGATAATCATAGAATCCTCAGGTGAATGAGAGTGTGGCTCTCTCCTTTCTGCTGGGAAATCTTTGTGTCAGGTTTTCAGGATTTACTGATGTGGGCTGTTTCTGTTCAGGTCTCTTGGGAGGCCTATGTCAAGATGTAATGAGGTGCGTAAGAGATACACTGGCAGAAATGGCTTGGAAGGTCAGAGGACGGATAGCCAGAGTAGGGAAGTTCCCTGAGATCACGATGTGGGCCTAATGCAGAAGAGCGAGCAGGCTGAGCCTGCAGTGTTAGCCAGGCTGGCCAGAGCCCCAGAGCAAAGACTGCAGTTTTGAAGTCTAGTGTTGGACAGAACTCATCCATTCCGGGTACCCGTGCTCCCTTACCGCCTGGGAGCAGCCTGTTGGCCCCTCAGGATGTGAATCCACATCCCAGAGGTGCTGCAGGTTTTCCAGCACCCGATCTCCTCATGGACAGTTCTTTCATTAAGGGAGGTGCACAAGTAACAACTCTTAATTTGCTCGAGGTTATAATGACTGTGCTACTGCAAGTGCTTTTGAGAGGGATGCTAGGAGGAAGGGAATGTCATCTTAACATTGCCATGGCAACTGGAGAGAAGACTTCTTGTCCCAGTTAACAGGGTAATACAAACTGGAGGCTGTGTGTATGTGTCCACTAGCTGCTTTTCCATCGACACAGTCCGTCTGTGGCCTTGAATCTTCCTGCAGCCAAGGAAGAAAGTGGGAGACAAGCCCTGAGCACTGTTGAGACCCTGAATGTACCTTTTCTCTACTTGATACTGGCCTCAGCTTGAAAAGAACTAGGGTTTCCATTTCAAATTCCAAAAAGAAAAATCATCTGAGCCCTCTGTTATTCTAATCTACACTGTGAGGAATGAGCTCATTAGGAGTCAGGCCCTAAAGTGTTGAAGAGAGGCTGTGCCATCTGAATGTGGGCTTTACTGCTTGCTGTCACACGTGCTCTGTCTGCTCGGGACTACTGAGTGCCTTTCTGTCTTTATTAGGTTTTGCCAGATCGGAGTCATCCCAAACTGCTGATGAGCGGAGGTGGGGGGTACCTCCTCTCAGGCTTCACTGTTGCCATGGACAACCTCAAAGCAGACACCAGCCTCAAACCCAACACAAGCACTTTAGATTCAGAGAAGACAGAGGAGCCAGCAGCTAAGAAACGGAAATGCCCAGAGCCAGACTCGTAACCTTTAACAAATTGCTTCCGTTTTTGTTCTCAGGCTTTATATACAATTAGTAATTAAAATTTAAATATCATTACTGATTTTTTTTTCGTACCCTAAGAATGTGTCCATACACCTGTTCTTAGGAAGGACGCAAAAGCCTTTTTGTCCATCTCTGACAGCCTGGTTCCATTGTTACAGCCTCAAGCCAGAATACCCAGCCCTTGGGTATGCGCCAGGTATGGCCAGCCACATCCCGTGGAACAAAACTCCTCCAGGTACTTCATGTGGCAATCCTGAGAATTCAGGCAGCCTAAAACCATGTGTACAAGACTGGAATAACATGCACAGTATTGGTATTCGTAAAACTTAGTGGGGTACTGACAGAAAAGAGTTTGTGAAAGAAGCTGCCTCTATTCCTTCTGTTTTTATCAATCCAAGCAATATAAGTGTGTGAGTGTGTGAAATTTGCAGTACCAAAAATTCCCACCCTGTTGCCTGCAGTGGAATGTGTTCCTTGAAAACACTACATTTTATCATTTTAATAGTGGACAAACCTGGGGCAGTTCCGAGTATTTATTTTACACGGGCGCCTAAGAGGCTATCTTTCTTCTCCTACTTGTGTGCATTTACCGAAAAGAATGCATTTATTTGCATTCTTTTAACTTACCAGTCCTCTTATTCTGTGTTCCAAATAAAATGACTTGGATTGGAGTTTAATTGAATACTACACAAGTGGATTTGTTTTTCTCCTTCTAAGAAGATGTAATGATTTTAAATATATGTGTGCATGTTTATATATATATGTGTGTGTGTAATTATATACATACACAGGCATACACATACGATGATTGAGAGGATATACTGATGTATATTAATTTGACATAGACTAGTATTTTCAATGCACTTGAGTCACTCCTTGTCAGATGTTTCAAAAGTGCCTTTTTTGTGGTTATTAATGCTAGTCTCTTGAGCTCTGGCATGACTAGGGGTTAGCCTTTATATACTTTCCCCCCCTGAGATGATATATATTTAAATTCCTTCCTTCTGCAGCAAAAAAAGTTCACTTTCTCATTTGGGTCCTTTGTCCTGTAGAATAGGCTCACTGTGTGTATTATCTAGACCAAATGAGGCCATCCAGTGAGAAGCATCTTGGAAAGAAATGGGGTTTGTTTTTCCTGTAAGCATATGTAATTCTGATAATGGCCAGTGTAATTACCAACCAAGTACAGTTTTTTTTCCCTTTTCTTAATTGCTTTGAAGAATAAAAGTGTTTCCTACTATGGTATGTTGACTTACATCAATGATGATTCATTACTGACTCTCCACTGATTGTGGTTTGTAATTAAGAATACATCTCAGTTGTCTCGTCCCTGGACATGAGATTAATTATGAATGGTTGTCACCCACATGCAGCCAGTCCAATTTGGTCCAAAATCCAATACGTTAGGTCTGGGCAGGTTTCAATAGTGGCTGATCTCTACTAGCCACTGTTACCAGAATTCTCTCCTACTCAGAGCTCAGCCACTTTCCAAATCCCATCCTATTCTCCAAATCCTTGTGCCAGTCTCCTGAGGTGGAAGTCTGGGCCTGAGCTGCCAAGGCCCTGGCGTGCTCAGCTATCTGTCACTGGAAATGATTTGTGGACTCGTCTCATTGGCACAATGGCAAGTTAATTGGTCCCCCCCCCATTTATTTGCTCTGTGAGTACTCTTCATATGTGTCAGTTCCATGTCCTGAAGTCTAGTGTGCACCAGGACCCCCAAAAAGACCGGCTGAACAATTTGACGGACCCCATCCTTGACTTCTGATTCAGCAGGCCTGTGGTGTACCTAGAATTTGCATTTCCCAAGTGATTCTTGGGGAGCTCTGATGGCCTAGTGGTAAGGGGTGCCAACTCGAAGGGACATGGTTCCGATCCACCTGCTGTTCCATGGGAGAAAGTTAGGCAGTCGAGTCCCTTGCAGTTTACTCTCAGAAAACCTGCTGAGGGTCAGTTCTGATTTAATGATACATAACAAGCGATTTTGGTGCCACTGGCCGAGGACCATAACTGAGAACCAGTATCAGATTTACACCTGCACGATGTGATCAGCTGCAAAGGTCGCTGTTCTGGTTGTAAAGTGGCCATCTACCCTTGGGAGAAGAGAATGGGTAATTGACTTCTGATCATCCAGCCTTCAAGAGTTAATGAAAAGGCACTACAGTGAGTAGCAATCACAAGAGTTGTAACATCCATCTTAATTTCTTTGTTGAATTTAGAAATAGTAGTGCTTATTTTTTCTAGCATAAGTACAATAAAATTGTATGAAACAAATTTTATTAGGTAATCATTTATTGGCTGTAAATAGAACCACCACAGTGGAGTATTGTTTTCTTGGATAACTCAAGTCATTGCTGTCCGGTCTGAGTGGACTCTTAGCTCTCCCTCCAGCAGGTTTTCAGAAGCCATAAATCACACAGGAGGACATTGCCCCTCTTTCTCCTGACTCCCTAGGAACAGCTGGTGGATGCAAACCATGTGCCTTTGGATTGGCAGCACAGCTCCAACATTAGGCTCTCAGAGATCCCTTTGTTCCCAGTCTTCTCCCCCCTCATCCCATGTAAGAATGTTGAAAAAAAATTTAGGATGCCTCCGTTTTGCTTTGAAATGTTGGTTGTAAATATTACAATACCCCAAAAATTCCTGTAAAGTTGATAGTTCCTTGCTGCTATAAATGTTTGGGTTTTTTGGAATGTATTTAATACAGTGCAAGAAAGGAATGCACTTACCTTTAACTGAAATGCGGTATTGCTTCTAGAGTAGAAAAACACAAAATTCATTGCTGTCAAGCCGGAACCAAGTCATAGCTGGTTTTTGGAGGCTGTAAATTGCACAGGAGGAGAGTGCCTGTCCTGCAGAGCCACTGGTGAACTCACACCAACGGAGAGGCCCCACTTTTGAGTTAGCACAGAGACCACATCATCTGAGCTCGTGCATTCATTTCTGTAAAAAGTTTCAGGTTTTCTTAGATAGAACATATTAGATGGCTGTGAGTCTTAAGAATAGCTTCTTAAATAGTAGATAACAGTTCCTTTAACATTTCTTTTTCAATTCTCCAAGAAGAGGCATAATCTTTGAAGTGTAAGAAATAATTGATTTTTGGCCCCTTTGTCACAGTTTTAAAGTAACTTGAGCTTTTGGCATTGAGCTGAGATGTGAAAACTAAGACTGGAAGGTGCTCCATTGTTCTTTGCAGAACCTCTCCCAGGAGTCAAAAATCTGAGAACCATTTGTGTAGATTTTTAAGTGGCTGTCAGGGCAGGCAAAGAAAGAACAGTTTTGTGACTTGGGAAAGTTAAATTTCAAGATCCCTGAAATTTTATTAGAACACAAAAAATCAACCCACTACTGCCCAGTCAGTTCCCTCCATCAAGGTTTTGCAGCTATAAATCTTCACAGGAGGAAACTGCCCATCATCCTCCAGTGTAGCAACCAGGAGATTCAAAACCACAAACTTCGATCAGAGGCTGAATATCCCCAGTGCTTATTTTGTGCTGCTTTTGTGCTACTGGCAAAAAGAAATAGTTGTAGCCTCAAAGCTTAACATTTTATGTGGTTCTTGAAGGAAAAGTAGCAAGTGGCTGTTAAAATAGTAGGAACTGCAAGAATGGGACAGAAAGGCAGCACATTGGCGCCATCACAATGGGGAACTGGACTGTGGTGAACAATTAAGAGATGGCATGTGAGATCCAGGGACCCTTATTCTTCCAAAGCGGCTGGCAGATTCGTCACACCTGATTCTCTTCTTGGGTGATAGGGTATGTTGGGTTTTTTATATTTTTAACACGTCTAATAATTTTCCATTTCTGGGGTCCTACTCTCCTGGTTCACACCCCTACCCCACTCCCCCCACCCCACTTTTGGGATGTCTCTGTTGTTGGTTTGGATTAGAAAGATGGTGAAACTGCCCAGCTGCCTTGCCATAAGGAGCTGGATGGATAAGATCGGCCAGTATAATTTTTCAAGGAACCCTGGTGGCACACAAGTTAAGGTCCTGACTGCTAACCAAAAGGTCAACAGTTTGAATCCATCTGCTGTACAGGAGACAGATGAAACTGTCTGCTTCTGTGAATATTCACAGCCTTAGAAACCCTGTCGGGCAGTTCTGCTCTGTTCTACACGGTCCGTAGGAGTCCATGGCATTGGGTTTGATGTCACCACGTATTAAACCCTAAGAACCCAGTGACAGGAGTGTCCCCATTTTACTGATGAACCCAGAGAGGAAAGTAACTTGCTCGAAGTTACACAGCTGATTACTAATGAAATGAGAGTTCCTTATAGGGAAGAAATGAGACAGGGTCTGAAGGTCCAGTGATTGGTCTGGACCAGTCCAAATGTGCTGATTCCCAGTCCATTATGTAGGATTGTTGTTTTGGTCCCCCCCCCCCCTCCAGTATCTAGACTTGTTTCCCTGTCTCAATTCTGAAAAATGACCCTCTAGAAAGTAATGTCTCCTGATTGCTGCTGCTTTTTTCTTGCGCGTGTGTGTGTGTGTGTGTGTGTGTGTGTGTGTGTGAGTGAGTGAGTGAAATCGGATCTGACTGGTACAGGAGGAGATTGTCCCTCCTTCTCCAGCAGAGCATCTGGTAGATTTGAACCGCTCACTTCTGGGATTGCAGTGCAGCTTCTTGCCACTAGGCCACCAGAGCTCACCTTTTATTGCTTTCTTAACTTCTTTTTTAAGCCTCTGTAATCTCTCTCCATCTTGGAGCAGCGGTCTTTCCCTTCCCTCTTCCTCTTTATATCTGGCACAGTCTTTTACTCCAAATGATTTCCATTTTCTCCCCTGCATTCAAAAGATAAGTAAATCCCAGTGCCATCTTTTAGAAGTGACTTGAAAGGATGGTTTTGCATCCCTCTCAGCCCCAAAGAAGTGGAGAACACATGACACTCTTGGTCTCAAGTGAATCTTTTATTATTTCAAACTGAAATAGATATTTTTTTTTCAAGGACAGTTAAGTATCACAGTCATTGTCACAAGCATAGTAATATGTCTGTTTCGCAAGAATATATACTACAAGTCATGCTATTCATTTCAACAGCATTCTGGCAAAATATCAAAGACATTTTCAATTGTGTCATATATTTAATAGATAGTAGAGTCTATCTACTTTCTGACTCTGGGTAAAGAAATGATGCCTTTCAGTGAAGTGCTGAAGAGGACTGCTTAGTAAACTTGCTGGGTACTCCGAGGTCCATCAGCCCCTGCGGTTACCACTGAACTTCTCAGCTATTTTCTGCAGTTCCAGATCCATCGCAGCCAAGTTTTCAAGTTCTCTTTGCTGGAAAATAACAGAGTCAAGGCATGAGATCCTGTGTCAGTTTAAAGAAATATGAACAGAAAAGGGAATTTTAGGTCAGCATCATTGTGGAACTTGATAGAAATGCAGATTCTTGGCCCAGAGGTGACGAATCAGAAACCCTGGGGTCTGGGAATTGAGCTTTTAACCATGTAAGTCAGATACACATTCAACTTTGAGATGCGTTGACCTACAAAATATCAGGGGAAGAAACTGAGCAGATAAAGCTCTGATAATGTTATTGCTTTCAGATTTAAATTTCTGATTGTCATCAAGTTTGAATAGCTCCTTTTTTTTGAACTTGCAAGGAGGGGGGGAAACACAATCTCAAACCAAGCCCAAAACTTCCAAATACATTTTGCCTCATAGTAACCCCACAGGACAAAGCAGAACTGCCCCATGGTGTTTCGAAGGCTGCCATCTTTGTGAAAGCAGAAGGCCACGTCTTTTCCCACAGAGTGCTTCCTGGGTTACAACTGCTGCCCTTCCAGTTAACAGCCAAGTGGCAACAGAGCCCCTCAGCAATAGAGCAAAACAAGGAATTTCTTTATCATTGCTCTCCCGCCCTAGGAAACTCTGATGCATAATCATAGAAGCAAGGAGAAAGCTCCAGATCAGGAGTTGTCAACCTTAGGTAAACAATTGGAGTCATCTGGAAACGTTAAAATCCTGCCGGCCAGGCAGCACAGAGTCCCAATTAAGGGATAGGCTCCAGACACCAATTTGGTTTTTCACGCTCCCTGGGTGATTCAGATGCACAGCCAGGATTGCAAACCACTGCATGAGGGAGAGGCGAGTATGTGAACAACTGCTGGAAATCAATCCCAGAGGCAGTCTTCACTCTTTGGGGTGCTTTCTCATGATGAGTTCATCCTCCCCACTATTTGCCCATTGCTGTCTTGGGTGTCCGTTATTAACACGGACCATTTTAAGTTAATTGCAAAAAAAAGCCCCAGACTGTACCTCTTCCTCTGTTAGAACTCTCTGGTCCACGCGGTCCCTCTCGTCTTCTGCTGCCTGGCGTGTGGTCAGCTGATCGTCAGAGTCATAGAAGTCTGGGAATTCTGCTGCCTTCTTCCTGTAGTGAAGGAGCTGGTCCAGCTCGGCCACTCTGTCGTACTGCCTTTTCAGATCCAGCTTGGGGGGCCTCGCTAGGTTTCTCTTCTCATAGCCCCAGTTCATGTCCTCCACAAAGGGTTTTCTCTCCCACCACTCGTAGTTGTATTCTGGGAAGAAACTTCTCTCATTGAAAGTCAACCCATTCTCCTCATCACCCTCAAGAAAATCGTCATCCACGTTGTCCTTTCTCTCAAAGCGGCTGCTCTTCCACTGGGTAGGATCATAGTATGGGTTGAGCAGCTCCTCTAACCGCTTCCTCTTGTCCCGGTGGGAAGCAGGCGGCTTGTCTTGAAGGCGAGCTGCGCCTCTGTTGTCCTCAGTGTCTTGCAGGTCCTCCTGCTGCTGCTGCCACTTGCCTTGGGCTCCTTCACCATCCCCCCTGCCATAGCCGAGGTAACTTCTGTCCTCCTCATCCCACTCACGCGGGGTGTACCTCTTTGCCTTGTCCACCTGGCTTTCTTTAACGTGGTAGTATCCTTCTCCCAAAAACCTCTTCTCCTCTCTGGTGTCAGGGGCAGAATTAGCACCTGGCTTCCCTCCCCTGCCTCTGTGGTGTCCCCTTCTCTCTGCATAGCCCCTTTCCTCCTCACTTCCCTCCTCATAGCCATGCCCCATGTCATCAAGCTCAGAGCTGGGGCCACGTCTCTTGTCCTCCTCCTGACTCTCCTCGAGGTGAGGCCTTGGTACCCGGTACTCCTCACTCCCTCTGCCTCCATGTTGCTCCCCTCCCAGGTCCTCAGGAGCCTGGACATTGGGATGTCTTTCTTCTGCGTAGTCAGGTTCTTCCTCTGAAGCCCTGGAGTGGGGTGCGTGATGGTCCCTCTTTTCCCCTACACCGGCCATCCCCACGTTTGACTCCTCAGACCTCTCAGGGGAAGGTCTCTTTTCCCCAGAGGGAGCCTTCCCTTCCTGGGAGGACCTGTCAGGTCTGCTCCTCCCATGGTGGTGTCTGGGCCTCAGGCGGCGTTTGGTCAGCTCAGAGCTGGTGTCTTCCTCACTCTCCTCCGATGCTTCTCGGCTTCCCGGCTGGCTTTCAGACTCTTGGGGCCAGTTCTCCTGGCTCCTGTCCATCTCTTGACTCTCCTGACCGTTCTCCCGGCTGTGTGTCTCCTCCCGGCTGTGTGTCTCTTCTTCCAAGTGTCTTGCAGACTCTTTGTCATACCTACTCACTGACTGCTCTTTAACTGCTGCTTGGTTTCGTTTGTTGAGAAAGGTACTTTGTGTCTCTTCTGACTTGCCAAGGTGCCTCTCCTCACTGCTGTCTCCCCTCTGCTCCCTTTTCTGGGATTTCTCTTCTTCCTCTTTCCCCTTGTCCTCTTCCTTGCTCTTTTTAGGAAAGTGTGTCTTTGCTTCTTGACCCTCGGAGGGATAAAGGATCCGTTGGGGCTCTCCTGCCTCTTCTCTGCTGTGCCCACCCTCCGGTGCCCACTTCTCTTTGTTTTTCTTTGCTAGGTCTTGGCTGTCTTCACCCTTGGGGGCTCTCACTTCCTCCCCACCTGAAGGTGTGTGGGCCTCGAATGTGTCAGCTGAGTCTCTTAACAATCTTACTTCAAACTTTTTGTTGTCATTTTCACTTTTGTCTTCATCTTTAATCTCTTTTCCACCTAGAATAAAAATACAAAAGAGTAAGTATTGTCTTCACACTCATGTAGTTCCACAAATACCAGCCTATATAAGCCCTAAATAAAACCATACTACCCAAAACACTAAAAGTTGCCTGGGTAGTTTGTCTTTCTTTCCTTGCTGTGTACCCTCAAATCAGATCTGACTGGTACAGGAGGAGATTGCCCCTCCTTCTCCAGCAGAGCATCTGGTGGATTCCAACTGTGCACCTTTGGGATTGCAGTGCAATTTCTTGCCACTAGAATACCAGAGCTCCCTGGGTAGTTTTGTTTTTGTTCTTTTTTTTAAAGGAAAAGCCATTTCTTTTTTTTATTTTATTATTTTTGTGTGTGTGTACCGTCAAATCGGATCTGACTGGTACAGGTGAAGATTGTCCCTCCTTCTCTAACAGAGCATCTGATGGATTCAAACTGCGTATCTCTGGGATTACAGTGCAGCTCCTTGCCACTAGGCCACCGGAGTCTCCCTAGGTAGTTTTTTTAGGTTATATAAATTAGGTTATAATTTACTCAGATTCCTTTGGAAAAACAAAGGACTTAAAGTTTTCTTGGCTATGATTAATTCTAACAATAAACACAAATCTTTGTATTTTCATAGTATACAACCCACACCTTTCATCCTGTTCTGTTGTACATAGAACCACTATGAGCCAGAACTTACTTGGCAGTGTAACAACCACCATCAAGGATCAAAATGAAGGGAGCTCTGGTGGTCTAGTGGCAAGAACCTGCACTACAATCCTGAAGGTGCAAGATTTGAATCCACCAGATGCTCTGCTGCAGAAAGTGGGGCAATCTCCTCCTGAACCAGTCGGATTTGATTTGATTATACAAAACAAGAAAAACAAACAAAAATAATAAAAATGAAATCTAGGAGTGTATTTATGCAATGTTACCACCTAGAAGACAAAGAAAGCTTAGGATATATTCAGCTCAGACTTCTCTTTTTGCAGATAAGGATCAAAGAAGTGTAATTCTAGATCATTCTTTCCATATTCACCTTAAGTAGTAGTTGAAAAGTGAACTAGCATGACTGGTTCCAGCTATACACATTAAGCCAAAACAGGATATTTCAGAATATGTGTGTATTTAAAAAATTAGTATTTATAATCTAATCTACATCAACTGTGTAGGATCAGTCTAACAGTAGTGACCATGACAGTGAAAGCCATCTGGAGGGGAAATTTCTTCACTGAGAAAATGGCACAATGACCTTCATCCAGGTCCTGTTCATCCACTGTCTTCTCAGATGCTCATGAAGAAGGATGCCCTTCAATATTCTGAAGTATCTTCATGTTTCATGACTCAACAGAAAATGTCACAAGTGATACTTTAATAAATAGCTTTCTCCCCAACTTTTTTCCAAAGGTTGATAATTCATTTACTACATTTTCCTTGGCTAAAGAGTGCCCCATAAAAGGAGATATGCAGCTAGAAGTTTGAGTTGCCAGTTGGGAGGTCTTGGATGTCCACTTAGGTCACTGAGATCAAGTAGGAAGCCTGATGCTCAGCTTATTCTGGGTCTACAACTCTGCTGTCCATAAAGAGGGTCTTCAGCCCTTTGTGCCTATTAAGCATCTGAAATCTGAATTGTCCAAACCGAAATAAGTATAAGATACACACCGGAATTGAAGACTTTAAATGAAAAAGAAAAAAAATTGAAATTAGCTCAGCAATTGTTAGATCGATTTGTTGTTGTTAAGTGCTGTTAAGTCAATTATGATTCTCAGCAACCCTATGCACAAAAGATCTAAACCTTGCCCTATCTTGTGCTATTCTCACAGTCTCTGCCATGCTCCAGCCCATTTTGGTTTTTTTTTATTATTAAATTTTATTAATGTCAATGAACATTTACAGAGATTTTGGGTTTCCATTCATTCATTGTTGCACTATTTTCTCTACCCTCCTCCTTATTCTTTTTGTGTGTGTGCATGTACTGTCAAATCGGATCTGACTGGTACAGGAGGAGATTGCCCCTCCTTCTCCAGCAGAGCATCTGGTGGATTTGAATCGTGCACCTCTGGAATTGCAGTGTAGCTTCTTGCCACTAGGCCACCAGAGCCTGCCTCAAGCCCATTTTTGTAGTCCAAATATTATACTTTCTTCATACCTATTCAATCATTGCCACAGTTGGACTAAATAAAGAACAATGTAGCATCAGGATTTGAGAAAGCCTTATCAACAACCACCTTATGCAGATGATACAGCCTTGCTTGCAGAAAGCCATAGGACTTGAAACTCTTGCTGCAAAAAGTCAAAGACTACCACCTTCAATGTGAATCACATCTCAACACCAAGAAAACAAAAATCCTCACCACTGAATCAATAGGCATCATCATGATAGATGGAAAAAAAGATTGACATTGTCAGCAATTTCACCTTACTTGGATCCACAATCCACATACTTGGTACCAGTGAATAAATCAAAAGACTTGTTGCATTGGGAGAATCTGTTGTTAAGGACCTTTCCAAAGTGCTAAAGAGTAATGAGGTCAGTTTCAAGAGTAAAGTGTACTAATCAAGCCTTAGTCTTTTCAGTTACTTGCTATGCATCTGAAAATTGGACAGTGACTAAGAATGACAGAAGAAGAATCGATGCCTTTGAGTTGTGGTTCTGGAGAAGAGTACTGACTATTCCATAGATTGCTGACCAAGGTGCTTAGAGGCAAGGATGGTGATACCTCATCTCACATACTTTGTGCCTGTTGTTGGGAAGGGCCAGTTTTTGGAAAAAGACATTATCCTGGGAAAGGTAAGGGATCAGTGAAAGAGGAAGACTCTCAACAAGATGGGCTGACACAGTGACTGACACAGTATCAAGTATATCAGAAATGGTGAGGATGGCACAGGATAGGGCAAGGTTCAGATCTGTTGTTAATAAGGTCGCTATGAGTTGTAGGTGACTTGATGGCACCTAACAACTACTAATACAGAAGGTAATTCTTCCCCAGTTGCACTTTGAGTGCCTTCCAACTGGAGGGACTGATCCAGCATCATACTAAACAACATTCTACTGCTGTCATAAGGTTTTCAAGGGCCTGTTATTTCAGAGGTGGAAGGCCAGTCAGTCTTGCTTTTTAGTCTCAAAGCTCTACTGAAACCTGTACACCACGAGGGACCCTGCTTATATTTGAAACACTGGTGGTAGAGTGTCCAACATCTCAGCTCCATGCAAATCACAACTGCACAGCAAACCTACAGACAAGTGGTGGTTATATCAATTGTTGTTATGTGCTGTCGAGTCACTTGTGACTCATGGCAACCCTTTGTTCAACTGCTCTGAACGCTGCTGTCTTAAGCCAAAGTTAAGTGTCTCTGACACACCTACCCCCATTTCCCAGGTCACTGCGACTGTCCCTCTACTATCCAAACATGATGTCCCTCTCCAAGGACTGGTCACACTTTGCAACATGCCCAAAGTATGCTAGACAGAGCTTCAAAATCCTTGCCTCCACGGAGCAGCCTGGTTTCACTCCCTCTTAGAATTCCAGGGTCTATTCAATACTCTTCTCCAGCACCACAGCTTAACGGCATCAACTCTCCTATCACACGTAGTCTTTGTCCTTGTTTCTGATGTATAGCAAGTAACTGCGAAGATCATGGCCTGGATCAGGCGCACCTTAGTCTCCAGACTGACATCACTGCACCTCAGTAATCTGGAGAGGTCCCTGACAGCAGATTTTTCCAATGCAATTTGTCTTTTGATTTCCTGGCTGCTGGTACCAAGAGTGTTGACTGTGAAGTCAAACAAACTAAAGCTGTTAACAATCTCAATCTTTTCCATAATGATGTTGCCAATTGGCCCAGTGGTGAGAATCTTTGTTTTCTTGATGTTTCACTTCAAGGCTATTGCATTATTGAAGGCTGCAGTCCTTGCCCTTCTGCAGTAAGTGCTTCAGGTCCTCCTCAATTTTAGCAGGCAAGGTTGCATCATCTGCATAATGGAGGTTTTTGATGAGTCTTTCTCTACTCCAGATGCCACATTCCCTCTCATAGACCCCAGCCTCCCAAATGATCTGTTCCACATATAGATTGAAAAGGTACGGAGACAAACCCTGGCATAGACCCTTCTTGATTTTAAACTATGCAGTGTTTCCTTGCTCTGTTCTGAAGATGATGACTGCCTCCTAGTCCAAGTATAGGTTCAAGTGTTCTGTATTCCCATTTTTCCCCAGAGTCAGCCACAATTTATTGTGATTCACACAGTCAAATGCCTTTGCACAGTCACTAAAACACAGATAGACATTCCTCTGGTGCTCTCTGCTTTCAGCCAAGATCCATCTAACATTAACTATACTATCTCTAGTACCACAGCCTCTTCTAAACCCAGGCTGTACATCTGGCACTTCTCGGTTGATGTGTTGTTCCAGTCATTTTGGGATCATTTTCAGAGGAATCTTGCTTTCATGTGATATTGATATTGTTTGTTCATTTACGCACTCTGTTGGGTCACCTTTCTTTGGAATGGGAACAAATAAGGATCTCTTCCAGTCAGTTGGCCATCTTGAATGAATATTTGTAAAATGGAGAGAAATAATTGGTTTCTTTTGTAAAGATGCCCTAAAAGAGTGGCTCCATGTATGTTCCTCTCTGCTTAGAGTCCAAACTGGCATGCTAACATTTTCATGTATTTCAAGGAAACGAGATTTTCATCTTTCAACCCAGGCATCTAAAGGGGAACACCCATTACCAGCTCCTTTTCCTCTGGTGTAATAGTAGCTGTGTGTCCTGCAATGAGGTGAGGCTATTCAGTAGACAAGGGTAAGGCAAGGAGGTTTTGGGCGGATGTGATGTCATTCCAAGAGGCAGCCGAAAGAGCCAATCAGAAAGGAATTGGCTTCCAAAGTCAGAGGCTGAGTGACCCCTTACATGGGCCACAAGTGTTCTCAACAGAAGTATATGTATGTATGTATTTAGTAGTATGTAGTTAGTTAACTTTAATGAAGACTTAGCATCTTGTGCTTTAAGGCTTAGTACTTCCTGCTAAATTTGGCTTACACCCCCCGGAAGGGCTGTCATTAGTGACACAGTCATCTCAATCTGTAAAATGTGATGCTCATTTTTACTTTCAAATAATAAAAAGAAATGTACCCTCATCCTAACTCAAGTGAAAAGAAAGGGAAATGTATGTCCATCCCTAATTTTCATGCTATAAAGCTTGGCCAAAGGGATTGATTCTTTTTTAAAAAAATTTATTATTTTTTTTGTGTGTGCTATCAAATCGTATCTGACTGGTACAGGAGGAGATTGCCCCTCCTTCTCCAGCAGAGCATCTGGTGGATTCAAACTGCGTACCTCTGGGATGGCAGTGCAGCTTCTTGCCACTAGGCCACCAGAGCTCCCAAAGGGATTGATTCTTGTTCTCTCAGAAGTTAGACCATATGTTCCCTATGATTTCTTTAGGCTTGCCATAAAACGTGGTGATTCTTCCTACCCTCACAATGTCCATTTACTCATTAAGTAGCCGCTGGCCCAAGAAAGTAGGAATGGTAATGGAATGTCGTGGGAGGAAGGTCACACAATGGAATTCATGAATCTATCCGACTAAATGCTGCACCTTCTTCTAAGAAGACCTGTGAGCAGCAGTGAGAAAATAAAAATAGGACCAAGCTGCAAACTGGTCACCCAGAGGTGAGTTTTGATTGGCCTAAAAAATGTTTTTAAATTTTAAAGAAATTGGAAGGAAATCGTTAGATACTGTTGCTGTTGTATCCCGTTGAGTCAGAAGTGACCCACAGCTGACCCTCCAGTGGGTTCTCAGAGGCAGTTCGTGGATCTCAGAAAAGAACGGAAAACTACACAGTGAGTTGGATATGGGGAAAATGAACAAGAGAGTGCTGTCTTCCATATTAATGGAGAACACCCCTGGGTCAGAATACTGTGGAGATATATGGCTGCTGCAGGTGTGGGATCTTTTCAGGAGCAATCAGACAAAGTGTCTCTTAACATTCCTTTCTAAATCCAGAGGCCGAGGGATGAAAGACACCTTGACACTGTGTGATCTTTCCTCTTAACTTCAACTAATTTGTAAACTCACCAAAAAGAATCATGAATGATTTTATAAGAAGTGCAGTAGTAATTGAAGACATTTTCCTTTCCCTCTTAAATAAAATAATTAAAATAATTTACAACTTTACAGAGCTCTGGTAGCCTAGTGGCAAGAAGCTGTGCTGAAATCCCAAAGGCACATGGTTCAAATTCACCAGGTGCTTTGTGGAAGGAGGATGGGCAATCTCCTCTCATGTGATTTACTCTCTTAAAACCTGCCAGAAGGTCAGCTATGGATCTATTCTGACCCGATGACACACAACAACAATTTACAACTTTGGCTATCTACAGTGTCATAGTAATTGTATAAATGTTGCCTCTAAATTCATCCCTGTAATAGCCTACTGAGGGAGCTGTGGTGGCCTAGTGGTAAGAATCTGCACTGCAATCCCAAAGGCACACTGTTCTAATCCAACAGCTTCTCCGGGGGAGAAGAATGGGTAATTTCCTCCAGTGCAAGGCCCCTGAAAGCCTCCTGGAGGGTCAGCTATGGGTCAGTTCCAACTTAGTGGTACCCAACAACACAACAATACCACACAGGAGGAGACTGCCTAACCTTCTCCCACAGAGCACCTGGTGGATTGGAACCACGTACCTTTGGGTTGCTCTGTGGGAGAAAGACAGGCAGTCTCCTGTGTGGTGTTGCGGCTCCCTATCACTAAACCACCAAAGCTCTCTGATTTATATACTAGAAAACATAACTTAAAATCTTGTTGTTGTTATGTGCCATCAAGTCGACTATGACTCACCACGACCCTATACATAATAGCTCTGAACCCTGCCCTAATCCTGAGCCTCTGACACAACTACCCCCATTACTCCAGTCACTGAGTCAATCCATCTCGTCGAGGGTCTTCTTCTCTTGCACTGTCCCTCCACCCTTCCAAGCATGCTGTCCATCTCCAAGGACTGGTCCCTCCTGGCAACATGCCAAAAGTATGTGAGACAGAGCTTCGCAATCCTTGCCTCCAAGGAGCAACTTACGCTTTATAAACTTTCACTCAAATCACATTCTCTCTCTCTCTCTCACACACACACACACACCCATTACAAAATGAAAATAATAAAAAGGAAAACAGGTATTTGTAACTTCTGAAAAATCTGAACACAGGTTCTATTTCTTCACAATAGTGAGAACTGAGGAATATCTGTTCTCTCTCAGGAAGGGCACATGCCCTCCAGTTGGGAGTCACTTACTGTCCTGCCCTATTCCATTATGTGATCTGGCTGGCCTGTGAATCTGCAGCCCCAGGGGAACCCTTTAGCCTGCCTCATCTCAGCATTCTATTACTCACTGAGTATAATATTTCCAGAGTCTTTATAGACATGTGTCCTCTGACTTGTCCTTTGAAGTTCATCATCAAGTACTGTCCCCTCATTTTAATTTAAAGAAACAGGCCCAGAGAAGCAAGGGTTCTTCTGCAGGGTCACCAGCCTTTAAGCTGTGGTGCTGGAGAAGAGCACTGAATATACCATGGGCCTCTAGGAGAGCCAAACAGGTTTATATTAGAGAGGGTGAAACCAGCCTGCTTCTTTGAGGCAAGGATTCTGAAGCCCCGTCTGACATACTTTTGGCATATGACCAGTCCTTGGAGAGGGACATCATGTTTGGGAGGGTGGAGGGGACAGTACAGGAGGGGAAGGCCCTCGATGAGATGGATTGATTCAGTGACTGGGGTTATGGGGGTAGGTGTCTCAGAGACAATAAGATTGGCTCAGGATAGAGCAGGGTTCAGAGCTGTTATACCTAGGGTCGCTATGAGTCGCAAGTGAGTCAACAGCACATAACAACAACAACATGGACTGGGAGTCACATTTTCTATCTAGTCAGCTAGTTAATATCCTTTCTTCTATATTATGCCCTTAAGTCTATTTGGAAGCAAAGTGGAAAGGGGCGTGGAGGGAGCAGCGGCAAGAATCCTTGCAGGAACACAGGACTGTCTGCAGTGCGGATGCTTACTTTTCTTCAGGATTTGGCGGCACTCTGGAGTGATGGGTGGAGCGCTGGACTTTGACAGAGCATTTGAAAGGACTTCGATGATGCATTGAGCCACCTGAGGAAAAACGCAAAAGAAAGTTTGCAGAAGCTGGAGGCCTTGGGGGCATCTTGTCCACCCAGAACTGCTGGAAGAGAGACTTGATTCTGCGGCCTGAGCAGATGCAGAATACACAGGGCACAAGGTCCAGGACAGCAAAGAACTAGCCAATACATGAAGACCAAAAGGGGGCGCCTCTACACACAACAGTGCAAGAAATTGCTGGTTTGAGGGTACCCTGAGAAAGCAAATAAACACCCATTTAGGAATGTATTTTGAAGAAAAGATGTGTGGTGACACAGTTATTCTTGAGGTCATGAAAACATCCAGGAGGGATGTGGGATCCCAGACATGAAGGGCACCCTTCATTTCCATAGCCTTAGGGTTGAATTTATGGACTTGTAAGCCTATTATTGTCAGGGGTGGTTTGAATGGTAGATCAGTGAGCAGGAGAATTCAGTCTAGGTGAAGACATATTTTGACTTACCATTTCCTCATTGTGATTCCTGTTGTCCACTGGCACAGAACAGACAGCTTTGAAGGGGGGAAAAAAAAGAATTAGAAAAACAGTGTGATCTCAAACTGACAAAACAATGTGGATGTTACTTGTACAAAGGAGCAGAGTTAGAGCTGAACAGACAGACTTGAGGAAGACTGCCAGAGGAGTCAGGATACATAGACCCTAACCAGTTGGGCAATCACCCAGAGAAAGTGAGGTCTGTATGGGTTGAAATAAGAAGGGAAAGGGGACTTCAGGATTATATATAAAATTAAAAAACTCAGCACTCATAAATAAGAGACTTGGGGGGGTGACAGAAATGTTCTCTCTCTTGACTGGAATATTGGTTATACAGCTCACAACTAATATAATTCTACTCTTAAGATTGGTATATTTCAATGATGAATTGGTCTATTTCATTATACTTCAATTTAAAAGAATTTAGACTCCACCAACATTTCAACTAAAGCTTCAAGTCACCCTTCTATCTCCCATCTAACTGAGTGATTAACTATGTAATCAGTTTTATTTGGAAGTGGGAAAATTTTACTGTTCTGTGGTTCAAATCCACCAGCTGCTCCACAAGAGAAGGATGGGCAATCTCCTTCCGTGTGATTACTGCCTCTGCAAACCCGCTGAAAGGCCAGCTATTAGTTTGTTCCTACTCAATGATATACACAACAACAGGTATTATCAAGAATATATTATATATCCAAGAATATATA
>NW_006399888.1:3468842-3530766 GCF_000299155.1 Elephantulus edwardii | reverse complement strand
AGACTGTGTTTATATTTCTAACATTATATATATTTTTTTCATGGATACTTAAAGATATGTATCCCTGCAACAGAATCAGCATTATAACTATTTGAAGTCACCTGAAAGTTGGGTAATGAATAAGGAAGATCAAAGAACAACTGATGTCTTTGAATTGTGGTGTTCTCAAAGAGTATTGACTATCCCTGGACTGCGAAAAGAATAAACAAATCTGTCCCATGGACGTGCAACCAGAGCTCTCCCTAGAGACAAGAATGGCGAAACTTCATCTCAGTCACTTTGGGTATATTTTCAGGAGGAATCAGTCCTTTGAGGGAGATCGATCATGCTAAGAAAGTAAGAATCAGTGAAAGAGGAAGACCCTTAATGACCCTCAATGACCAACACAGTGACTACCACAATGGGCTTGAGAAGAGAGTGACCGTCAGGATGGAGCAGGACAAGCCAAGGTTCAGATCTGTGATTCATAGGGTCACTATGAGTCACAGCTCAATGGCACCTACCAATAACAAAGTCACCTGGCTCACAACTTTATACAATGAAGACAGTATTTTCAGATCTTAGAGAAATTAAGTAATTAGGTAAATGAGTGTTATATCAGATTCATCCTGGAAAGGGTTAAACCGGGCAGCGCCCTGGAGGCAAGGATTCTGAGGCTCCGTCTAACATACCTTGGACATGTTGTAAGGAGGGACCGGTCCTTGGAGAGGGACATCATGTTTGGTAGGGTGGAGGGACAGCGCAGGAGGGAAGGCCCTCTATGAGGTGGATTGATTCAGTGACTGGGGTAATCGGGATGGGTGTGTCGGAGACGGTGTGATTGGCACAGGACAGAGCAGAGTTTAGGGCTGTTGTACATAGGGTCGCTATGAGTTACAAACGACCAGACAGCACATAACCACAACAACAACAACACCACCACAATGACCTGATGTAAATACTGTCAGACTTAGGAGAAGATCTTAAGTATTTTGGAAAGATGTGAATGTTCCTTATGAAATATTTATTTTAAAAATTAGATCATTCTGATTGTTGTTATTACATGCCATCGAGTTGACCAATGACTCATAGCAACCCTATGAACAATGGCTCTGAACCTTGCCCTACCCTGATTACTATTACATTAAACTGATGCATAATAAGCAATAATTAGGCAAAACATAGTTGGGGTATCTGAAGCAAAAGAAAGCAAATACTAAATTTACTGGTAAATAAAAATATTTAAACATTATCCAGGCCACCTAGAATTGGATTTCCAATATGAAATATTGGAGGTAATTTACATTAAAGAGGGAACAGAATGGAATCTTTATTCCTTCAGTTTAACTTTTAATGAATAATTTGAGGATAGACTTTGTAACTTGTGGGGTTTGATTAACAAAGAAGCTAGTGGAATTTGCAAAAGACGATTGGTTCCATGGATGGAAAATAGCTACTGGATAGTCTAATTAATGATGTAAAGACTATTTAAATGTAAATTTAAGCTCCAACTAGAGAATGACATGTTATATTAAGAGAGGAGAAAGCAGGCTAAAATGGGCTGAGGAAACAAATGCTGCCGGAACAACTCTAAAAATAGTCTGTTGTAGCTATACATAGGCTGCTGAACGTCAGTGAAGAGTTGGGAAAACATTTGACTGATTGCCATACAGAGGGGCATACAGATGTTTCTCCCTAGCAATGTTTTAAAAATAATTTGGAAATGAAAGCTATCTTCAGTCCAATAAAAATTAAATCTACTGCAGACAAAGAGGACATCTGGGGAAACGGTGACATTCTGTTTCTTCTCTTGAATCCCGGTTTCACAGGTGTGTTTAGTGTGTGAAAATTTCATGTATAATCTATGCTATTTTCAATAATCCCTGAAATAAACCAAGTCTGAAACAGCCAGCGTGTCCTCTGTGACACTTCTGTCCATCCAGCATGGACAAAGATCTGTGACTTTTACTACCTAACACTCTCCCCAAGAAATGATCCTCCCCTACAATCCACTTCCTCTACAAAAACATGATTAGAGTGATCTTACCTAATTAATCACCTCCTTTTTCAGCCTCAAGACTGCCTGAATGAGCTTGTTTATGAATCTGTACAAATGTTAATTCTCTTACTCCATGTTGTCTGAATCCATGCAAAGACCAAAGTGGTCTCTAATTCTCCTAGTGCAGCATTAAGTTTCATAATACCACAAGAAAATAAGCATTTAGCAGCGAATTTGTGATGACCTAGTTTAAAGGATTTTTACATTTATTTAAATTTCATGAGATTCTGCCTATTTGCAGTGAGTATCAAAGTGTGTTTTGTCTTCTTTGGAAATACTTCCAGAGATTTACATTTTCCCAGTGCACCTTCTTTCCCCATTTTTCTGAGCTGCTTTGATTCTTTTCCCATTTTTACTTTTTTCGGTGTAAGCCTTTTCCACTAGGGAAGCTCAAAGCATTTATATGTAAGCACATCTCCACTGTGCTCCTGGCATTCTCTAGGGTAGACAGTAGTGATTACAGCCAAAGAGGCTCAATGCAGAAAAGTATTGTTGGTCCCTGATACAAGAGAAGAGCTAGCTGGGGAAAGAGCAAAGTCCTCAGATGTCAGAGACGGAAGCTACTCAAATGCAGGTTATTTATGCCCAGCCACCTGATCTTTCCTCCCAAAATGCTTGCTCTCCAAGCCTGCCTCTCTCCTCCCCATCCCCACTGTTAATTACTCTCACAGGACTCAATCTAGAAATACAACACCTATTTCACTTACTCATAGCATTTTCTTTTCAGAGCAGAAGCTAGGATCTATTTTAATTGTTCCCAAATCATCAGAGATTTGGGGAGGGAAATAGTCTTCTTACAAACTGCAGTTCATGTTCATTGTTATAGAGCAGTATGGTTTCCAGACTGAGATGCTTCACATCTTTTATTTTTATGGAAAGAGATTTGGCTCATTTATTAAAGTATATTATACATTTTGGAGACATCTATGTATTTCTAATACAATGTATGACAGCACAGTAATGGCTAAAGGCATGTTGGTTATGATTAAATTAGTTTATCTTATTTTTATGTAAGTTTCAAGAGGCACAAAAGAAAATCTAGGGTCTATTTTAAAAGAATGACTTATAAATAATATCTTAAGATAAATCTAAGCATACCTTCTACAACATTTTAGCTGACAAGAAGCAAAGTTTAATACCAGATTGAAAATATTTTTTATAAAATAAGTAAGCTCTTGTGGATGCAGATACCATCCTACTAGGTTTAATATGAAGAGTGTGTGGTTACTTCACTCACAGTGACATTTAGAATACACAACAGCTACAGTGAAGTGGTGGCTCTCCCTCTAGAGGCTCATAAAGGAGGAAATAAGCCAGAAAATTTCCTGATGTTTCTCTCAGTCCTGTGATTTTGCTAAATAACAAACTCTGCTTGAAGAATATTACGTCTTAATTCCAGAGACTGGGGAAAGAAGAATGACAACTAAGGGATAGGGGCCGCTAAAAGGTTCTGAACCTTGATAGTGGTGATGTTTACACAAGGTGTGAATATACTGAAAATCGCTGACTTAGTTAATTTATTTTTTTAACAGAGACCCTTTAATCAAGAGACACATACATTTTAAGAGAATGACTTTGGAGTGTATAAGTTGCATCTTTATTTTGAAAATAATAAAATTATGTTAAAATGTTAATATGATTTTAAATGGCTGCTATAAAAATATTAAGCTTTATTATAATATTCTCTTGAATAAGAGATCATAAGTATTTTACCAGCAGAGTTAAAGAATCCCTACAGATGCCACTAATTTCCTGATCTAATAATATAATGTATAGCATGGATTTAATCTTTCAAGTTCTTTCTTTCTGAAAAAGCTTTTTAACCATGAAGAACTCTTAAACTAGTAATCTGATTTTCTTTATTTAACATTAGACTATTTATAGGCAATTTTCAAGAATGAGAATTTTGGAAATTTCTGAAGTGTGCAGCTTGCAATAAAATAAATGACCACTGTTTTCATTTTATGTCTTTACCATTTCAATCTAGAAATTACTGTCAACGAAAGCTTTATATTTATGGATGACAATGCTTCAGCTGTCATCTCAGATGGAAAAATTTTCTATGAGGTCATAAAAATAGTCAAAGAAAAAAAAATAGTCAAAGAAAAGCATCCAGTTTTCTTGGTAGTATATTCACTTCTCAATAGTCTATAATATGACATACTACAATAGTCTCAATACCCATAGTGACTATAATCTGACTATAATCTTTTAAACACACAGATACACACTCTTCAACAAATGAGTATTTATGAAGCTAAAAAATTCTGAAAGATTAATTCCACAGTCTGCCACACACAAGAATCAAATATTTATTACTTAAAAGTATATTTTTCAAATAGACTGAAAATTTGTTTTACCACTCCATAGATTATTTTGTAGCTTTTTTTTCTATCCTAGATATTTCCATGAGCTATGAATGTCAAAATATCTAGTGCTGAGTCCATTCATAACTAAAACACTAACTTAGAGTTTAAAATCACTTCTCTCCAGAGATGAAAATGCAAAATAACAGAAAAGCAGTTTATTACACTAGTACACACAAACACTATGTATGATCATGTTTATAAATAGTATATATCTCATATGCATACTTGGCTTACTAATTTTATCTCATCATGTTTATATAATGATAGCAATAATAAATTATGCAAATGTCAGCCTACTACTATTAATAATATACACATTCCTGCTTCTCTGTAGTCATCGGATCCTGAAGAATCAAACAAATCCTCGATTAAAGACATAGAAATACCCGGTACAGGCTTTTCTCTACACCGTAGAGAAAGGATGGCATCTTAGAAGTCAGCACAAAATGTGGACTTTTCTTGGAGGTAGGTGGGGGCATGTTCTCTTCTCTAGAAAATTCAGACAGGGACTGAGACTGTGCTAGCTGGACTAAGAAGCCCTTTGGCTTTTCCTGGGTCAGATGGTGGAGAGAGGAAGCGAGTTTAAGGGAATAGCTAGGAAAAGAGTCAAAATGAAGAACTCTTAGGAAGAGGGGAAACCCCTCTCGCACCAAATGTTCGCTCCTTTCCAGGGTCAGCTTGTTAAGGCAGACGAGCCTGGCGCTGTCCGCGGTGCTGAACGGGCGCACGGTGCTGAAAGGCCCGCGGTGCTGAGCCGCCCGCCGCGCCCACTTACCCACCAGCGCGGCTCCCAGGACGCCGAGGAGCACGGCCGGCTGCATGGCCCGGCTGTCCAGCACCTGCACCGGGACGGGGTGGCGGCCGCACAGGTGGGGAGAGGCTCAGGAGGCAGGTGAGATGGAGATGGTCCAGGCAGCACGCCGCGCGTCGTGGTCTCCGCGGTGTGGTGCGTTTGGCGCAGACCCTGCTCTTTTAAAGCGCAGGTGGGGGCTGCGGGGCCGAGAGGAGCGGGCAGCCGGGGGGGCGGGGGCCCCCCCGCTCTCTTCTGACGTCACGAGGAGGCCCCGAGGGCGGAGGCGCGAGGTGGCGGAGATTTGCGCCAGCCCAGTCGCCTGGGTCCTCTGGATCTGGAGCGGGGGTGGGGAGGAAGGCAGGCGAGGGAGTGGGAAGAGCGAAGGGAGGCAGATGTCCACACAGCATCACACACCAAGGGTGAGGGGAGGAGACAGGGTGGGAGTGAGGAGGGGTCCAGCTTAGCTGCCTGAGCTTGCTTCGCATCTCTCTTCTCCCAAGCCTCCAAATAAAACAACTGTGTTCAAGGCTCTCTGCATATGTGTGTAGCTCTGGTGAAAGCGTGCATGACTAAGCCTGTTTTCTGTCTCTATATCTAGCACGGGAAAGACTTGCTAGAGAGGAGCTCTGATGGCGTACTGCGGTATGTGCTGCACTGTCAGTGAAAAGGTCACTTGTTCGAATCCAAATGCTCCAGCAGAAAGCTGGGCAGTTCCCTCCATTAAAGATTTACAGCCTTGGAGAAGCTCGTGGAGGGCAGCAAATTTAAGGAAAGGGCACTAAATGGTCGGGAAAACAAAAATAAAGGGGTAGTCTTCAAAATTAAAAGTGTAGCGGGGGAAGTATAGGACATTCTGTTCCTTCAAGCTTTGGTCTTTATAACGTCTTCATTCTATCTGTCTGTCAATCATCTGACTTAACTCTTCATTTAAAAACAGAGCATATACATATATATATATATATAAAGAAGGTTACATCAGACAATAGGAAAAGGGGGTTTATTATAAGTCTCCCGCCAACCTCTGTCTCCCCCAGTTCTTCTCTGAAGTCAACAAGACTTTGACTACAGTATTGCTTTGTGTTATTTTTGTGATATCCCTCTCTCTCTCTCTGTCTTCTCTTTTCTCCCCTCCTCCTCTCCCCTCCCCTCCCCTCTCCTCTTCTCTCTCCCTCTCTCCACCTCTCTCTCTCTATCTATCTATACACACACACACACACACATATATATATATACCTCACACACATATATCTATATATAGCTATATCCCTTTGATCTTTAACTACTCCTTTATAACAGAGCCATCTGGTGAAATAGCCTGTAGGAAGTAGTTTCACTGTAAACCTAAAAGGCTGAGTCTCTTTGCTAGTTGAAACCCACCAGCTGCTCCTCAGGAAAGATGGGAAATCTCCTCTGGTATGATTTACAGCCTCAGAAAACATGTAGGAGGGTCAGTCAGGAGTTTGTCCCAACTCAATGGCTGGTGTTTTGGGTTTTTGTGTGTGTTTTTCTTTTCTTTTGCTTTTGTGTTTTTAATAGCATAGAGCAATAAACAGACCCGAGGGGAGGGGTGGGCAGGGAGAAAATGGCAACAATTAATGAATAGAAATCCAAAATCTTTGTAAATGTTCATTAAAATTAATAAAATAAAATAAAAAATAAATAGTTCCAGGCCTTGGTAATGACATTTGGTGATCCTGACTTTTCTTGCATTGTGAAAAATTAACCTGCTTTTAGAAACCTGTACACCCTAAAATCCCTGTGCATCTTCTTTTACTTTAAAATAGAGATACAAAAACTCATTGCCATCAAGTCAGAACCAAGTCATATCTGACCCTCCAGCAGGTTTTCAGAGACTACAAATTGTACAGGAAAATACTGGCCATCTTTCTTTTCTAAAGCAACTGGTGGCTTGACAGCACAACTCCCTGCCCATTAGACCACCAGAACTCCATAAAATAGAAATAGGAAAGTATTTTTTTATTATGTGCCAAAAGGAGATGATACAGATAACAGAATATTTTTATACAAATTCCCTCAGCTTGAAGAGGAATTGAGGTAAAAATAAAAGGAACTGAGGTAAAAATAGAATGTCATATAGAAAAGAATCCAGAATCTTCTCTGATGACACAGGCTTTGGGGAACAGGGTGAACTTTCAGGTTTTTTTTATATCTTTCAGGGAAGGAAAGGAGTTCTAGTAGCATAGTAGGTAAATGTTGGGCTGCTAATTGAAAGATTGGCAGTTCAACCCCTCAATGGTTCTTGGGGATAAATAAGAGGCTCTTTGCTTCTATTAAGGTTTGTAACTTCAGAAACTTAATGCATGGTCACTATGAGTAGTAACTGAATCAATAGCAGTGAGTTTGGTTTGGTTTTGGATTAGGGGAGAAAGATTTTTTACTTCACAGTTAGAAGCAGTTTAATTTTCTCTTCTTGAAAGTTAACAGGCTCAGATCCATTTTACTTATGTTAAATAGACAACTATGTCTTCCTGAAAAGACAGAATTATTTTGCCAAGGCAGAATATTTTTTAAGTAGCACTAAAAACCATTTTAGTGGGAGAACTTATAAACTTGAAATAAGATCTGTAGATCTGATCATACTAGATATACATACAACATATAACCATATTGTGTTAGTATAGTAGTGTTAATGTCTTGGTTTTGAGAATTGTGCTTTGGTTATGTAAGAGAATGCCCTTGATTTTAGAAAATGTATGTTGAAGTATCTAAAGATAAAGTATCATATGCACAATTAAAAATATTCCTGGGAAAGAGGATATAAAGATAGAGAAAATGAAGGGATGTTAAAACAAATGTGGTAAAATGTTAACATTTGGGGAATTGAGGTAAAAAGCATATGGAAATGTTTGGTACTACTTTCATATTTTTCTGAAATTTGAAATGATCCTAAAGAAAATAAGAAAGAATGTTTTTGTCACAAAAAAACTAACTTTCAGTGTCATCTAGTGGAAACCAACTCATAGCTGACCCTCCACTGGGCTTCTGAGGCTCTAACTTGCACAAGAGGAAGGGGCTCATTTTATCCTTTGGAGTCACTGGTAGATTCAAAACCTCAGAGAAGCACCACCAACAGGTTAGCAGTGCAACTCCCTGCCCATGACACCACCAAAACGCTCCCTCGTCACACACTCTCACCCTCTGACTCATTGTTGTCAAAGTTAGAATCCATCGTTGACTCTCCAGTGGGTTATCAGAGGCTGTAAAAAGCATGGAGAAGATGGCCCATTCCCCCCCTAAAGCAGCTGGTAGATTCAAACTGTTCACCTTTTGGTTGACAGCACAAATTTTTATTCACTGCTTTGTTGTAGTTGTTGTGTGCTGTCTAGCTAACTATGACTCATAGTGACCTGATGAACAATGGCTCTGTAGCCTGTGCCATCCTCACCATCCCTGACACACTTGAACTCATTGTTACAGTCTCTGTGTCAATCCATCTCATTGAAGGTCTTCCTCTCTCATGCTGACCTTCCACCTCTCGAAGCAGGATGTCCTTCTCCAAGGACTGACCTCTCTTTACACTATGCCTAAAATACGTTTGACAGAGGTTCACCATCCTTGTCTCCAAGGAACTAGGTCAGCAGGAAGACTATGTTAAAATCTCTGTAAGGGAAAAGACATCATTGACAAAGAAAACTTTAGAGCAAGATTTCTCACGAACATTGATGTGAAAATTCCTAGCCAAGAAAGTTCAACATCATATTTTAAAAATATCACTTATCATTATCAAGTGGGATTCATACAAGGAATGGGTGGTTCGATATATGGACGGTGGGAATTAACATAACCCACCACATATATAAAACAAAGGAAAAGAATCACCTAATCATCTCAATTGATGCAGAAAAGGCATTTGAAAAATTTTAACAACCTTTCCTAATAAAAACAGGCAACAAGATTAGAAGGAGAATTCCTAGGCATAACACTACTCTCATTAATGTGGGGAGAGACTGATGCTCCTTTCTTTGCAAACAGAACCCAGACAAAGATGCCCTTTATCACTGTTGTTGTTGTTGTTGTTGTTGTGTGCTGTCGAGTCAGAATCGACCCATAGCTGACCCTCCAGAAGGTTTTCAGAGGCAGTTAATCACCAGGGAGGAGACAGCCCATTCTTCTCTGGTGGAGCAACTGGTGCACTTGAACCATGAGCTTTTGGGATTGCAGTGCAGCTTCTTACCACTAGGCCACCAGGGCTCTTTAGGTTGCTCTGCTCAATATTGTAAATCATGTTTCAAAATGTGGAAGGTCAATGAAAAAAGAGACCATCAATGAGGTGGATTGATACAGTGACTGTGGCAATGGGCTTAGGTGTATCGGAGATGATTAGGATGGTACAGTATAAGATGGGGTTTAGTCATGTTTTTTATAGGATTGCTATGAGTCATACTCTACTTGACAACACCTAACAACAACAACAAGAGGCAAATAAAGCAGGTAGCTCTGGTGGCCTAGTTGGTACGGAGTTGCATTGCCAACCCAAAGGTATATGGTTAGGATCTGCCAGTTTCTCTGTGCGGGAAAGGTGGGCAATTTCTCCCCACTTTACAGCCCCTGAAAACCTGCTGGAGAGTCAGTTATGAGTTGTTTCCGACTTGATGGCAATGAGTCAGTCAACAAGACAAGAAAAGGAAACAAATATAATCTGAATTGGCAAAGAAGAACTAAAACTATCCCTGCTTGCCCCATAAACAGAAAATCCCAAAGTCTTGACCAGCATATTATTGGATCTCATTGACTGAAAAAGCCGTGTCAGGCTGCAAGATAGAATCAGTCAGATTCCTGTACAGTAACAAAGAGAACGCTGAAGGAGAAAAGGGAGGGTGGGAGCCATTGGCAATAGCTACTCAGAATATGCAATTCTTAGATGTCTCATGTTCAGGAATGATTTTCTGTCTTTGTGTCATTTATGTCTTAATAAAAGCATCTCTATGCACTTAAGGTGTCTTTTCTTACTGGAAAAACATAATATTGCAAAATAAGAGTATTCTGATCATCTAGTTGTTGTTGTTGTTATGTGCTATCAAGTGGCCTGCGACTCACAGCTAGCCTATGTAAAATAGCTGGGAACCCTGCTCTATCCTGAACCAGCCTTGTTGTCTTGCTGTCTCTGATACATCTATGCCCCCTTACTCCAGTCACTGAGTCAATCCACCTCATTCACTGAGTCAATCCATCTCATTGAATGTCTTCCTCTCTTGTGCTGTCCCTCTACCCTCCCAAGCACAAAGTCCCTCTCCAAGGATTGATCTCTCCTTGCGGCATCTAGTAGAGACCTGAAAAGATGAGGTGATAGTGGGCATGGATGAGTGTTGATTGATTTTATAAAACACAATGTTGGGGAATGAACGTATGAAACACAATGTGAATGAAGGACTATATGAAACGCAATGAATGTGAGTGAAACACAATGCACTCAAATTTTGTATGCAAACCAATATAAAAGAAAAAAAGGAATGTTCTTGTCAGGCCAGAAATCATAGGAACTCCCAAAAGGTAAAGGGAATGAGTTCAAAATGAAGGTGAAAAATCATAGCCCTTAGGATAAGACTGTTGACAAAGTTTTGCGGTGCAATGGGCTAGAGTCCTCCAAGCCTACAAGAAATGAGTAGTTGGAAGGGGGCACGGTACTTGATGGAGACTGCTAAGTAATTTTGCCTTTACGCCCTTCCGTACCTAGGCCAAGTAGTAGTGGGTAGCAGAGACATCAGGCTCTACACTAGTAGCAACATGTCGCCATCTTTGGTGGTCCTTAATGCCTTCCGCATTCTTCTCCTCTTTTTCTGAAAAGAGTTTCTCCAAATGGCACTGGGAACCCTGGTGACCTAGTGTTTAATGTATTGGGCTATTAACAGACAGGTCAGCAGTTCAAATCCAACAGTCACTCCATGGGAAAAAGATAAGTCTCCTTCTGTAAAGACTGATAGCCTCGGAACCCTGTTTAAAGGTGGCTGTGAACTGGAATCGACTGGGAGGCAGTGGTTTTGGTGTTTCGATTTTTAAATGGTTTTCCTCTTAGGGATTCTTGGCGTTTTAGCTCATCCTCAAATATGTCTTTCTATCTGTGAGATTGCCAGGCAAAAATCATGGCCAGGATCCTGAAGTCACATCATGTGTTTCAGGGCAACATGGCTGACAGTGAGGAGCCAGAAGCAGTCCTGGGCCGGCTGTTCAGAAGCCTCGCTCATGCTCTGCCTACTGAATCCCCCGAGTCTTCTCTGTGCTCATTCTAAGGAGGCTTGCAATGTAAATTGGTTCTGCTTGTGCAATTCCGAGAGAAGCGGCTGACTTAATAAGCCTTCTTTGCTCTAAGAAGGGCATTCTGCTGCTGCTGTTGAATTTTTAATTATATATGGTGAATATGAGAGCATCCCAACTCTCAGGCAAGGCTCTCCTCAACAAAAATGTCTTCTGTAGATGTAAACGCCATGAAAACTTCATGGAAGTTAATGTCAGTTTTGCATCTATGAATATTTTATTTCCCAATAACTCATAATAGCCCTCTAGGCACCATTACCATTGAGCACATACACCTTCCAAAATGTAATTGCACATACTTTTGCTCTGGGTAACAAAAATTTACTCATAGAGTGAGGCACTTCTCAGAGATTTTATGAAAGGATTCCTTTCCAGCTCTCTCTGCCACTTCACCGGATGCCTTTCTTTACTTTTATATTCACTCATAAAGTTCATAAAAGATCACTAAATAATGATATAAACATAGTATTATCTGACAGTATAAATGATCAATGTGAGCCAGTCTCAATCATTTTGTGTTCTAGAAGGTACATTATCAAATTAGGCCTGAAAATAACTGTTGAAAGGCTTACTGAATTGGACCCTTTCCTCCTAGCAGCACTATAAAACCAGAATTTACAGCTGGCTTTGGAAAGCGTAAAAAAACTTTGCAGAAACATGGACAGTTGGGCACAAGATATCCAGGTCCTGCAGGCTGAACTTGAACCTCAAGGTCCACCAAACCTATCATAAATTGAATTGTGTTCTTCAAGAATATGTGTCAGCTTGGCTGGGCCCTGATTCTCAATGGCTTGGCAGTTGTGTGATGATGTAATTTGGCAGTTATGTAATGATGTATAATATGATTTGATGTGTAAGTGTGACCACCCAATCAGTTGTAAGAGGATTAGGGTGTTATCATGGGTTGAATCATGACCCCTCAACATGCATGTATGTAATGAAAAATCAGAAAGCTATATAATTATTTCCCATGGTCTGATAAATGAAATAGTTACAAAAGGATTAAGAGTGGAATGTGATACTCTTAATCCCATTACAGTCCTAATCTGATGTAAGGAGAGTTTTCCTATGGCATGGCCTGTAACATCTTTTCTCTCACAAGAAATAAAAGGTGAGAAAGGCAAGTAGATATGATACCACCAAGAAATAATTTCTAGGAGTAGACTGTATTATTTTAGACCCATGTTCTGCACGAGGAAGGTCTTTGATACCAAGAAAGCCAATACTCATGGAGATACCCAAGGGATTCTAGACTCACAAGTGTAGAAAGAAGAAAAAGACCTTCCCTGGAGAGGACACAGAGAGAAAGCACTCTCCTAGAACTGGCTTCCCTAATTCAGCCTCCTGAACTGTGAGAAAATTAATTCCTATTGGTTCAAGTCATCCACTCGTGGTATTTTTGTTATTCCAGCACTAGACAACAAGATCTGAATCATATCCCCTAGAACGTGATCAGGCTCCCAACCCAGAATGCAAGAGGAAATAAGGGGGATTCTAAAAGTCATCCCCAATCCTTGGCTCGAGAACAGTCAGCATGAAAAGTAGAAGCTGGTGAGCTCTAGTGGCCTAGCGGCAAGAAGCTGCACTGCAATCCCAGAGATTGTTGTTGTTGTTATGTGCCGTCGAGTCGTTTCCGACTCATAGCGACCCTATGCACAACAGCCCTAAACCCTGCTCTATCCTGCGCCAACCGCACCGCCTCCGACACACCCATCCCGATTACCCCAGTCACTGAATCAATCCATCTCATAGAGGGTCTTCCCCTCCTGCGCTGTCCCTCCACCCTCCCAAGCATGATGTCCCTCTCCAAGGACCCGTCCCTCCTGGCAACATGTCCAAAGTATGTCAGACGAAGCTCCAGAATCCTTGCCTCCAAGGAGTAGCTTGGTTTAATCCTCTCCAAGATGAATCTGTTTGTTTTCCTGGCAGTCCATGGTACATTCAGTACCCTTCTCCAGCACCACAGCTCAAAAGCATCCACTCTCCTTCTGTCCTCCCTAGTCATTGTCCAACTCTCTGATGCATAACAAGCGATTGCAAATACCATGACCTGTATCAGGTGCACCTTAGTCTCCAGAGAGACACTGTTGCTCCTGAGTACCTTTGAGAGGTCCCTAACAGCAGACTTTCCCATCGCGATATGCTTTTTGATTTCCTGACTGCTGGTACCAAGAGTGTTGACTGTGGAGCCGAGCAAACTGAAGCTGTGAACACTCTCAATCTCTTCGTCATCCATCCTGACGCTGCTAATTGGTCCAGTGGTGAGAATCTTTGTCTTCTTGACATTGAGCCTCAGTCCATACTGAAGGCTGCAGTCCTTGACCCTTTGCAGCAAGTGCATGAGGTCCTCCTCAGTTTCAGCAAGCAGGGTTACACGGTTCAAATCGACCAGATGCTCTGCTGAAGAAGGAGGAACAATCGCCTACTGTACCAGTCAGATCAGATTTGATGGTACACATAAAAAAAATAAGAAGAATTAAAAAAAAATAGAAGCTGTCTTTCGCTTTAATCACTGAAAAGCAAACCTGACTTTGCGAGTCCCTGAATTCGTACAGAGACTCCATGAAATGGGCAGACCTCATTCTTCAGAGGCTAGAGTAATGACATGTTTGTAAAGTAATTCAGGGTTTTACTACAATAATCTGAACATTGCTTTGATAGTAGAGAAGTGGAAGAACAATGGAAGTAGATGATAAGAGGTAGGGTGTAACACATACAGGTTCCAACCCTCTGCTCCAGAAGTAATTAACCCACTCAGGAATATTCTTGGATTATTTCCTGCTTCCAGGGAGAACACGCCAAGGATCATCAAAGGCTCAAAGCAAGTGCTGAAATGACAAGTCAATCTAATTATCTTATCCCCATACCCTCATTTCCAGTTCTCTTGGCCCCTCCAGATGAAAAGAATGCATCAAATTTCTACCACCTTAGCACGTAGTTCTTTAACCCAGTTGTTATTGTTAGGTGTCATTGAGTTAAGTATGACTCATAGCGACCCTATGAACAAAAGATCTGAACACTGTTCAATCCTGCGACATCCTCACACTTCCTGACACGCAAAAGAGCCCATTGCAGCAGTCACTATGTCAATCTACCTGGTTCAGGGTCTTCCTTTCCTTCCCCAACCCTCCACCCTTCCCAACATCATGTCCCTCTCCAAGGAATAACTCCTTATAGCAATGTGCCCAAAGTATGTGAAGTGAAGGCTCATCATTCTTGCCATCAAAGAGCACTCTGGCTGCACGCTCTCCAAGCCATAATTGTTTATTCTTTTGGCTATCCACAAGGCCTTTCAATGTTCTTCTCCAATGCCACAGCTCAAAGGCATCAGTTCTACTTCTGTCATCCTTATTCATTGTCCAGCTCTCAGATACACAGCAAGTGACTGGAAAGACTAAGGCCTGAATCAGACACACCTTAGTCCTTAAAACTGACATCATTACTTTTCAATAATTCAGAGAGGTCCCTAGTTGGTTGTAAGCAACAGAAATTAATAATATAAGCAGTATATAATTGTTGTTGCTGTTGTTAAGTGCCGTCGAGTCACAGGCAACTCATAGCGACCCTGTGAAGGAGAGTCCTTGACGCTTGGGTGCCTTTCAGTATATAATTACTTAAACATTAATAATATAAGCAAAAGAAGACTGGCAACACGTAGATACCAAGATAACTTTGCGGGCTGAGGAAGAAGTAACTCAGGGGCTATTCTTTGACTCCCTGTCATTCTGCTCCACCTTAAACATCTAAATGGCTGAGCTTAAATCATCCGTCTGTCACTTAAGCACCTGATTAGCATCCCATGAGACCAAATCCAGAAGTGAAGGGATAATTTGCAGAAATTACATCATGTGCTGTTACAATGTGTTAATGAATGCTAGAGACTCCAAATCAGTATCATTCTTACAGTGCTTTCAGAAAAACTTGTCTCTAAATTTTTCTGAGAAGAGAGTCTCTGGTGGAATTTCAGAGGCAGTGCAATGGGTCCTCAGGAGGATTTTTCAGTTAAGAGCCTTCTCAAGCTCCCTCAGCTCATACCTATGGAGTTGTGTTCCACTAAGGGAAATGACTCTGCTCTACCCGGAAACATTTAACCCTCTTGATAACATGTTAGGGCTGGAAAAGTCTACTGAAGAGACCATTTTGGTGAGCACTGCAGAGTGGGTGCTGACCAGACAGAGGCCTTCCAGAACTTTCAGGAGAAGGGTCCGAGTCTTATTTCTTTCTCTTGATAGCGTCTGCCTCAGCATCACTAAGATTTGCAGGATCAGGTAATCTCCATTTCTGTTGGGCTGAGAGATTGCGTCTCGAGGCATCACTTTACTGCCTCTGCAATTCTGTTTGTCCACAATAAGTCTATTTTATTCCTGTTCATTCTGGCTAATTCTGCCTGTCTTGGAACCTCCGCTGGCCTCTTAAAAGATGGATAGAGCTCCAACCCCAAACCCCAGAGTTGGCATCAAGTCATGTCAGTCGGTGGTTTGGCCCGGCTAGTGTCTGAATTCCTGTGACTAGCCAACTAGCCTTGTTTCTAATTCCTCTCTGGCCTGCCCCCAGGTATCCTCACTACACATTATAGGATTTCTATTTAGATTTTGGGGATAAAGATGAAATCCCACAGTGAGAAACCATAGATGCTTTATGTATTTGTTCGTTGTTCATTTCTATCATGAGAAAGCATGTTCCCCGAGGATAGGGGGTTTTGTCTGTTTCAGTCCAGACTCTCGTTACAGCACTCTACTTGACTCTTAGTAGCTGGTCAATGTGCATAGTTGAATGAATGATGCACATCAGATATGGAATAACCATTGGGCCCGTGATAATCTATAGGATGGTATGGTTCAGGGAATGTATACTAAGTGCCTACTGTGAGCATGGAGTTGTGAAGACATAATAAGTAGTAAGTTTTTGTGCCCTGGCTTCTGTCAAGGTGACACCTGAGTATTTACTCTATGTCTGGTGTTTTGTGGGCTCTTGAGATTTGTGGACAATTGGGATACACAGAAACTGTCCTTAAAGAGTCTACCAGGGATCTGAGTAAACAATCACAACACAGGCTGCTGAACATTGCTTTGGAGGGGAAAAAACCCACAAAGTGAGACGTAGGCATGGGCTGTGTGCTGGAATCGATCCATGACAGCCTGGAAAAGGTCCTTTGCCACTAATAGCTAGAGTAACACTGCTATAGAACATATCCCCCAAAAGGGTGGGGGTGGTTAATTTAAAAAAAAAAAAAAAGGTCAAGAAGCTGATTTTGTAAATTACTACCTAACTTGGGAGGCACTGGAGAGCATTATGCTGAGTGAACTAAGGCAGTCCCGTAAGGACAAATTCTGTATGAAGCCATTATTGTAGACTGAGTATGAGGATCCAAGGGGAGGGTGGAAGCAGAGGGGTGAGGATGGGCAGGGGGTCCTGTGGTTAATCTTAGGGCCGCACAATTTGATGGGGGTGTGTGTGTGAAGGAAATGGGAAAGATCCAGTGTGAAAAACAATGTATTCAGATTTTGTAAATAAATCAGTATAAAAAAAATATAAAGAAGCTGATGACTGTTGAAGCCAGGTAAAGGACATGTGGGCTCCACAACACAATTCTAGCTTTGTGAATGAAAGTCTACGTCATTTGATGTTTTAAAAAGCTAACGTCACAAGAGGGGGGGGGAAAGGCTAAAGTCAGTTTGTCAATGGAGACATTTAAAACATATTGAAAAAATATATATCCAAACATAGTTATATAAATGCATTGTAAACATATTTCACGTAAAATAATGTAAAAGTGACACAGAACCCCTCACATAAGGATTATATAGGACGGTTCAAGTAAAACTTTCTTATGTTACAAAACAAGTGTCAGGAAAACAAATAGAAAGTAATTGCTTGATTATGGGCTTGGTGAGCTTTGATTATATAATAAACTCTGATTATATAATAAGCCCCTTGGATCCTGTGAGATACCACATCTGTGTCTTCACAGCACTCAGCCCAGGGTACCACACGCAGAGTAAATGCTGCTTAATAAACGTGGGTTGATAGGCTAAACACAGGAAATTAATTGTTCTGAACAGCAGTATAATGCTTACACAGTGACGCCACAATAAATTTGAACGTCCGTTTCCGGAATCTGCCCTCTCGGAAATCTATCACAGGATTTTTCAGCCTAAGGGGAAACATGAAGCTTTGCTAATGTCCTCATTTTACAGATGAGGAAATGAGGTCCGGAGGAGTTATCTGAGACACCCAGAACATTCCACTTGTTTATGGCAGCACTGTTCCTCTAATGCTTGCAAATGAACTCTTTCCCCTTCTATGATGTCTCTCAGGAGGTCCAGACAGATGCACCCCACTTTCTTCTGTTATAGGGCCCTAAACATTATGGTTTCAGTTATAGCAAAGAGAAGAAATTGTCGAGCTGGCTGCAACAGGAGTTGAGGATACAGAACCAGTTCATGCCGTGATGAATATTTACCCATCATGAGTCTAAGCCAAACCCACACCCACTGTCATTGTTTCCAACACAGAACCCTATCAAACAGAGAACTGAGCCAGAGTCTCAGAGGCTATAAATCTTTATAAAAGCAGACTGACGTATTTTTCTACCAAAGAGCAGCTGGAGAATTTTAACCAAGGGCGTTCTGATTGGAAGTCAAGAGATTTAAGCACTTTGTGTGACACCAACACTTCTTTGATTCAAGCCAGCCTGGGTAAAATGAGTTCTCTGGCTTCTAGCAACTTCTGGTCTGTTTGTAGATGGAAGAGGCATACAGGTGAGGTGTACATAAAGGAGTGATCTGGGAGTCACATTGGGGCTGGGGACAGGACAGAATGTGTTCTGGTCTGTTTGTAGACAGAAGAGGCATACAGGTGAGGAGTATGTAAATGAGTGATTTGGGAGACATCCTGGGGCTGGGGACAGGACAGAATGTGTTCTCGGAGCCATGCAGCCTGCACATAAAGTCCAAGAGATGAAGAGAAGGCAGAACTTCTACAGTAGATCAGCAGGCACTTGGGTTTGTACTTTGTCCTTCTGGCATTAAAAAGCCAGGGAGGTCGCTACGGGGGATGGGATGGGATCCAAGTGGTGGTTTAAGATGATTAATGGCAGTTTGTGAAGAAGCCTGAAGAAACAGGATCTGCAGTAGAAGGAATGGAAGGAGATGAAAACTCAGGAATGTGATGAAAGGGCAAAGAGAAGAAAAAGCAAGAGGAGAGAGCTTGTCTAAGATAGATAATTTAACAAACAAGATGCTGTGTTGTTGTTTGCCGTTGAGTTAGAACTGACTCAGAACCGACATCTCTACCGGGCTTTCAGAGGCTGTAAATTGCACAGGAGGAGACTGCCCATCTTTCTTCCACAGAGCAGCTACTGGATCTGAACTGTGTGTCTTCAGGATTGCAGAGCAACTTCTTACCATTAGGCCATCAGAGCGTCCTAACAAGATGTGCCAGCAGCAATTCTTAAATTTCTGAACTCATTTTAGCTCCCTGAATGAGGTAGTATCCCCATTCTGCTGATGAGGAAACAGGGGCACAGTAGAGTTAGTAACACAGCCAAGGACTCTGTAGTCAGGAGTCACCCCCAGCTTGCTTGCCCCCAGGGATTTGGCTCTTAGTTTTCACTTCATGCTACAGGAAAATGTTTAGAATCAAAAGTCACAATGGGTCCACACTTCTGCCAGTGAGTGGCTTTAAAATGTCAATGCCACGGTGGATGCAACTCAAAACCAAAATGACTGTTTCCTTAGGAGCAATCTCAACTCATGGTGACCCATGTGTTATCAAATTTAATTGAGCTCCCTAAACTTTTCTCTATAGAACATATCTTTATGGAGACAGATTGCCAGGCCTTTTTTCCTGTAGGGCTCAAGCCAATCTTTTGGTTAGCAGCTGAAGACAAACCTTCTGAGTCATCCAGGAATAATGAATGCCATGATGGATTAGGGAGGCCAACTGAGAATGAAGGCCTGTAAGAATGAATCTTTGAGAAATACATATTTTGTAAGGTGACAAGGACGCCAGAATGGCCCATGGGAAATGAGACCTACAGGACAGGAATGTAGCAAAGAATTAAAAAATGGCATATGAGTATCACTGAAATTCTGAGATCACTTCAAAAGAATGCCACATATGAAGTCAAGTCCTATGAAACTACTGACGCTTGGCTCAAGTTCTGGTCAACAAAAATGATGATCTTTTTTTTTCACTTGGATTGACCAGGGTTTAAGTTTGTGCTTCAGGGTAAGAGTAGAGGTTGAGATTCAGAAGGAAAGGAAGGGAGACTGTAAAGTCAAGCAAGGGAGGGTGCCTGAAAAGATGGGTGCTCCATGTGAAGAGGGGTCCTGTCCTGATGGTGAAAACTGAGATATCCACTTAAAATACCTAGTGATTATAAAAAAAAAGTGTATGGATTGTAATATTAATAAGACTAATGCTTTGCTGAGTGATTATATTTTAAGAAGTTTAACCAATATTTGCTTCAATCTTTTCTATTACTGACTAGCAATGAGATATATTTTATGTGCCTCGACATATGCTCTCCAAAGAAAATAACTAATGAAATGAATAGCAGTTGCACAGTGGAAAATCCTGGTAGCAGGTCTTTCGAGTTCTGATGTTTCTGTATTCATCCAGCCTCACACACAGTCTGGCAGATCTGGAAAGAGCCACAGATATTATCAATGTTCATTAGTGTGGTAAGATGCTGGAAAACATATCTGTAGGGAAGATTTAGGCAATAATGCCATGGCCAGAGCCTCAATATTCTTATCTCTTGCTGTTGATTAAAGGTCCCGAGAGACAGATGGAAAATGCCACCCTAAACTCAAGAAGATTGAATTAAGGGGCAAGATTACACGGAATCAAATATGTGGTCCTGGCCTGTCACAAACACTTATTTAGAAACAAGCAAACACAGGCCACACTCCTCTTACCCTAGGGTGGTTCTGGCTTTCCCTAAAAGCTCTGTTGCTGTTGTTTTTTCCTAAAAGCTCCGTCTACCACTTGCTAAGCACCTTCAGCACTAACAGAAATGAAGGCTTCAGGAGTTCCAATCATAAAATCTCACCAGGAAACAGATGCTACTTCCCTGCATAGGGGTTCAAATAGCTGTATCATTTGCCCTTGGTAATCAGTATCAAATAATCCAGTTTCTGCCCCAGGTTGTCATAGAAACTAATCTCCAGCCTTTCCAGGACTGAATGAATACTAAAGATGATAGCCTTCTTTCAGGGCATCTATTAGCTGGCTTCCTATTGGAAAAGAAGGAAAGGCGAGAACTTGAAATTTGACCTGTAGAGTTTTGATCTAAATCTCACTGGTTTCAATCATTTGGGGGTCAGTTTAACAGAAGAAAGCCCTGGAGAAAGAGCAGGCAGCTGTCTGCCAGGAGGAACGTCTGGGGTCTTATCTTCTCAAGTTTTCTCTCACATCCGATTTCCTCTTCTTCAAACCTCCTTCCAGCAATGCATGCACTTCAGTTTGGAACATGGATCCTTATCTCCAATTTCCTCAGAATTGGGAGCCTTATATATGTCATTTCAGACTTGAAAGACTATTCCCGAGGGTCCTTGAGGGACTAGGCTGAGACTGCACACTCTACATTAATGTACATTTTTAGGTTGACCCATTTTGCATAATCAACTTTCTGGAAAGTTCTTGTGATCTTATGCCAATTAAATTCCAACCATACAATTGTGTGGTTTTGCCAGCTGCTTCTTTTGCTCTCCCCTCATATTAGGAAAGACATAGTCTTTCCCGAGTAAGTGTCAAGGCAGGGATTAGCCTAAAGCTTCCAATTACAGTTCTGGAGAGCTTAGTGCCAGGTGACGTAATTCCACCAACTGAGGCTCAAATGGGTTCAGGACACGACCTGCAGAGCAGAGCATCTGTCAGTGCAAACCTGAACGGCTATTTAAAGCAGCTCAGTGGTGATGCAGGGCTGAGGCCTGGAGGGCAGGGCAGGGAAGCAGGGAGCACCTGCCTGGGCTGCATTTGCAGATGGAGCTCAGGGTGTCAGAAGTAAGGATGGGACAGGGCAAGGGGCCAACCATTAGCGTGACAGGGGGTGCTGGCAGCAGGCAGGCAGGGGCGAACCGAATGAGGAAACAACATCATTTGAACAAACGGCTTTTTTATTTTGAACCAAAAATCAAGATGGCGGAATCACGTCAGCCTGACTCTGCTTACACACTCCTGGGGGCGTGGGGGTGGCACACGTTTGTTTCCTTCTCACCTTTCACATTTGCAATCTGATGAAAACAAAAAGAGACTTCGTTCTCCAATTTGTAAATTTTGAGCTGTTATTTTAGCTGTCCAAATGTTCCTTCCACATCGAGTCATTATTATAAAACAGAGAATTCCAGCTTCTGCGGGGAGGCAAGGGTATGATTCAGATGTGACATTCTTTTTGGAACCATATTTAGATCTTTCTATTACTTGGGGACACACGCTCTCAGCCACATGGCTTTAGTTTTACTTGGTATCATCCTTCATATTGGACTCTGCGCAGAGATTTACAAGCTTCAAAAGAAAAATTATCGGATGGAAGCCTGTTGTCTTAGGTCAGAAGGAGACTCCAGGTCAAGAACTGAGGTCCATGAGATCTAGGAAGGAAGGGCTCCCAGGGGATACCAGTGAGAGTGTGGGAGAAAGGTGAGGGGGGAAGTAGTGGGCCAAGGGTCATTACTTCAGATGAAGCCCCAGCCTGATTCTGAGGAAATCTCTGGAGAGTAAAATATTCATCAGCGGATGTCCTTCTGAAGGCAAGCAAGCAATGCATTTGGACTTTCAAACCTGTCAGTCAACAGCCTCAGGCCACGGGGGTGGAGGACAGGTGGGAGGTAGGGAGACAAAGTGCCAACCTTGACCAGCAAGGCACTTCGAAGCTGTGGCACTTGCACAAGGAGCTAAAGAAAGTGCCCAGGGGATCTGATAGCAGCTGCCCCTCTAATGTGGCTGGCTGCTCTCACCACCAGGAATCTGAGAGCCCCAGGTCAGGGGTCTTGCATCACATTCTGCTGTAAGAGGAAATGAAGGACATCTTTGGAGAGTCCCGGGATTGGCTGTTCCTCATCCAGAGACACACTTCCTTTCTCCAGGGGGTAGAAGGAGCTGGCCCTGGAATGCTTCTGTAAGATGGAACAGCCATCCCGGTTGAAGATGACCTGGGCCATCTGAAAACTGCGGAGCGCGTACTCCTGGTTCTCCTGCTCCTTCAGTTCAGCCACTTTCCGAGACAGGCACTGGAGGACGGATGCAGAGAAAGGGTCTCGAGACGCTGGCTGTGGCCGGCCAAACACTTCATAGAATCTATCCAGGGATTTCCGAAGTTCACTGTCCTCCTCCGGGGTTGCTGGTTGGCTTCTCCCCGAAGGGTCAAGCCAGAAGTTCTCAGAGGCCCAGACATCATTTTGTGTAGCATTTAGGTTACTGGTATCTGCAAGACAAAAACACATTTCAACCTCAAACATCACAAGGAAGCCAAGGAGAGATGCCAGGGACTTTGCACCAATTTTCACTTACTGCTCCCGGGCCCCACTCCATTAGGGCCTGAACTGCACTGTCAACTGGCTTCATAATGCGTCCCACCATCCTGGGCTCTTGCCACTTGCTTGCTCAATGAAAAGAGCATCTTACCTACATGCCTGAGGGGTAATAACACATTATTGTGATGAAAATCCACAAAAGAAAACATACAAATACCACCCACATGTAAAAATCAGTGATATTGACCACATTCAACTCAATACTCCCTAAACTAAAACTACCTCTCTTTTCTCTTCCTCTCATCACTGACATTTCATTTCTATGTTGTTCTTATGGGCTGTTGAGTTGGAACAGACTCATAGCTGACCTTCCTATAGGTTTTCAGAGGTTGGCAATAGTACAGGAGGATACTACCCATCTTTCTCCCATGGTGCAGCTGGTGGATTTGAACCTCCTGCCTTTGGGTTGCCAGTGCAACTCCTTATCCACTAGGCCACCAGAGCTCCCCTTTGGCTCCTAGAAATTTCCTTATTTCACATGAAACCATTCGGTATTTGTCCTTTTGCAATGTCGTTGTTATGTGCTGTCGAGTCGCTTGCGACTCATGGCGACCTTATATACAACAGCACTAAACTCTGCTCTGTCCTGTGCCAATTGCACTGCCTCTGACACACCTATCCCAATTACCCCAGTCACCGAATCAATCCACCTCATAGAGGGCCTTCCCCTCCTGCGCTGTCCCTCCACCCTCCCAAGAATGATGTCCTTCTCCAAGGACTGGTCTCTCCTTACAACATGTCCAAAGTAAGTTAGACGGAACCTCAGAATCCTTTTGCAATAGATTTATTTAATTCAGCAAGGTATTTTCTTTTTCTTTCTAATAAGGTTTATTTATTTTGTTGTTGCTGAGAATATACACAGAAAAACATCCATTCAACAGCTTCTATGTGTAAATTTCACTGCATTCACCCTCTTTTCCTGAATTGTTTCTCCTTTATCAACATAAAGTTGCTGTCTCCTAATCTTGCAAACTGCTGTACCAATTTGTAGACAGTTCTCAGAAGGGCATAATATTCATTGGCTGATATTTTTTAGTAGTTATTATTGTTGTTATGTGCCGTCCAGTTGACCACAACTCATAGCAACCCTATGCACAATAACTCTGAGCCCCCTGCTTTCCCTGGGCCAAGCTCATTGTCTTACCCAGTTACTTTGTTAATCTATTTTATCTGAAGTCTTCTTCTCCTGCACTATTCCTCCATCCTTTCAAGCATGATGTCCTTCTCTAAGGACTGGTCCCTCCTGGCAACATGCCCAAAGTATGTGAGACAAAGTCTCAAAATCCACGTCTCCGAGGAACAATTTGGCTTCACCCTCTCCAGGACAGACTTGTTAGCTAAGGTATTATTTTATTTTTTAAAGAAAACTTTAGGGAGTATTTTTAGTTTAAAGTTTAAAGATAATCTCAGGGCAACATTTTTGGAATTCAACTAGTTGCCATGGCTCCAGTTTGAAATCCATGAGAATTTTAAATTCTTTTGCACATTTCGCATCTTTTGATTAGGATTCTTCTATGGAGTTTCTGTGAGATGGTACAAACACTGACCAATAGTATCTGGGTACTATCCAGTTCTTCTGGTCTCATGGCAAAAAGAGGCTGCTGGTCATGGAGGCAATTAGCTATACATCCCATATCCTCTGCCTGTTCCTGACTCTCCTTTCTCTGTTGTTTCAGATGAATAATAGTGAATAATTTATATTATGCCTTAAATGGTTATCGGCAAACTTTTAAGACCTTAGACACCATGCAGTCAATTGGAAGGTAGAGTAACAGCACAAGATGTTGCACTGCAATCCTCAAGGCATGTGGTCTGAAGCCATCAGCTGCTACACAGGAGAAGGATGGGCAATCTCCTCCCATGATATTAACTACCTCTGAAAACCCACCAGAGGGTCAGCTATGGGTTGGTTCTGACTTGACGGTACACAACGACAACAAAGGACATTATCAGGCTAATTAAGTGGGAGATCCCATGCAACCATGACTCAAAGCTTCCATCCCAAGAGGCTAAGACACACCCCTCACCACTAACAGGGATATCAAGTTTATAGAATTCAGTAGCAGGGACAGGATTTCCACTATACTGAACTTCAGCAAGCACAGAAGTATGTCCCATGCCCCTCAACCAGAAAACATAAAAGGAAAAGGGACTTCCTTTGACCTTGCCATAGCCATAACCTCTGCCCCGTTCTGCCCAAGTTCCCCTCAATGATCCCATCTCCCATCACTGACTGATATCACTTGGATTGGAGGGGGTGGGGTGAGCTGCTGAGAAATGTCAGTGGGAGAGGTGAGAAGACAGAGAGACAGACCAGCAGAAACATGGAAAAGATGAAGCACTCCTGAAACTGGCCATCCAAGAGTCACGTAGGCCACTCTATGTAGCAAATCACAAGTGTCTGTAGGAAGGACACTTTCATAAGCAGGATACCAAATCTTCATCTGAGTTTTAATATTTGAAATGTCACGTTCATGAACAAAACTGTAAACAACAAGCCTGTCTCCTCTGTTCTGCATGCAAATGTCAAGCCGACCACAGCTCATCGTCAAAGAACCACCTCCCCCCCTTTCAGAAGATCGATCACAATACAGGTTGAGTCAGCTATTGCGTCAGTTCATTTGAACACTGTCTTCAAACTATTTCAGTCTTTGCTGCCCTTTTAAAATTGCTTTCTGACCAACGACAGATTGCTCTCCAATCAGAAGGCTGTTGTAGCCTTTTGGAGATCACAGTTTCTTTGACCGTAAGGGAAGCTAATGCCGTCTCCTTTCTTGATACACCCACATATGAAGAGCTTGCTGGATCTTTGGTAACCTCACAGTTACTGCTCAGCAGGGCAGCCTCCCGGCTATGATCAGATCCCGTATTCTTCTTTCTGCTGAAATATCTGGTGCTTGTAAAGCTTTCCACCAAGGACAGTAACTAACATTCAGTCTGAGGAGGATCTGGGGACATTTCGTGCTAGTGATTGTTACTGTTGTTGTTCAATTAGTTGATGACAACCCACAGCAACGCTATCACCAGCAGCCCTGAGCCTTGTCTGACGGCTGCGCCGTCCTCAGGACCTTCGCCATGCCTGAGCCCACTGTTACAGTCGCTGTCAAGCCATCTTGTTGAAGGCCTTCCGCTCTTTCTCTGACCCTCCACCTTTTCCAGCATGATATCTTTCCCCGAAGACTGGCCCCTCCTGACAACATGCTCAAAACGTGTGAGATGAAGTTTCATTATTCTTTTTTTGTTTGTTTGTTCTTGGATTAGATTACCTTTTCTTCTTTTAAATTTTTTTTTTAATTTAATGAAAGTTTAGAGAGACTTTGGATTTCCATTCATTCACTGTTGCATACTTTCCTCTCTGCCCATACCCTCAGTTTGCTTTTCTCTTTGAAGAGTTAAAAAAAAAATTCATTCGTTGTTATATAACCCCACCCTCCCGCCTCCCCAGTCCACTCCATTATGCAGCTTTCATTCTGGACTCGTGTCATGACAATAATACCCAATCATATTCCTCCTAAACAATTAACTCCCTCATCTGTTTCAATGCAGTATACATTATTTATCCCCTCTTAGTTTTCTCCCAACCCCAATGTCAGTCCTGCTTTACAACAAACAGTATTTGTCCTTTAGTGACTGAGATATTTCACTCAGCCTAATGTCCTCCAGGGTCACCCATTTTGTATAATATTTCATAAGTTCCTTGTTTTTCAATGCAGCATAGTATTCCATTGTGTGAATATTCAAGAGCTTCTCTATTCATCTGTTTGTTGATGGGTACCTGAGTTGTTTCCAGCTCTTTGCTATTGTGAACAAAGTTGCAATAAACATAGGTGTGCAGGAAGTTTCATCATTCTTACCTCTAAGGAGTAAACTAGTTTCACCACTGGTCTGTCCATTTTCTGTACAGAGGTAACTTGTGTCTGCTGTGATGCTGAACACTGTGACTCTGATGTGTCAAATACGATAACGGTTACCCATGGTGGACAGTGTTTGGTGGAGCTCCCAGATTTAAACAAGCTTGGAAGCAGGAGCGGCATCCACTTCTGAAATACTTGCCTCTGGAAACTCTATGAACTTGGAGAAATGATGAAAGTTATACAAGTGTTCAGGTCTTTCATTCATAGAGTCGCTATGAGTCATCTACGACTCAACGGCACTTAACAACAACAACAACAGTAACGACAGATATATTTGTTCTTCTGCCATTCTGTGGGTATTAAGTACTCTTCACTGACACCACAATTCAAAGGACATTATTAGGAATTCTCAACTATATTTAGTGAATGGAGTCAAGGATGCCAAACATCCTACAATGCACAGGGGAGTCCCACACAACAAAGAACAGTGTCTCTAAAATGCCAATAGTGCCTCCACTTCAAGGGAAACACTTGCTCAAAGGATAAATCTCAGAAGGAGTGAAAATCCTTCTTCCCATACCCACCTGTCTTATGCATTTTTCCCTTCTCAGTCCTAAACGACATTCCTTTTTGAGGGCAGGCCTAGGTGTCTAGAATGATTCAAACTAGGCAAGATATTCCTGTTACTTCAATGCACTTTCCATTATGAATAGAGTTTCCTTAGAAATGTACGAGAAGAGGAGGACAGTGCTAGGAATCTCAAAATTTCTTTATGTGTTGTTTCAAGACACACTATCCACCAAACCCATCTTTTTACTATATTTTCTTTTGTTTAAAAAAGAAAGGATAAAAGAGGGTGAGAATCACTGCAAAACTTGAAGGACTTAATCAAGGTCCCTGAACTGTACATGCAGAAATGGATGAAGTGATGTGTGTCTTGCTGTGTATATTCTCAGCAACAACAAGATTAAAGAGGACAAGGAACCTGAGTGGATTCGAATCACCAACCTTTAGGTTGAGAGTTGAGCATGTTAACCATTTGGGCCATTCAAGGATTCCTAGTAGGAGCTCTGCCACATGGATTCAATGGCCTGCTCTGCAAGAATGCACATCCCACTTCCAGACTTCACTGTCCTTTCCTTCACCCACTCTTCTCTCTCCTCGTCAACTCACTCTATATTTAGTGGGGGAAGAAGAAGATGCAAAAGGATTTCTGGAGGGACAAAATTAAGTCATATCTCCAGCTCTAAAGGCTACATGAAATCTTGACTAGAGCTAATGCCTTTAGCTAATGCATCATTGTGTTGAGAAATACAGCTTCTTTCCTAATCCTTGAACACATTAAGCAGGTTCCCTCTTCAGGACCTTCACACTTGTTACTATTTTGCATTAGAGATGCTTCCTCCACATACATGCATGGTTTCCCTTACATCTTTCAGAGTTACCTTCTCACGGAGATCTTCTGTATAAGTAAGTATGAGCTAGTATATGCTACATAACAAGCAAGTCCCCTATCTCAGTGGCATAAGTTGTTGTTGTTATGTGCCATCGAGTTGCTTGTGACTCATAGCGACCCTATGTAAAAGAGCTCTAAATGCTGTTCTATCCTGTGCCAACCTAGCCATCTCAAACGCACTTATTCCCACCACTCCAGTCACAGAACTGATCCATCTCTTCAAGGGTCTTCCTCTCCTTTGCCGCCCCTCCACTCTGCCAAACATGATGTCCCTCTCCAAGCACCAGTCCCTCCTTGCAACATGCCCAAAGTATGTCAGACAAAGCTTCAGAATCCTTAAGGATACATATTTATTTCTCACCATATACAGATCTGCGTCAAACAACAAGTAGATTGGTGGCATTCTTGTCCTTACTCCAAGGTCTTATGGTGAGAAAAAAAGAAAACCTGGTGAAACAGGAGTGACTATAAAGCTTCTGTCACTTCTGCTCACATATCACTGGTCAATGTTGTCATACTGGTAAGCCTGATTTCTAAAAGAGGGGGATCCCTAATTTTCCTGTAGAGAGGGACAAAGAGTCCTGATGAACAGAGATTCAGTCTACATGCTTTCCCCGAACTCATCTGTCCTCCTCCCTAAGGCCTTGGTTATCTTTCCCTTTCATCTTTGTCCTATATTTTTATATAAATTTAATGCCATCTCATAAAAGTACTGTGTAATAATGGGCTCAGGAATCATAGATGATGAGGATAGCACAGGATAGGGATTAAGTCTGCTGTTCATAGGGCCACTATGAGTAGTAGTTGACTCAACAGCACCTAACAATTACAAAAACAACATAAGGGATTTGTATTTCATATAAAAATGAAGAAATCTAATTTATTTGTCTCTCTTCTTCTAGGGATCTCTGGTAGCCTAGTGGGTAAGGAGTTGCTCTGCCAATCCAAAGGCAGGCAGTTTGAATCCATTAGTTGCTCTGAGGGAGAATCTCCTTTTGTGCCATTTATAGCCTCTGAAAATTGCTGGATGGTTGGCTGTAATTTGGTTTTGATTGGAAGGCAACAACTTAATTTTGTTTTTCTTTTTTTTTAAACTTCTTTTCCTGCCCTATGAAGATAGAAATTCTTATCTCTCTTTATAACGGATCACATCGTATCCTCCCAAGATATATGTTGTAAGTCCTAACTCTATACCTGTCTGTGATTTTAAAGCTTTTTGGGAACAGAGCTTTTTTGTTACGGTAAGGAGGAGGAAATAGTGTAGGGTGTTCTTAAGTCTTTATCTCTTGCGATCTAAAAGAAGACTAAACAAGAAACCAAGCAGGGACAGGAAATATAGGTGCCATGCCACATGAGTTCCCTAAGGAACTAAAAAGAAAATAACGAAATAACTAAAGTAAAATATAATAATTAAAATTAAAAAAGGAACTGAAAAGGCTGAAAGGAACCAAAAACAATCCTCTAGGGGGAGAGAGCCTTCTCCTGGAGCTGACACCCCGCCTTCAGGCTCCTAGCCTCTCAACTAGGGAGAAAATGTATTTGTTCTTAAAGCCACTCATTTTGAGGTACTTCTGTTATAGCAGCACTAGCAAACGAAGACACCCCTCTTACATGCTATATTCCCAGTGCCTAAAACAATGCTTTAGCACACAGTAGGTCCTCAGTATGTTTGTAAAAAATTCATGTTCTATTTGATGAGGTTTATTTTCATGTTGCTGTTTTTAGGTGCCGTCACGTCAGTCCTGACTCATACACAACAGAGTGGAACAGCTCCTGGACTGCAGCAGCCTCCCAACCACTGCTTGCTGGAGCCCATTGCTGCAGCCAGTGTCAATCCATCCTGTTGAGAAGCTTCCTCTTTTTTACTGACCCTCTATTTACAAAGCGTGGTGTCCTTCTCCAGGGACTTGCCCTCTTAATAAGATGCACTATTTACTTTGTTTTGATTTTTGGTTTATATTCATAGGAGTAATAGATGCTTACTACACAGAGCTCTTCATATTATGTTATGCTATACCATACCATACCATACCATACCATACCATACCATACCATACCATACCATACCACACCATTCTATACATAAAGCCATGCACTCAACATATGTGAGGAATGAGTAAATCAGTGACTAACACATTTATAAAATAAGAAAGATAAACAACAGTACAACCACTCTGGAAGGCAGTTTGGCATTTTCTCAAAAAGCTGAACATAGAAATCTCCTATGACCCAGCTATTTCAATGCTAAGAATATACTCTGAGGAAAATAGAACTGAGACACAGAAATTTGTACACTGATGTTCTTAGCAGTGCTATTCACAATAACAAGAACATGGAAGCAGCCCAATGCCCATCAAAATGAATGGACTGAGAAATTGTGGTACATTCACACAATGGAATACTATGCATCATTTAGGAGCAATGATTTTGTAAAACACCGTATAACACTGGAGAGTCTGGAGGACATTATGGTGAGTGAACTAAAACTCAGTCTCATAAGGTTAAATATGCATAAGAACCTTATTATAAAAATAAAAGGATAAATAATAAGATGGGGAAGGGGAGGGAGATGAAAGGGACAGAAAACGGAGAGGGGGAGAAATCCCTAGGATAACAGAGTTTAGTGGGCAGATGGGGGGCTGGGGGTAAATGAACTAGGAAAGATCCAATGGAGACTTGCAAAGACAGGGTAATAGTAGGCATAGATCAATGGTAATTGATTTTGTAAAACACAATGTGTTAAGAATGATTGCATGAAACCCACTGTGAATGAAGGAAGGGGTGAAACACAATGTAGATGAATTTTGAATGCAAACCAACATAAAATAAAATATTAGAAGAAATATAAACAACTTATGTATAAGTAGCCAATCTTCTGTATACTCTCAATGCAGGGATATTTCCTGAAGATTGACTGCATTAAGGACAATTTTAGAAACTCTTACAGCAATGAAAAAGAAAGAAATCCATGAAGTATAATAAAAGACAATCTGATCAATATATTTAAGTCTAAAACAACAGGAGCCACCTGCCACTTGTGACACTGGGCCCTGGGAATGTGGTTAGTCTGAATTATGATATAAATACACAACAGGGGCTTGGAGGTTTAATTTGGGGGGGGGGGAGTAAAAGAGTTCAGTATATTTTTTTAAATAACTGCACGTGATATAACATTTTGGATACATTAACAAAAACATCCTGTTGAAATGAACAGTTCCTTTGACGTTTTTAAATGGGAAGGTGGTGTGCTGCTAACCCAAGGCAGGAGGTTCGAATCCACCAGCTGCTCTGCAGGAGAAAGATGGGCAGTCTCCTCCTCCCATACATGTGATTTACTGCCTCTGCAAATCCACTGGAGGCTCAGCTACGAGTCAGTTCTGACTGGACGGTACGTAACAACTAAAAAATTTTAAATTACATGCGTGGTTTAAATGCTGTTTCTACTGAACAGCACTGGTTTAGTCATTCTCTATGCTGGGATTTCAGCAGTCTTTGCCTGCACAACGATCTTTCCCAAAGGTTTATGTTTGAGTTCCTGGAGATCAGATGTCCATATCTCCAAGGAGCCAGGATGAAGCTCCACACTGGATCCAGAAGCACACCCAGCTTGTCAGGCTCTATTGTCCTGTCCCTGCTAAGGGTCCCTGGGGACCATCTTTCCAAAGTAGTAGAGATCAGCCTTCCACAATGAGACCCTTGTTTCTGCCTTTCATGCTGAAACACTAATTCTGGAACATCTACTACTCCAGCATGGACTTGAATGGATGGCCACTGGATGATGAATGGCCAAGATTCATGAGGCAAAGTCCTTCAGAGCTGAGATGAGTGAGTGAGGCCGAGGCTAGAAAGATAAGTCATCCTTAGGCAGATGGGACAGAGGAAGTCAACTGTGCCAAGTGGACACCTAGGAACAAGGGCAGAGGAGTCTTACACAACAAAGGAGAGTGGGGTTGGCTTGTTGGAGTTAGTCTTACATAACAAAGGAGAGTGGAGTCAGCTTGTAGCAGGCTTGAATGACAGACCAAGGTGAAGCCAGGTAATTTTTGATAAGTGTCAATCTTTGGACATTCTTACTGCCCAAAAGGTATGTGATCACCACAGTGACCAGCAGTCATAATAGTGAAGGGGGGTTTGCTCAGGAGAAAGTGCTCCTTGGAGGAAATGATGTGACACTTCATCTCACATACTTAGAGCATGTTTTTAGGAATGGTCAGTCCTTGAAAAAAGAAAAAAGACATCAGACTTAGAAAGGGAGAGGGTCAGAGAAAGAGAGGAAGACTTCTGATGAGATGGCTCGACACAGTGACTGTAACAGTGTGCTCAAGGGCACTGGAGATGATGAGTCTGTACAAGGCTCAGATCCATGTTCACAGCTTGCTATGACTTTAGTCTACTCGAACTACAACAACAACGACATCCTGGTTTATGTCTGTTTTCCTAGCAGTAGATGAATTATTAACAGTGTCCTCTTTTACTCTCAAAAGTACCTTTGATTACACAATACAGTAGGTGGCCACCTCTAATCTGGTGTTGGAGGAGTGGGCAGGGGCTATCTGAGGTCATGGTGGTGTTGCCACCACCAGCCCGACATCCAGGAATGCCAGGAATAATCCCGGTCTGTGTTAGAAATAATAAAGTGCCTAGAAATTTTTATTTGCTTATTTATTTTTGCCTTTTGCTGAATTATTCGTGGACCTGTTCTCTGTGCTTTAAAACAATCTTCTTTTCATTTCCCCTTCTTTACAGCTGGCATTTCTACCCATCCCCTGCGGTCCAAGAACCTTCTGTTACTGTCTGACAAGTCAAGGGCCTCCTTGACTTGTCATTCATTCTACTAGGATCTTAACTTCCATCTCGATTTCTCATTTCATCCGGTTTTCCCCCTACTGTGTAACACCAACAGCCCTGGAGACTTAAGGCATACAGTTAATACAAAAGAAAGCCGTCAATAAATAAGCTTAGGGAGCTCTGGTGGCCTAGTGGCCAGAAGTTGTACTGCAATCCCATAGCTAGGTGGTTCAAATCCACTAGATGCTCTGCTGGAGAAGAAGGGGAAATCTCCTCCTGTGCCAGTCGGATCTGATTTGATGGCACACACACACACAAAATAATAAGATAAAAAATTTTTTTTAAAAATAAACAAATAAGCTTAAGCCTCCTTTTGTCTTATAGCAACCCTTCCATCCATGTGATGGTGTTGTGTACCACAGACTTGGAACCAACTCATAGCTGACCCTCTTGTGGGTTTTCAGGGACAGTAAGTCATATGGGAAGAGACTGTTCATCTTTCTCTCACAGAACTGCTGGAGGATTCAAACTGCATGCCTTTGGGTGGGCAGCACAACTCCTTAACATTATTAGGCCACCGAAGTTCCCTCTCCCACCATACTTTACACGTAGAGGAATTTAGAGCTACTCCAGTAAAGGACAAAATCTACCTATTCACAAAGAAGGATATGAAACTACTGATATACCTATTCCAAATTGGCCTTCCAAAAGGATGCATGATTTGGTCAGGTGCTTTTGAAACCACTGTTCCTCCCTTTGTGTCTGCTTATATCTGAAAGCTAATACAGGATGGATCACCCAGAGGGAAGGTGGCATATGCTGTCACACTTCTTGCTAACGACAAACAGATGCAATGGGCACAGGACAGGATCCTAAAAAGTAACAACTGAAGACATTTGCTGAAATAAAAAACAAATGCTGGGGGGAAACCAAATAATGAATGCTGGAAAAACCAAAAATACGTGTGTTGGGGTTCAGTACCACTAACTTAACAAGATGAATGGAAAGCCTTGATTTGAAAGCTATCTTACTCTTATATGTATTTGATATTTTTCTTAAAAAAGAAAAATGTTCAAAAAATTACAGAGAATGGTAACATCCAGATTCAGTCACCCCAAAGTTGACAGTGAATATTTTTCCCTATCTGTCTCAAATTCAATTTTTAATAAAGCTTCAAACAGTTGATTATTTCTTCACAGCCATTAAATTTGATGCTTCCTTGCATTTGTATATAAGTATTCATAGGCAATTTGGAATACTGCTTTCTGTGTGCTTGTAAAATTCATTTTATCTTCAGTACATAAAGTTTCACATTTTGGCTTCCCCCCCCCCATTAAATGTTAAGACTCTTTTCTTTTTTTCCTTCATTCTTATATTTTTAAACTCCATTTCTATATGTACTTTTGTTTCATTTCTGTATTTTTTAACTCCATGTCCATATTTTTGTGTTTTTTTTTTGTCACTTTAGAGAAATCCAACTGATTTTTATATGTTGATCTTGTACTCTGCTACTTTGCTGAACTGGTCAACTATATCCAATATTTTTCTAGCTGAATCTTTAGGGTTTTCTAAAATATACTATCATATCTGCATATAGAGATAGTTTTACTTCCTCTTTGCCAATTTGTATGCTAATTTCCTTGTTTTATTGCTCTCGCTAAACTTCCAATACGTTATTGAATAGGAGAGGTGATAGTGGGCATCCTTGTCTAGCTCCTCTTCTCAATGTTGGCTCTTGGGTTTGAATACATATTTTCCACTATGTTGAGGAAATTCCCTTCTATCTGATCAGGTGCACTTTAGTCTCTGAACTGACAACATTGCTCTTTAGTACTCTGGAGAGGTCTCTGACAGCAGATTTTCCCAGTGCAATTTGTTTTTTGATTTCCTGACTGCTGGTGCCAAGAGTCTTGATTATAGACCTGAGCAAATGGAAATTGTTGCTGCTTGGTATTGGTAATATGAATAAATCTAATTCCTTACTTACTGCTTTATCGTTTTCTACTATCAGAGCCTACTGCATTAGAATTTTTGTATCCATTCTCTTGCTATTGTTGTTATGTGCTGTCAAGTTGCCTGCAACTCATAGTGACCCTATGCACAACAGCTCTGAACCAACCTTTTTTATCCTGAGCCAACCTTATTGTCTCTGACACACCTACCCACATTACCATGGAATGTCAATCCATCTAATTGACAATCTCCCTCTCTTGCACTGCCCCTTTACCCTCCCAAGCATAATGTCCTTCTCCAAGGACTGGTCTGGCAGCATGCCCAAAGTATGCCAGACAGAGCTTCAAAATCCTTGCCTCCAAGGAGCAGCCTGGTTTCACCCTCTCTAAGATGAACCTCTTTGTTCTCTTATCAGTCCATGGTATATTCAATACTATTCTCCAGCACCACAGTTCAAAAGCATCAATTCTCCTTCTATCATTCCTAGTCATTGTCCAGCTCTCTGACACATAGCATGCAATTGTGAAGACCACAGTCTGGATCAGGCGTACCTTAGCTTTCAGACTGACAGTGTTGCTCTTCAGTACTCTGGAGAGGTCCCTCACAGCAGACTTTCCCAATGCAATTAGTCTCTTGATTTCCTGGTTGCTGGTACCAAGAGTGTTGATTGTGGAGCCAAGCAAACTAAAACTGTTAACTATCTCAATCTCTTCACCATCTATCATGATACTGCCAACTGGACCAGTGGTGAGAATCTTTGTTTTCTTGTTCTTAAGCTTCAACCCATATTGAAGGCTGTAGTCCTTGATCTTCTGCACCAAGCGCTTCAGGTCCTCCTCAGTTTCAGCAAGTAAGGTTGTGTCATTTGCACAATGCAGGTTGTTGATGAGTCTTCCTCCAATCCTGATGGCATATTCCTCCTATTTATAGAGCCCAGCTCCGAGATAATCTGTTCTGCATATGTATTGAAAAGGTGTGGAGATAGGATACATCCCTGGCTTACACCCTTTCCGATTTTGAATCATGCAGTGTTTTTTTGCTCTGTTCTGACAACTGCCTCTTGGTCCAAATATAGGTTTCTCATAAGCACAAGTAAGTGTTCTGGAGTTCCCATTCTTCTCAGAGTTAGTCACAGTGTGTTGTGATCCACACAGTCAAATGCCTCTGCATAGTCAACAAAACAGAAACAGAAACAGACATTCCAGTGGTACTCTCTGGTTTCAGACAAGATCCATCTGACATTAGCTATAAGATGCCTAGTACCACAGCTTCTTCTAAACCCAGCTTGCACATCTGGCAGCTCTCTGTTGTTGTGCTGTTCCAGTCATTTTTGGATAATTTTCAGGACATATGCAAAATCAAACCCATGGCTATTAAATCAATTTCAACCCATAGTGACCTGAAGGACAGAGCAGAACTGTCCCACTGGGTTTCCAAGGCTGCACGTTTTTATGAACGTGAAGCACACATCTTTCATCCATGGAGTAGCTGGTGGGTTCCAACTGCTGACTTCTTAGTTAGTAGCTTAGTACTTAAACACTCCTTCTGATGGACACACAGGCTGTGTCTGAGTTTTCATTATCACAAACAAAGCTTTTGTAAGCCTCCTACTATATAGTGCCTTGCGGCACATGGATGAGTGTTCCTCTGAAAATATCCCCGATAGTGGAATTACTGAATCAAAGAGAATGTGCAATTTCAATTTTACTGGCTGCTGCCAAATTGCTCCCCGCGGTGGTTGCAACAATTACACTCCCACCAGTAAATCAGATTTTTCCTGTTTCCCCCCATATCCTTGCCAGACCATGATATTGTCAGACATTCAAAATTGTATCTTTTTATTTTGGTTTGCATTTCCTTGATTACAAGTAAAATAATTGAGCTTTCTTCTTTTTTTTAACACTCTTTACCCCAAAATTGAACTTTAAAAAATTTTAATACATTTGTCAGTAATTTAGGTTTTCTATTCTGGGAACCATCTGTATGCTTAACCATTTTCAAATGGGACTTTTGTTGCTTCCTCACTTTTAAAAAAATGACCTACAGAATAAATTACAAAGAAGAGTGTCTTTCATTTTTCTATTCGTGTCATGACTAGATTATTCCAGTCTACAAATTTTTCTCTCAGTGGGCAAATCTTCTCAAGTAAAACACTTCTTTCAGTGTCAACGTATCATACTACCAAAAGGTACTGTAGATTTCAACTCCACAGAGTAAAAAAGTTGGAATCAAGCCACTCCAGGTGCACCATGCCCAGCCGGTGGCACTGCGCCTCATTTCCACACAAGGGCTGTCCAGCTCCTAAAGATTGCTTGATGGGGCGGTGGACAACTAGAAAATACGGCTGGAAAATGACAACTAGAACATGGGTAACCTGCTCATTGGTGGTGTTGTGTGCTGTCAAATTGGAGCCAACCCACAGCTGACACTCCAGTGGGTTTTTAGAATAAATCACATGGGAGGAGACTGTCCATCCATCTCCCATGGAGCAGCTGGTGGATTCAAACCACATGCCTTTGGCACTGCAATGCAGCTTCTTATCATTATTCCACCAGAGCTCCCTAATCTGCTTATTAAGTTCCTTGATGCCTTTGAGCGGTGGTGCTGGAGAAGAATATTGAATATATCATGGACAGCTAAGAGAACAAACAGGTTACATCCTTGAGAGGGTGAAACTGGACTGGGATGCTCCTTGGAGGCAAGGATTTTGAAGCTCCGTCTGGCATACTTTGGGCATGTTGCAAGGTGGGATCAGTCCTTGGAGAGGGACATCATGCTTGGCAGGGTGGAGGGACAGTGCAAGAGAAGACCCTTGATGAGATGGACTGATTTATCAGATTGACTGGGGTAATAGGGGTAGGTGTGTCAGAGACAATAAGATTGGCACAGCATACAGCAGAGTTTAGGGCTGTTGTACTTAGGGTCACTATGAGTCGCAGGAGACTCAACGGCACATAACAACAAGAATTAAAATAGCTTCGTATGGATTTCATATATCATGGAATGCTATGATAAAATTCCATGGGGTGGACAAAGAGCAAGGAGAGAAGTTGGAGGACCTTCTAAAAAGATTCAGACAATACTTAGAATGACTGGCGTGGATCAAGAAGATGCTTTACTTCTTTACTTTGAGATCAGAGGCTTGATTTTAAATTGTTTTGTTTGCATTCTGTCCATAAGGAGTAATTCACTTGCAGAATCAGAACCTGCGGCTTTACAGCTAGAAAACCACCAGCTGATGTGGAGGCGACTCCAACTCATCGTGACCCCGTGTGTGCCAGAGGAGGATGCGCATCACATTGGGATTCTCCTGCCTTTCCTTCTTCCTCTTTATTATATTTTTTGTATTTATGCTGGAAGTTTATATAGAAAAGTAGGCTCTTTCTGGACATTTTTCCTATATGCTGCTCATTGACTTGACCTTTTCTCAACGTATGAACATATCCATTCACTCTGCATGCTCGGTTTCCATAGGGTTTTCCATGGCTGATCATTATTTTTTTGGGGGGGGGAAGGAGTAGATGACCAGGCCTTTCTTCCAAGGTACCTGTGTGCCGTCATAAGTCTTCATCTTTGTAGGCAACACACTGACTGTTCGCACCACCCCCTGTAACTGCGAAAGCCATGGGGAATGGCGCAGTTCACTGCTCCCACCCTCTGGACCAGTACCTTGTAACTGGAGATCGTAACTTGTAATCTTAGAACCAAGACCCCTGACGTCACTGTTCTCAGGCAGGCTTGCACCTTGGCCCCAAGAAGGAGCCATGAGGGGCTGTCTGAGGAGGGCTTCCCAAGACAATCTCCCTTCAGGAGCTGTCTGAATTTAAGAGCTTCACTGTTATACTTAAAGCAATCATTTAAAAATGTTTTAAACCACCCCCCCCAGAATGATTTTTAGAATGTCCTTTTACATGGAAGGCTTCAGCAGATTAGTGTCATATCCTGGCCTAGGGAGCAAAGAGCATTTGTGAGCAGAACTGCAAAAAACAAATAATTTGGATCTTGGTTGCTGTGGTAACACTGGCTTTCCCCCCCTTTTCCTTCCCAGTATGACTGTTTACTTCAGCAGATTTAATTGAGTGCAGCTAATTAAGATGATTCTTGGAACTTTCCCCTTAACCTTAACTGTCAGGTTAATGCTCACAAAGATGTCGAAGTGTTGCTGAGACAGGTTCAGAGGGGTCTTCCTTAGCAGACCATCCTTCTTTGCTGTAGAAGCAGAAAGCTGGCTGGCCAAATCAGCAAGCCAACAGCCGGTCACTTTTGGATCTAAAGAGGACAGACCAGAGCCTCTATAAAATTACAGCGTGCTCCAGGGTTGACATCAGCAATAAGATCCACCCAGACATGGTAATATCTTGTCTATAGCTACAGATAAGGGAATTCTGAATGCTATCCTAAACACAGCAGAAATTCTGTTTTATAAACAGATTTCACTTAAATCAACCCTAAGTCATTCTATGAAGTAACAGATGGAGCTGTAAACAAACACACTAGAACACAAACATACACAAGAGTGCTGGCCCTTCATCAGAAGCACTCTTATATTTTAAATTCTGAAACTGCTAGACTCATATTTTGTAAATGCTGCAACAGTCAACATTGGGTGATTCTGGGATTTCAAGAGGCCAGCATCTCTTCAGGAAGTGCCTTCATTCCCCCTGCAATCTCGTGAATGTGTGCATTATTTGGAAGCGGTGGTAAATCGCCATTCTCAGAAAGTGGAATTACTTTTTTGGGTGCCATCAAGAGTCAACAAGAGTAAAATTTGGTGAAATATGGTAGGTGATCAAGGATAATGTGACAGAGGGTGTATCTTATCGAGTGTGGCTAAAACAGTGTGTAAGTGGACAGCTTTAACCAAGAGAAACTAAGTCCTTCCCAGTTTAGAAGGGTGTTGTTTGTTGTTGTCGTTATATGCCATCGAGTCGTTTGTGACTCATAGTGACCCTATGTACAAGAGCTCTAAACGCGGTTCTATCCTGTGACAACCTAGCCTACCCATCTCAAATGCACTTATTCCCAATGCTTCAGTCACAGAATCGATCCATCTCATCGAAGTTCTTCCTCTCCTTCACAGCCCCTCCACTCTGCCAAACATGATGTCCCTCTCCAAGGACCAGTCCCTCCTTGCAACATGCCCAAAGTATGTCAGGCGAAGCTTCAGAATCTTTGACTCCAAGGAGCATTCCGGATTCACCTTCTCCAGGACAAACCTGTTTGTTTTCCTAGCAGTCCATGGTATATTCAACACTCTTCTCCAGCACCACAGCTCAAAGGCAACAATTCTCTATCAACCCTATTCACTGTCCAATTCTTTGATGCCTAGCATGTAATTGCGAAGACTATAGCCCAGATCAGGTGCACCTTAGTCTCCAGGCTGACATCGTTGCTCTTCAGTACTCTGGAGAGGTCCCTCACAGCCGACTTTCCCAATGCAATTTGTCTCTTGATTTCCTGGCTGCTGTTATCAAGAGTGTTGATTGTGCAGCCAAGCTAACTAAAACTGTTAACTTATCTCAATCTCTTCACCATCCATACTGATGCTGCCAATTGGCCCAGTGGTGAGAATCTTTGTTTTATTGATTTTGAGCTTCAATCCATATAGGAGGCTGCAGTCCTTGACCTTCTGCAGCAAGCACTTCAGGTCCTCCTCAGTTTCAGCAAGCAGGGTTGTGTCATCCACATAACGCAGGTTGCTGATGATTCTTCCACCAATCCTGATGCCACATTCCTCTTCGTACAGCTCAGCGTCTCGGATGATCTGTTCTGCAGACAGACTGAAAAGGTATGGAGACAGAATACATCCCTGACAGACCCCCTTCTTGATTTTGAACCAAGGGTAGGAGTTTAAATGTAGGGTCCCAGCTCTATGGGAAGGCTTGCTTTTTATCTCTTGACTCTGGAGGGGAGCCCTTGTTTCCTGCAGCCTCTGTAGGCCTGGCCTTCTTGGGAGATTTATCTTGGCCTTTATTAATATCAAACTAAGGAGCTTGATACTTGGAGTTTGTGCTAAGGCATCTGGTACAGAAAGATGCAGGTGTTCTGCTCCCAGCTCTTCTGTCTTGATCCTGAGGGCTTCCCTTCTCTCTCCTAATCTTTCCATAAAACAGAAGGTAACAATGGTCTGGAGCCTATCAGAGATGGTGAGGATGGTAGGACTGGGCAAGGTGCAGATCTGTTGCTCATAGTGTCGCTCTGAGGGTGATGCCAGTCACCTCGTGGCCTGGGGTGAGAGTAGGGTGATATATTCTACCCTTAATCCTTTTACACGCAAGTGTTTTAGGGGGACACAATTCAGTCCATGACAGGATGAAAACAAGGTCTGCAGACAAAATGGAATTGATTTCCTTGTTTCACAGAATGGTTCTGACAGCATTGCTCACAAAAGAATGTTCTGTACAATGCCAGGCACAGCACAGTTTCTCTTGTAAATTGTGATTTGACTGATCGTTTGCAAAGCAGATTGGTTTTTCAGTCAACCACTCATAAACATTTCATTATGTAACATTAACTACAACATGCATGAGGGAATCTCACACCTTTCCCACTTACTCTGTGATTGTCATTTCCATTAACCCATCCAACCTACCCCTTCCTGTCATTGGGGCAAATGCTGTTCTTCTGACCTTGTACTTGGTTCTTTTTGAAGTTAGTGCCTCCCTGGTGTTACTGGTGGCTGTTACTTGAAATGCTGTTTATAGCTGTTCACAGCAAGGCCAGATCTGAACCCTGTCCTGTCCTGCACCATCCTCATCATCTCTGACACACTTGGGATCATTGCTGCTGCCTCTATGTCAATCCGTCTTGTTGAGGGTCCCCCTCTCTTTCATTAACCCTCTGCCTTTCCAAGCATGATGTCCCTTTCCAAGGACTAGCCTCTCCTAACAATATACCAAAAAATATACCCAAAGTATGTGAGATGAAGCTTTGTCATCCTTGCTTCCAAGAAGCACTCTGACTGTACTTCCAAGATATGCCTGTTTGTTCTTTTAGCAATCCATGGGATATTCAGTACTCTTCTCCAACACCACACTCAAAGGCATTGATTCTTTCTCAGTCATCCTTATTCATTGTCCAGTTCTTAGATGAATAGCAAGTGATCAAATCAGGCACAACATAGTCTTCGTATTGACATCACTGCTCCTCAGTAATGTGGAACAGTCTGGCTGACAGTTCAGCCATGGGAGTAAATCAATCACTAATTATGTGAACTTGGCAAGTTATCTAAAACATCTTTGAATTTCAGTGTCCTTAGTTCAGACCCAATCATACACAACATCTGTAAAATGTAAATAATAATAACTCACACCTGTTATTTAGTGATCCATTAGGAAAACACCTGGCACATATTAAGAGCTCAATAAAGAAAAGCTAATTGTTTCAATTGGCCTAATAACATGTTTAGTGCTTCTGATTTACCTCCTTCTTTACTATACAGTGCTTATAAGTGACAATCAAAGGTACAGCATTCAGTCTCTACTCACCCGGAATAACAGAGGAAAAAGAAGAGTCAAGAGAAAGAAGAAGATACGGAATGTGCCTCCATGAGCAACTACCTTCTTTGTCCTGAGACCAGAAGAACTGGATAGTGGTCATCTATCATTACTGAACATTCTGATCAAAGAGGCCGTAAAAGCACCCTTATCAAAAGGGGACAAATGTAGAACAGACTTTCTGGAGCCATGGAGAGTAGCTGAACATCTGAAACTGTTGTCCTACTGTAATCTTTACATTTTAAATAAAATAAATCCCATGATGTCTTCTTAAAATCAAATGATAGTTCAGTTGAACCAAGCGGGGGGAAAGCCTGCTTTGAGCCTTATGTTCTTTTTTTATTATTATTATTTGGCCAAGACAGCAGAAGAGATGATTTATTGTGCACGTGACATCCAACCACAACTAAGCAGAGTTAGTCCAGAATATCACAGGTCCAGGGCAACAGATCAAAAGGGCCTGGTTTCGAAGGAAGAAAGTGGGCCCCTCAGGTGTTCACGGTGATAGAATGGCGATGGACGTTCTAGATCCCTTGAGTCAGAAGTTCTAGACAGGAGTATGCGGTCCAGTTCGTATCAGTGTCCCCAGCCTGTGGCATTCTCTCCTCCTGCCGCTGTGGTGTCCACGGTGCACACGCTCACGTTTACGTGGACCTCTGCCTCATCTTCTTTTACGCTTCAGCCTGTGCATTCGCTTTTTCCTCCACTTGTCCCTTAGGGTTCAGAGGTTTTGAACAAGATGGTGCTAAAGTGGAAAAAGAGCCTTATGTTCTTTTAAGACTGATCCATATGAGTCAAATTGACAACAGGCAACTCGAAAGATTATATAGGATATGGAGGGGCAGTGAGTTCACATTACTGAGGGAAGAACCACCCAAAAGGAAGGTGAAAATGGTGCATATCTTGAAGCGTGTACTCAGTGGTATGGAATGGAATATTTAGAAATGACTGGATTCGTGTACGTCTTGCTGTACACATTCTCAGCAACATCACAGCCAATAACATAATAATAATTTAGAAAAGCAACAAAAAAACACACCAAAAGCCACCTAAATACTTGTTTCAGTGTGGAGTCCCTGTTTCCTATGGAGGGAGACCTGGGTTTGATTCCCACCCAGTGCACATCAAGTGCGGCTACTGGCCTCTGTCAATGAGGCTTGGATGTCGCTGTGACGCTGAACAGGCTTCAGCAGAGCGGCTACACTAAGCCTAGGCAGCACAGCCTGAGAACCCACTTGTGAAAAAGTCAGCCCATGAAAACCTCATGACTCACAACAGTCCAGTCCTGCTCTTCATGCAGCCGACAGGAGGTGGGGCAGACTCAAACAATAACTTTATAACTTTTATAACTAATTCCACAGTGAGAAAAGAAGGACTGCAGTAGACTATTTAAGATGTTTACCATTTGAGATTTTAAATATATTTAGTGATTCTTTTAAGTGATCCTCAAAATCTACAATGCTGAGATAAATAAATATCAAAAAGCAAGTCCAGAGGAACATTGTAAATGGTTCATATGTGACTGGAAGGGCCATCCCACTTTACTGCCCCATCCTGGCATCACACTTTGAGGAGATGGGTGCAGGCCACATCCCCCACCACGTAGCATGAGGTCTGTGACTGAAGAGAGGTCCCAGGCGTGCTCCTTGCAAAGCAAACAAGACCCCTGTGTAGGTGGAAACAGCATGTGCCTCACTCAGTGTGTGGGAGCTCAAAGACAGAAGCTCAGCCTCGCGGAGCCCTCCAGCTGCCCTGGCACCTTCCCCGAGGGGAGCAGCAGCAGGCGTGGGAGGGACAGAAATGACTCACCCTCCAGCGGGCCTGAAGCTGCGGAGGGTTTCTGAAAGTTGACGGCAACTAAATATCAAGCCAAGAACCTCAGGAAAAAGTTTAAACAAGTAAATACATCAAAGCAAGAAAAACAGGCAGCATTTAAAAAAAAAAAGATTGGGAAACCACGGTTCACAGAATGACTGCTGGCTGAGTCAGAATTTCGGTGCTGACTTCAATTCTAAAAGACAAGTGAGACTGGGAAATACAATAATAGTTGTAGGAGAAAAAATGTCAACCAGCTCCCCCATCTGCACTTGAATGTGAGGAAGGCAAAGCTCTGCACTTTCTCTTCGGAAGCATGTAGCTTTCCATGACATAGAAATTTTAGTTGCATAATATAGTCTGTCATGACTACGTGAATAACAAAATATACGGACATGAGAACTTTGGTGGGTTTGTGCTGACAAAGCTTCTTACATAGATTACTGAAGGCAAGACGCAAAAACTCACATTCACTGCCACTGAGTCAGAACTGACTTATGGTCGACCCTCCACTGGGTTTCATGGCTGTAAACCACATGGGAGGAGCTTGCTCATCTTTCTCCCTCAGAGTGGCTGGTGGAGTCCAACGTCCAGGAAGGTTCTCTGAAGCAGTACTCCTCCTGGAAACAGTATGCCAAATGCTAAACTTCCACCTTTAGGGTGAGTAGCGTAACTCTCTATGACACTAAGGTCTCTGAGAAAAGGTATGTTGTTGTTGTTGTTGTGTGCTGTCGAGTTGGAACTGACCCACAGCTGAGCCTCCAGTGGGTCTTCAGAGGTCATAAATCACATGGGAGGAGGCTGTCCAGTCTTCTCTTGCAGAACAAATGGTGGACTGGACAATAGTAGGAAAATAATTCTGTTAGCAAACAGGATCCCAAATCTCAACAGGTTTGATTTTTAAAAAAATTTTTAAAAATAAATGACAGAGTTGGGGCCAGGGAAGTCCCAAGAGATAATGATAATGAGAGGAGAGCAGAAGCCCCAGAGGTGAGTGGAACATCGGACATGAGCTTTAATGGCCACACAGTGCTGAGGACACAAAGCCAAGAGGCATCCAAAGCCTGGGACTTGAAAGGAGATCACTGTATAAAGCTGAAGACCCTGAGGCTACATCATCAGAGAGAAAGTGTGCAGGGTGGGATGGGGTTTGGGGGGGGCGGGGAATGCCTTTCAGAAGGTCATTTAGTGACTTAATAAGGGAGAATTTAATAAAACTCAACAATTTTCAGATTTAGAAATGATGTCTTACACACACATGCAATCACTGTTATTGAGGTGGATGCGACCCATAGCTGACCCTCCAGCAGGTGAACTGTACAAGAAGAGATGACCTGTCGTTTTCCCGTTGAGCAGCTGGGGGATTTGAACCACCTGCCTTTGTATTGGTAGTACAGCTCCTTATCCACTAGGCCACCAGAGATCCCTAAAATCTTACACATAGGGAAAAGAAAAAGAAATCCAGGTACAAGATGAAATGGAAGATTTTTTTTGTTTATTTGCTTTTGTTTTTTTAAAAGTAGAATTTTAATTGTGATTTTTTTTAAACTGCATCACTTTTTTAAAATAAAATTTTATTTTATACTGGTTTACTTACAAAGTACATATACATTGTTTTTTACACTGGATCTTTCCCATTAAAATTGAAGATTATGAAAGGCAAAAATAAAAATTGTAAAATCAACAAGAAAGAAAAGAGATTATGTGGTTTTTTTTTTTGAGTAACGCTTTGAACAAACTCACTGGAACTGATGTCTGAACAGCATCAATTGAAGAAAGACAGTATAATACCTTCCCATTTCTAGGAGAAAATAATGGCCAGCCTACAGTCATCCAGGTTTGAGGCCTTGAACATTAATGAACGAAGACCAGATGAGTTGTGGGAGGATGTTAAACGTCTCATTCAGGAAGAGTGCAAACAGTCATTACAAAGACAGAAGAGGAAGAAAAGACCAAAATGGATGTCAGAAGAAACTCTGAAGATTGTGCTGGAAAGTAGAGAAGCCAAAGCACAAGAAAGAATCCAAGACACTAAGGAGCTTAACAGAAGATTCCAAAAGGCAGCATGGAATGACAAAGCAAAGTATTACAATGAAATGTATGAGGAGCTAGAGTCAGAAAATAAAAAAGGCCGAACTTGTTCAGCATTTCTTAAGCTCAAGGAAATGAAGAACAAATTCAAACCTCGAGGTGCTACAATCAAGGATGCTTTAGGCAGAAAGTTAAATGATCCAGGAGGTATCAAAAGAAGATGGAAGGAATATATTGAGTCATTGTATAGAAAGGAATTGGCAGATACAGAAGAATTTAATGAAATAGCATTTGAGCAAGAGCCTATGGTGATGAAGGCAGAAGTTCAAGCTGTTTTGAAGGAAATAGCAAAAAATAAGGACCCCAGAATAGATGGTATATCAATTGACATATTTCAGCTAACAGATGCTGCCCTGGATGTGCTCACCAAGTTGTGCCAAGAAATCTGGAGAACAACCACTTGGCCAACTGACTGGAAGAGATCTATATTTGTTCCCATTCCAAAGAAAGGTGACCCAACTGAGTGTGGAAACTACAGAACAATCTCATTGATTTCACATGCAAGCAAGATTCTACTAAAGATTATCCAAAAACGACTGGAACAGTACATCAGCAGAGAACTGCCAGAAGTCCAGGCTGGGTTTAGAAGGGGTCATGGTACTAGGGATATTATAGCTGATGTTAGATGGATCTTAGCTGAAAGCAGAGAATACCAGAAGAATGTCTATCTGTGTTTCATTGATTATGCAAAGGCATTTGACCGCGTGGATCATAACAAACTGTGGCTGACTCTGAGAAGAATGGGAATCCCAGATCATTTAATCCTGCTAATGCGAAACCTATACTTGGACCAAGAGGCAGTCAGAACAGAGCAGGACAACACTTCCTGGTTCAAAATTGGGAAGGCTGTACGCCAGGGATGTGTCCTATCTCCATACCTTTTCAACCTGTATGCAGAGCAGATTATCTGAGAGGTTGGGCTCTATGAGGAGAAGCGTGGCATTAGGATTGGTGGATGATCTATCAACAATCTGCGTTATGCAGATGACACAACCCTGCTCGCTGAAACTGAGGAGGACCTCATGCACTTGCTGCAGAGGGTCAAGGACTGCAGTCTTTAGTATGGACTGAGGCTCAATGTCAAGAAGACAAAGATTCTCACCACTAGACCAATCGGTAGCATCAGGATGGATGGCGAAGAGATTGAGATTCCATGGTCAACACTCTTGGCACCAGCAGCCAGGAAATAAAAAAATGTTTCGCGATAGGAAAGTCTGCTGTTAGGGACCTCTCTAAAGTACTCAAGAGCAACGGTGTCTCTCTGGAAACTAAGGTCTGCCTGATAAAGGCCATGGTTTTTGCAATCACTTGTTATGCATCAGAGAGTTGGACAATGACTAGGGAGGATAGAAGAAGAATTGACGCCTTTCAGCTGTGATGCTGGAGAAGAGTATTGAATGTACCATGGACTGCCAAGAAAACAAACAGATTCATCCTAGAGAGGGTTAAATCAGGCTGCTCCTTGGAGGCAAGGATTCTGGGGCTTCGTCTGACATACTTGGGACATGTTGTAAGGAGACAGGTCTTTAGAGAGGGACATCATGCTGGGTAGAGTAAAGGGACAGTGCAGGAGGGGAAGACCCTCTATAAGGTGGATTGATTCAGTGACTGGGGTAATTGGGATGGGTGTGTCAGAGGCAATGTGACTGGCACAGGATAGAGCAGGGTTTAGGGCTGTTGTACATAGGGTCGCTATGAGTCACAAACGACTCGACGGCACACAACAACAACAACAACAGCCATCCAGGAAATGGTGAGAAAACACGGCATCAGGCTCTTAGGTGGCCATATCATCATCAACAACAACATCATCATCATCATATTTCTTTTTTACTCAAAACTCATTCTCTTAAGAGTGCTTAAAATGAGCATTATTCACTTTGGCCCACAATGACTGACAGAGATCTCTCTTGGAAGAGGAGGCACATGCCACATCCTTGAGTCTATCTAACCATCTTCGAAACAGAATTCCAAATGCTACACTTTTGATCTCAGATCACATGTGATCAATTTGAAATTATAGTTCATGTCCATTCTACCTTTTGGTTTTGAAATTTCCACTCCCATAATAAGCCAATTATGCAAAGCCATTCAAGCTCAAAGTTTATTCTAGAGAGATTTAGAAAAAGTGTAGCCTCACTTAATGTTCTGCAGATGGCATTTGCTCTCTGTAGTCAATCACTTCTATTTACCATTCAAATAGTGAGTGGTGCTGCCTGCATCACTCAGCTCATGGCTGTCCCTCCACCGGTCCAGCATAGCAGTACTAATTGTGGCCATGGCCAAGATAGCTGTTCCAAGCCCTCTACTGGGAAAAGGGAAGAAGACTTCATTATCTTATGATATTTAGACTCTTTGAAAAAACCACATGAAAGACATTAAATAACTTAGTTTTAAGAGAGAAGCTAAATGTTCGTTTAACCAACAAAATGATGCCAATCTTAAGAAGATAAAGAGTCTCAGAGGTTATGAGGCATGAGGTCATTACTAAGTGACATTTACCACGCTTTTGAAATAATGGTATCTCTGATTATTGAAGGTCCTCTTTAAGGTCACTCTGCCTCACGTATAAATGACATGGTTTTATTACACAAAGCCAGAAAGGAATACAAATGCAAAGGAGACTATAAAGAAGGGCAAAAGAGTGGCAAATGATTTACTTCAAGGGGCCTCTCTGATGACTGAATTTCTTTCCCTCTAAATGGCCAAAACACAAATGCATTTGAAGCATTGGCTCCTGAAGAGAATCCCTAAAAAACCATGCACACAACAAATCCTTCATGAACATTTCTGCTTTTTTTAGCTTTTGATCTGGGTAGTGGTTATGTGGGTATGTAAACATCCACTAAGCTAGACACGTAAGAGCTGTGTATTTTACTACAGGTAAGTGGTGTCTCAATTTTTAAAAATTCCTGCATACACACACACAATTCCTGCATACACAATCTCTGTTTTCAATTATTCACGAATGGTGCATAGGAATTGTAGTTTTTTAAAAAAAAAACACAACAAAACTCCCAAAAGATTTAAAAAAAAAAGATTCTAAAGTTCAGATAGGTTTAGCAATTTGTAGCTGAACTTGCCTTGTTTTAGAGTAGATAGGCATTCAGTAAACATTTGTAAATGAATGAGTGGACCAATAAACTAATAAGTATTTGTTACTAAAAGTTTTAGGTATGCCATTGCCTAAGCCAGAAAAAAAGGCTTTAGAACATGAAAATACATAAATGAACAAAAATACCAGATAATGTCCTAAGCAGATCTTAAATGCTGTATTTTAATTCACAATCAACACCTATGGAAGTAGTCAAGAAATCAAAAGACATGTTGCACTGGGCAAATCTCCTGTCAAGAACCTCTTTAAAGAGCTAAATAGCAAGGAGGTCAGTTTAAAGACCAAGGAGCATTTGACCTAATTCGATTTCAATTAATTAATATGTATGTGAAAGTTGAACATTGAATGGGAAGGACCAAAGAAGAACTGATGCCTTTGAATCGTGGTGCTGATGAAAATTATTCAGTATCCCATGAATGGCTGAAGGAACAGGCAAACTGTATGAAGAAGTGCATGTGGTGTGCTGCTTAGAGGCACAGAGGATGCTACTTCATCTCAGACATGGTGAGGATGTTCTCAGGAGGGCTCGGTCCCTGGAAGACTGCATCATGTTGGGAAGGTAGAGAATCGGAGGAGGAGAGGATGACTGTCAATGAGATAGGCACAGTGACGAGAACAAGGCGTCCAAGCACAGTGGAGATTGTGAGGGCAGCAGATGATCAGGCAGTGTTTGCATCTGGAACTGAGTTGGAGTTTATTCCATGGCCTCTAACAACAAGAACAACAATCCAACAACTTTGTGAGGTAAATTGACTGGCCTAAATTTTTGACTACAGTAAACAGAAATCATTTTGGCTGCTTTAAACAACAACAACAAGAGAAAGATACATAATACTATTCCCATCAATTTTGGGAGAGCTGGAAAAAGGCCAGCTGAACTTCCAGGCACTATTCCTCAAGCCACTCTCAGCAGAACGGTACAGCCAAAGTGGCTGCTGCTTCTACCATAATTGGCAGCCAAAGGAATTTGGAAGCTGTTTCCACAGATGCTGCTCCAAACTGGGTTTCTAACTTGGATGCTCTCCAGTCAAGAAGCTGCCTGCTGACCTAGGAAGTGACCACTATGGAGGCTAGCTCCTTACCCATGATGCTCTGCCATGATCCACCTTGGATAAAAGTGAATGTCTTGCATTATCTTTCTCTTCTTACATAACCTGTGTCTGAATTAAAAGTCTTAGATGAATGCATTTGATTAGCAGACTGTTTCATCCAAGGAACCTTGGAAGCATAATATATGACATATGGGCCACTTCTCAAAAGGTCAGCAGTTCGAATCCACCAGTCAGTATATGGGACAAGACGGGCAGTCTCCTCCTGTAAAGATTTACAGTCTCAGTACCTGAGACGGAAGAACTGACTTGGCAGCAGTGGCCTTTATGTTAAATTCAGAAATAGAGCTACAAGGGAATCTGAAAATGGCACTTAAGAATTGCTGCTCTCTGCAGTGCAAGAAATCATGCTGGGAGGAGCTTGAAAAAGGTCTTGAGTAAGCTAATATGACAGATTATCAGATGATGGGATGTATATAGAAATTTAGACACAAAGTAAGACCATGCTTTTGAAGGGTTGTGGCAATGAGTAAGTCTATCAGTGTCGTTTTTTCAACAGCATAGTCTTACTTTGTGGCTCTGTGTCACAATGTGCTAATTCTTCTAATACTTCAAACAGCTTAACAATACCATTGAACATTTAATAGAATGAAGTAGAGTATAAACATAACTTTTATATGCACTGGGAACTGACTGACTTACTCTGTTGTGGCTCTCTTCTGTCCCTTGGTCTGGAACCTAATTCTTAGTATCCCTAAGGTACACCTGTATCCCTCCACCCACCTACCCACCCTCCATCCATTTATCCATCCGTCTATCAGAATGACTCAGCAGAACAAACATGTGAAACCATATCCCAAAATAAATATATCACCAAGTGTAAGTTAAGACTAAGAGGCGTTGAGAAGTGTCCATTTGGACACTTCCACAGAATGGAAATGTTGAAAGTTCTCGGAAAGGCCAACATGTCAGGTACTTCCCCCGCTCCCTACTTTTAAACAAGTTATAATTCAGAATGGAGGCTCTCTCAGGGAAGAGGGACAGAAAAAATGGCTATTTAACATGGTTATGATCTCCAGACCTGCCAGTTTGGGGAGGGCAAACATTTGCTGAACATTAAGTACATGACAAAACTATATAATCTAAAGTAATATTTTTTTTTAAAAAAGCTCCATTTAGTATCACCTGCATCTACTCCATTTTTGATAAGCATACAAGCTGAACAGGGTTTTTTTTTCTCTCTCCATTGTGCAGAAGGAAATGAGACATCTTCAGTATGTCTTCTGACAAAGTGAGTTTGAGTTCATTTCTTCACATCCAAGTGAAAATGGATGTGATTATACAAACGAGCCTGCCAGCCAAGGACATCAGCCACATGCTAGACAAGACGTCATATTCATCAAAAAAAAAGACCGCAAACTGTGTCAAATGCATAGACAAAGGACTGCTTGAAACACTTAAGTTCAACGATTTTTTTTAAAGGTTGTTGTTTTTGTGTGCTGTTGTCAGAACCTACTGATAGCTGCCTTTCCAGGGGGTTTTCAGAGGCAGTACATTGCATGGGACAAGACTGGCCATCTTTCTCCTGGAGAAATGAAGCTAAAAGATTTAGAAGTAAAATCAGTGTTGCCTCTCCTGCCACCTCCCTTCCCATTGCCCAGAATCAACCATTTCAACCCACCATTTCTGGTTTTGAAAATAGCTTTATGTCTAATTAGTATGTTTATATATGACACTTCATCAGTTTTAGACATAATACATAGTCTTCACAATTACTTGTTATGTGTCAGAAAGCTAGATAATGACTAGGGATGCCAGAAAAAGAATTGATGTCTTTGAGCTGTGGTGTTGGAGAAGAGTACTGAATATACATACACCATGAATTGCTAGGAGAAGAAACAGGATCATCCTGGAGAGGGTGAAACCAGGCTTCTCCTTGGACGCAACAATTCTGAAGCTTCGTCTGACATACTTTGGGCATGTTGCAAGGAGAGACCAGTCCTTACATCATGCTTGGAAGGGTGGAGGGACAGAACAAGAGAGGAAGACCCTGGATGAGATGGATTGACTCAGTGACTGGGGTAATGAGGGTAGGTGTGTCAGAGATAATAAGATTGGCTGAGGATAGAGCAGGTTTGTACATAGGGTTGCTATAAGTTGCAAGCAACTCATATCACTTAACAACACACACATCCCCACCCCCCTTGTAGGTTTCTTCCTCAGTCCTGGACCTCAAGTCTTCCTTTTGATTTGCTTCATGGTAATACTTTCTTAAGAAAGGAAACAAACACAGGTGGTACACTTCTTTGAAGCTTTGAATTCTCACAGTTGATTAACAGTTTGAGTCCACTTAGAATTTTGAAGCCATTTCCACACTGTATTTGTGGTTGTTATAATGATGTGATTACCGAGAAACCTGAAGGTATGGTGATACTTTGAATGCCTTGTTTGGGTTTTTTCCCCCTTCTAGCAGCTTTCTAGGTCTTCTTGGGTGTCACCATAGGGTACATTGAAATGGGCTGCTACTTGCTAGGCTTTCACAAGGTCTTTTCAATCTGCACTCTCACGACTGCAAATATTTCTTGCATTAGATTACCTATGAATTTATCTTCTAACTGCTCTATAGAGTTTTAAAAGTCTTACAATAGGTCTTAAACTTCTAAGTGCCTATTTCATTTTGTTAATTATTTCCTTTCTACTGCTGCTCAAGTTCTTCATATTTTCCCATTAACCTTTTACTCTTTATTTTGTGAGAGAGGATTCCTCAAATATCTGGTCATCATGGGTTATGAGTTTATCTACTGAGTATTCCAGACACTGTTTTAATGAAACACTGGGGGAATCACAGTAGAGGAGCTGTGGCAGATATCGATCTAATATTCATTTTTTTCCCTTCCGTTCCAAAAGAAGTTTAATTTTGTTTGGGATAGTAATGTGCCCATCCCCAGGCATGATACTCAATTCCCCCAATTCTCCTTCACCTATAGAGGGTTATGTACAATAAGATATTAAGTGGAAATCTCCCTGGGATTCTTGTAAAACATTGATTTTCCTGAAAAAAGGGGAAGACAGGGCTATTTAACTGTTCCTTCTTCCTGCATGGATATATATATATATATATATGTATGTATGCTGGCTTCAGCACAGAAGCCTTGACGGCAAAGTTCAAGGAAATCAAAGTCAACCTTGGCCCCATCATCCCTCCATGTCAACAGCAAACTACCCCAGGCTTTTTGTTATATGTACAAGGGAGTCAAGATTGGCCAACACCACTGTTGTCAGATTTCATGTTCCTTTCAGCCTAGCACATTCTTAGCTGACTGTGTGCAACTTATCTAGAATCTTATGAACCTGATATATCAGTTGGTGAAGACAGACAATAAACCAACAAAAATTGAAATCATAGTGTTTGATCATGAGAAGCAGTATGAAGAGAAGGAAAGGTGAAGATGATATTTTAGATAGGAGAGTGGAGAGTCGTCTTGGCATTCCTGGGTCAGGTGGGTTCCTGACAGAGCAAACAGCAAACGCAAAGGTCCTAAGACAGAAATAGGTTCGGTAAAGATGAGGACCAGCTAAAAGGCCATTGCGGTTAGAGTAGAACGATTGGGGAGAACAGGAGGAAGACTATGGCATTATGTTTTATAGACAATGTTCACATGTTGTTGTTAAGTGCTGTCAAGTCATAGGCCACCCATAGGATATAAAAAAGCCAAGTATTAAGCTGTTTAGTGAATCAGCATCATTTTTACATTATTTGACATCAGACATAGAAAATCACCATAGGTTTGCTTTCCTTTGCTTAAACACAGGTTAGCAGTCAGGTGTAATGATTCATCCTTGTTCAACTGCAAAGATTCTAAAAAGTAAGGAAAAATTATTCCTCATAGGGGAGTTCTGATGGCCTAATAGTAAGGAGTTGTGCTGATAACCCAAAGGCATGTGGTTCAAATCCAACAGCTGCTCTGCAGGAGATAGGTGGGAAATCTCTAGTGCAATTTACTGCCTCTGAAAACCCTCTGGGGGGGTCAGCAATGGGTCGGTTCTAACTAGATGGTACACAACAACATACCTCATAGACATGTTGGAGACTCTGCACATAATATCTAAAATCTAAGTCTATATGGACATACATGACCTGAAAGGAGCCATCTCATGAGCCTGAGAAAAATCAAAGGCTGAAAACCAAAACAAAACAAATCCCAACCAGTTGTCAAGGCAACAAAACAAAAAAAAAATCTACAGAAAACACAGCTTTCATCTCAAACACTACCACATTCAGGAGGTTAGTATACACTGGACCTGGTTTTGAAGTTTTCCTTAATCTTTAATCAGTTCTTTCATTAGATAGGGCAGGACTGAAGAACCCACAGCACTGGGGCTTTCATCAAAGTCAGGCAGGGGCACAACTTGCTAGAGAAAAGCCCCTATAAAGAGTAAAATTGAACCATATAATTTACAGACTAAGGTAGAAGAACTATTTCATTCTTTCTGCTATTTAAAAATTATTTTGCAACTTTTCCTGGATGAACCACATTTGCAGAGGACTTTCATTTATTAGTTAATTCTCCAATGATTACTGAGAGACCAGGAGGTCAGATGACCAGCTGGAGGGTTTCCAAGTGCTTCTCCTTGAATTTCTGTCATTTCCAAGAATGACTCAGCGCTGACTTTGAAGCCATCTGTGGTCCTCCACCTCGCTAGAAGCTCTGCCACTCCGGGTGTCACATGCATTCTCCACTCCCACTCCCCACTTTTCCACCTGGCAGAACCCAGTCCCTCATCTGGGATTGCTGGGAGGTACTGCTGAGTTGGAACCAACTCATAGCTGATCCTCGAGCAGGTTTTCAGAGGCAGTAAATTATAAGGGAGGTGACTGCTCATTTTTCTCCCACAGAGTAGCTTGTGGATTTGAACCGCAAGCCTTTGGGCCTGCAACACAACATCTTACCACTAAACCACCAGAGCTGCTCCTCTGTGAGGCCATTCCCACTTTAGTCAAGGAGAGCTGGCCTGTCCCACAGCACTCTCACCTGCTCTTTTCAGCAGCCCTTACATCCCACTGGAAGTCTGTGTGTGTGACTTCAAGGAGACAGAAACACTGTGCTGTCTACAGTGGGACACCTGTTGTTTGCCCTCAAGTCAGAACTGACCTATAGCTGACTCTCCAGCGAATTCTCAGAGGCAATAAACCGCACAGGAGGAGGTGGTGTAAATGGTTTTGAAAGGGTGAATGGATTAAGGCACTGTCCCAGCTTTTACTAGTCTGGAACAACTGCAAATCATCACCAACACAACTAACGGGAAGACTCTGACAAAGGGGTGGTGGTGGGAGGGTGTCCGCTGCATCCAGCCCCAGCTCAGCCCCTGCCAGGGCCCGTCACTGCACAGCACTCACCCCCCACCCACCCCCAGCCCCGACTCTGTCTGCAGAACGCCAAGGGCCTGCTGAGAGATGGTGGCAGGTGCTGCACAGACAGGACGACTGGATTTCCAAATCAGCCTGGGCACGACTGGCTCCAAAGCACCGAGCAGGTCTCTTTACCATCGGCCTTTGTGTGGTGATTTGTCACTCTCAGAACCGGGGGAGGCCGGAATGGAGCAGCACAGGCAAATGCCACTTGATCAACACTCGCTGGTGTTCTTGTTGTTTTGACTTGCCTCATCCATCTGTGCTTTTTCATAGTGATTACGGATTCCTTTTGCCCCCTCTCCCATAGACTACTTTGGATTCACAAAAAAGAATAGATTTAGCCAAATTAGAATTCAAGGCAGCTAGAGGAGGTGGTAATACCTTTCCTCCCTGTTACAAGACAGTTTATTCTTTTCTTAGTTTATCCTCAGCATGAAAGTTGTGTGCTGTTAATGAAAAATAAACAAAGAGAAGAACTGGAAAATTACATTTAAAAAAAGGACTCACAGGACATTCAGCCTCTGCCTCCACCTCCCTCCTGGTGGGGCATCCTGAGCCCGTGGTCCTGCCCCGTGTCCCCCCAAAAAGACCTGGACATGAATGGTACTTCCTGTTCTGGATGTTTCTATCATGATCTCAAATCCCATAAGGTATAAATTACTATTATATTTTCAAAGCACACGTGCATAATTACTCATAATTGGAAATCAGAAATAGAACTGTGTCTGCCTTTGTGAGGTCACTAACATTAACTCTGAGTCACCAGAAACCTGTAAGTCATAAGAAAGTGATTTTTTTTCCAACTTCCGAATTTAGACACAGAGACACAGAAGTATACAATATATGAAAAGAACATAAACAACATTAAAATCCTCTTCAAACCAGTATGCTATGACAAAGAAAATAAGACGTACATCTAAACCACTTCCCTCATCCCTAACCCTGAAAAAAGGTCTGTCTGTCTCTCTCACACATACACAGACACACACACACACACATACTCTCTCTCTCTCTCTCAAACCAATCAGGACAAGTAATAATTTCTAGTGAAGTTTGAGTTTCACACTGTGTTTAAACCTTCCTTCTCAGGTGTCTCGTTACAGGAAAACAAATGCCAGAATTCTAAAGACTTGGGATCTAATCACTGAACAAATGCTGGCTGTACTTGTTAATTCTAATGCTCTGGTTCTAAATGATTGTGGTGTGACTCGCCATGACTACCTTGTAGTAAATGAAATGAGTTTACACATGACAAATCTGAGTATGCCTCAACTAAATCCCTAAAATAAAGCCCTACACACCAGTTCTGAATCTGCTTTGCAAAAAAAAAAAAATTGAGCACTGTCTTCCTGACAACCTCAGCAACCAGTTACCATGGAGATGATCCCAGCCTATGCTGATCTCACAGGCAGAACTGTGCTCCGAAAGCTTTTCAAGGGCTAAGGGTTTTGAAAGCAGATTGCCAGGCCTTTCTCCCACAGTGCCTCTGGGTGGACTTAAACCACCAACCTCCTAGTTCGTGGTTGAGCATGTAATTGTTTGCACCATGAAGGAACTCCTGACTTTCCCCCCTTTTCTTCTTGTTGTGCACCATCAAATCTGATCTGACTGGCACAGGAGGAGATTGTTTTTCCTTCTCCAGGGGAGCATCTGGTGGATTCGAACTGTGTGCCTTTGGGATTGCAGCATACCTTCTTGCCTCTAGGCCACCAGAGCTTCCATGAAGGACATCCTAATAGACAGCAGGACATAAACTTGTCCAGAGAATATCCCTTAAGCACACATCTGGATTCCAAGGATCACAAAGTTGAAGACAAACACATGTTCAGGGATTCAAATGTAAATATAACATAAAGTTTGAGGAGAGAGGATTAACTGACAGGCTTAGACAAAATGCAGAAGATAAGGATGCAAATCCAAATTATATCCATTTTATAGCATCACACACACTCACTCTCTCTGGACAGAATATTCATTTCTATGGACCTTGATTAGGACAGACAATAATTTATATAATACAGTTAAGCAGAGGCTTAGCAATAATGCAAATGTCACATCGTCCCCAAGCAGAACTGAGCCACGAGCTGAACAAACAAAGCACTGTATCCATTAAGGTAACTTTAAAGGTCAAGAGAAGCACAATCTGCCGCGGTTACCAGGGTGATACAGCTTCTTTCCAATGAACAACATCCTTCACTTAAGTACTTCAGGGGTCCAAGGAGAAACGGAGACAAAGCTCAGAGAAATGTGGAGAAGAAAAATGTGAAAAGATTTAAGAAGGCAGGAAAGAGGCATGGGAGCGTACTCGAGGAGGAACAGCAAGTATAAAGCTGTGTGGCAGGACACAGAAGCAGGATGGAGCGTAACTCAGGGCATGACAAGGGCACACTGGCCACGTCGCATGTGTGTGGGGACGGCAGTGACCGTGTGAGGAATGGCAGAGCCCTGGACAAAAGGCCTACACGTCCTCCGGCAGAGGCCGACTGTAAGACTCATTTCTCCAACAGCCACCAAATATCCAATGCCTCCCTAACGCTTGATTCTGTAGGAGGAACGGAAAGGTTGAGTCATTGGCTTCAACCCACTTACAATCAAGAAAGAGTCAAAAGAAAATTGTAAAACTCCCACAGCATCAGTGACTCATCCTATTGGTTATAATCAGAGATTTTAGAGGTCAGTGGCCAGGGGTGTCATGAAGAATTCACCCATCAGGAAACCTGAGCTGAGCCCCATGGGACTTTGGGGATTGGATAAGCTCTCCCAGGCCCTCACAAAGAGACCATGGCTAAGGTGACGTGTCTGAGTGGCTGCTTCTATGTAGAGGAAATCATGCATTGATTGTGTGGGCTTCTCTCAGTGTCATTGTCGCCTATTGTGGCACTGCTGTGGTGGATCTGCAGTTAGTTAAGCCTGCATGGGCTAAACACAGAGATCTGACCACATTTTCCTTAGGTAACTGCAGTGCTGCCAGTCCTGGGAGAAGGACATCATGCCTCGAAAGGTGGCAGGGCAGCGTAAGAGGAAGAAATTTCAACCAGATGACTTGACACCGTGATTAAAGCAATTCTTTTGCAGATGCTGAGGACGGCCAGGATAGGGAAGGAAGGTTTAAGACTCACTGTTCACAGGGTCGCTATGAGTTGTACTGGATGGTATTTAACACAAACATATTTTAAACTCTTTAATTAAAACTATAATCTATCTATAGGAATGTGCCTAAATCAGAAGCTCAATTAATCATCACACACTAAACACACCCAGAATGTCCATCACTCTCAGAACAACAGCACCAGAATCCAGAAGCTTCTTGACCCCTCCCGGTAACTGCCTTCTCTATGTACTGCCATTGGGACGTCAGATCCCTAGACAGCTTGGCATTTTCTCATACTTTATATAAGGAGAGTCATACAGTATGAGCCCTTCTACAGCAGGATTCATGTACTCCACCTTTTGTTTGTGGAATTCATCCCTGTTGCTCTGCAGAGCGGCAGTTCCTCAATTTTCAGCGCTGTATGTAATATTCCATCTTGTGACTATTCGTCCATGTAACTGTGGATGGGTATGTGGCAGTTTCCATTCTTGCTGTCACTGAGTTGGCTCCAGTTTCTGGTGACCTTATGTCACCACAGAATGAAACGCTGCTGGTCCTGTACCATCTTCATAATCTTTGATATGCTTGATTCCCACTGTTGTGACTATTTATTGTCAATCCATCTCAGAAATGGTTTTGTGTATTTTATTTCTTCTAAGACTGATTCGTTTATACTTCTGGAAGTCCATGGTATACTCACTATTCTTTACCAATACTACAAACAATATGCACCAATTAATTTTTTTTCTCATTGTCCAGCTTTCATGAGCTAACATATAAGGCCATGAGTTGGGTTAGGCGAACGTCTTTGTTTTCTGGTTTCTATTTTATTTGTCTGCCCTGTCAAGTTGGAGCCAACTGATAGCTGACCCCGCAGTGGGTTTTCAGAGGCAGTAATATGCATGAGAGGAGACTGCCTGTCCTTCTCCGAAGGAGCAGCAGGTGAATTTGAAACATATGCCTTTGGAATTATTGGGCAGCTTCTTACCAGTAGGCCACCAGAGCTCCCTAGTTTCCAGGTTAGGGCTCTATAATAATTAGTGCTGTTATGACCATTTCAGGGCATATCCTTCTGTACAAATGTAAATTTATTTCTGTTAGATAAGCAGCCAGCAATGGAGCCTGTGCTCTCAGGAGTACATACGCTCAGTTTTTAGATGCTACAGGTAAGTTTCGTTGTGTTGTTGCTGAATACCATCAAGTTACAACTGATCCAAAGCTGACCCTCCAGTGGGTTTTCAGAAGCGGTTAATCACACGGGAGGAGATGCCCGTCCTTCTGCCACAGAGCAGCTAGTGGATTTGAACTGCGTGCCTCCAGGATTGATTGCAGCACAGCTTCCCGCCACTAGGCCACCAGTGCTCCCTGCAAATAAGTGTAATAGCATATAATATCTGAGAACTAAGAGCCCAGTTCGGCATTTTCCTTCTCTTAGCTCTTATAATGGTGTCTTAGAGCAGACCTATGCCTTGGAGAGGGTGCAGCCAGAGTGCTCTTTGGAGGCAAGAATGATGAGGCTTCGCCTCTTATACTTTGGACGTGTTGCAAGGAGGTGCTATTCCTTGGAGAAGGACATGAAGTTGGGAAGGGTGGAGGGTCAGTGAAGGAGAGGAAGACCCCCAACCAGGAATATTGACAAGGTGACTTTTGTGTAAAAGGATGGCAAGGACAGAGCTGGGTTCAGATCTTTTGTTTATAGGGTCGCTATGAGTTGTACTCAAGTCATTGGCACCTAACAACAATAACATAGCTGACTTATGACAAATATGGCATCTGACATTACAGGAACCATATCTGAAAGCCTCCAAATAATTCCGTTTTCATCTCTGTTAAAAAGATTAGCTTTGCCGATACCAATAATGCTTATTTTTCTTTACCTAATGAAGTTGTTAACCAAGAAGGGTGGAGGAAATTCAGGTTTTAGTCAGAGGCAAATGTTATTACAAAGGACAAGCTGTCTAGTGAAGAACACCTTGTAATTATAATTAACTTCAAAATAAATAAAATTAGCCACTCACTGGTAAATTAATGAAAACCATGACAGTGTTGAGCTTTTAATTGCTTTTACTGCAAAACTCCCAAATTTAAACATAGGTTATCAGGCAGAAAAGAGGCAATTAGTCTGCAACAGATGTGTTGGTAGAAGACTGTTAAAAACATCACTCCGGAGATAATCCTTCCCAAGTTTATAAAAACCATATGCCTATTTTTTTTTCAGGCTTTCAGTGTTTGAACAATGCTACTCAAACAGTTCCCTCCAAACTAATTGCTTTCTGCTTTTCTCTGATCGATATAATTTTCTAATACCTCTAGGATATAAGCTTTATAAGAGCCCTGTTTATCTCAAACCCCAAGTTTAATTTCCTTTCTAGAACATGTTTTTCAGAATATTAAATCTCAGAAAAATGGCAGATGAAAAGATTATGGAGCAGGAGTAGGACTTAAAAATGAGTTAAGGCTTCCAGGCTGTGTTGCTACTTCCTGCTTCAAAAAAAACATCATTTTTTCAGGTTATTAAACATCATCCTTGACCTTTTAAAAAAGAGTGTCCTAACATTATTGGTGAATAATGAAATCCAGTTGGGACACTCTTAACAGTGAAATAATAGAAAATGGTGTCAATTTTCAGTTATAAGGCCTGATTCTCGCCACTGGACCAATTGGCAGCATCAGGATGGATGACGAAGAGATTAAGAGTGTTCACAGCTTCAGTTTGCTCGGCTCCACAGTCAACACTCTTGGCACCAGCAGTCAGGAAATCAAAAAGCATATCACGATGGGAAAGTCTGCTGT
>NW_006399888.1:3455573-3468402 GCF_000299155.1 Elephantulus edwardii | reverse complement strand
GCTATGAGTCGGAAACGACTCGACGGCACATAACAACAACAACAACAACATTTTCCCTTCAGGAGCTTTAGCAAGATAGAGTTTAATTCTATTTTGTTATCATCTAAAGAATAAATGGCTTGACCACAAGTCAACAAAAGATGGCCAAACTGAATTGTGAAGAGTCCAGATAAGTAACCTGAAGCTGAGTTCATTCCACCCATGGTAAAGAAAAGTCCAAGCTGCCAGCTGGCGTGTGGCCACCCAAACACTGTACAGCGAACCCCAGCTCTGCAGGCAGCTGCTTCCTTCTGATGCTCACACCACAAACCATTAGCAGTCCAGAAAATGCAAACCATGTTCCCAAAGTAGTAAGTTGTTTAATAGCCAGTTCTCAGAATGAGAACTTACACTGTGAGATACTGATAATATTTGTTTAAGGTCTCTTGCAGCAGATAATGAAAACTGTTTTGGAAAATGAAGAGTGCTAATACATATATTTATATAAAATATTAACTATATATAAATTAGAAAATAACATAAAATATTACATATATATAAACATGAAACAACAGCTGGGCATATCCTGCAGCTGCAGCTTCAATTTAAATCTCATTTTAACTATGGCTGTCTTCCTCTGGCCAGCAGAGCCATGCCAACCTGGCCCTATTTTTATTAGAAATAACTTCCATAGCAATCACTTTGTTGTCCTTAAGGAGGCAGAGACGAAGGGAAAATGCTCCCTAGTCAGACTCATATATTTTTCATTGGCACCGCAGGCTGCCACAATGCCAACTTGGCGGAGGCAGTAATGAGAAATCCAATAACGAGCTCTTAGAAACGTCAACCGGGGAGCGGCAGCCACACAGTGGGTGTTCAATGAGAGCTGCTACTCTCGGGACTGACTGGCCTCTGCCTTATTCTGCTCTTTCTGATTATTGTGCTAGATCTGATGCACAGCAAAGACAGAGGGAGGGCAGTGCCTTTCTGTAGTTGTTCACTCTGCAATTATAGGCAGTCGGCCAGGACTGCACCTTCACGCAAGCACTTTCGTGCATGAGACACTAGCTGTTAGCCAGCATCTATTAATTAGGAATCCATGTTAACAGGAGAAAAAAAACCCACTATCATGAATACTTGTCTTTTCTCATTCAAAATACGAATTTATTTTTTAAAATGTAGGCCCTCCTTTTTGAGATACAACTAAAGGACGGATGCTACAAAGTGGTCCTCTGGAGGAAGTTCCACAGGGAGATGCGCTGTTAACCTTAAAGCAGTGCCTCTCTGGAAGTTCAAATCCATCTGCAACTCCCCGGGAGGAAGATGGGCAATCTTCTCCTATGAGATTTACAGCCGGGGCAATCCACTGGCAGGGTCAGCTATGAGGTGATACCAAGAAAAAGGCAATGAGGTAAGCTGAACCCTTTGGAAAGGACTATGCTACTCCAGTGGCCCAGGGAGCTCTCATGGCCTAGTGGCAAGAAGCTGCATTGCATTCTCAAAAGCATGCGGTTCGGATCCACCAGCCGCTCCACAAGAGAAAGTGGACAATAACCTTCTTCCATACAATTAACTGCCTCTGAACACCTGCTGGAAGGTCGGGTATACAACAACAACAACAACAACAACAAATGCCACTCTGTGGTTTTGAAGCGGTGTGTGTGTGAGGGTGTAGCCTCTGATGACTATGGTGGGTAGGCATTCCTTACTTACTGACACAGGGTCCAGAGAGAAAGTCTTCATGTAAAAACAAGCATTATGAAAAATGGATGGGGTTCACATACCGTAACTACCAAATTATATTATTACAACACTGCCAAATTATACCATTTTAACTATCAAACCTCTGAGAATCACAGCCCAGCCAAACTGGCACATAACCTTGACCATCACCTCCAGTATTACTCTCGCCTTACACCCTGTCATATGTTACTGCCTGAAGTATGCTGCTGATATGCAAAATAGTTGGGTTGTTGTTGTTATGTGCTGTTGAGTCACCTGTGAGTCAGAGAGAACCTATGTACAACAGCCCTAAACCCTGCTCTATCCTGTGCCAATCTTATTGTCTCTGATACACTACTCCCTTATCCCAGTGATGGAATCAATCCATCTCATTGCGGGTCTTCCTCTCCTGTGCCGTCCCCCCAACCTCCCAAGAATGACGCCCCTCTCCAAGGACTGGTCCCTCCTTGGAACATGTCCAAAGTATGTCAGACAGAGCTTCAGAAATCTTGTCTCCAAGGAGCAGCCTGGTTTTACCCTCTCTAGGGGGAACCTGTTTGTTCTCTTAGCAGTCATGGTATATTTAATACTCTTCTCCAGCACCACAGCTCAAAGGCATCAATTATTTTAAAACTATGGCTGTAGACGCAAATGACAGGCAATAAGACAGCTGGTAAGTGAAAAGAAGATGTACAACCAGACCACTGGAATGAATCTAAAACTTGAAATTTGAAAAGTGCAATCTAAACGTCACAATATCCCACCAGCATTAGATTCCAAGTAGATACCACTGGCAGATTTCAAGCTGTGGCAGTTCTATAGAATGGAGAACTACTCCACGTGGTTTCTGAGGCTGTAATAATTTTTGGGAGCTGACCGGCTCACATCAGCTAGTGGGTTCAAACTGCCAGTCTGTCAGTGAGAAGGCTAATGCTTAACACACTGGACCACCAGAGGGCCATAAGCTAACTGCTGAGACTTAGAAGAGAAATTTAAGTTTTAATCCGCTTCCCTGTCAACTTGATTCTAACCGACCGCAATTCCACGTGTGTCGCAGTAGAACTGTGCTCCACACAACTTTCAACAGCTGACTGTTGAAAGCAAATCCAGGCATTTCTTCTGAGATGACCTCTAGATTTGAACCTCCAACTTTTATATTAGTAGCTGAGCCCCATGAACCACTTGCACTTCTAGGAGCCTCATCTAAACCTTTATATCTTCAAATAAAATTGGGAAGATACAAACATCAATCCACATTTTAGAAAAATAGAGATTTTGTCATATAATTATTCCACAGATATATTCCCCCTCCTCCCAAAAAAAGCAGCTGCCAGTTTGGAAAGCTCAGGCTGGGGGCCAGTGGCTGAATAGGAGGCCCATTTCAGGTTTGCGCCCTCATGTCAGACTTTTCAAGTGCAGCCCAGCTGAGCAGCCAGTTAAGGCACAACCACTGCTCTCTCCCTGCGTGGAACAAAGACAAGTGAGGATAATCAAAGACTCACAGAAAAAATATCAGCCAACAGACTCATAGCCCACATAAACTTCACCTTCTGCTCTCCTGGGATGGGAAGAACCTCCCACTGCTGACTGCTCCCTCCAAAAGCAGAGGGTCCTGGACACAGTGGGAGGAAGATGTGGAACAAAACTCAAAATCATAAACCTCACTGCACTCGCTGGTTTAACAGAACCAGATGGGACCCCATAGGCGGCAGCCTTTCGTCACTGTTGGAGCCCGGAAACACACTCACCCCATGACTCAACCTCCAACAGGAAATGACTACAGACTGTCGAGCCAGAACTGACCCAGAACTGACCCTCTGGTGGGTTTCAAACTACATGTCTTTGGGTTGGCAATGCAGCTCCTTAGCTTTAAGCCACAGGAGTTCCCACATGGAAGCTGTAGTTGCTGTGTCCTGTTAAACTGGAATTAACCCACAGCTGACCCTCCAGCGTGTTTTCAGGAGCAGTGAATTGCACAGAAGACTGCCCATCTTTCTCTCCTGGAGCAGCTGCAGAATTCAGACTATGTATCTTTGTGTTGGCAAAACAAATCTGGTGACCTAAATTCTATCTGTGCCCTGAAACATGGCATACAGCATATCATCCACATCTTCAAATGTCTAAAATGTAAGAGGCATTACTTGGTATTTACATAATTTCTAGCTTAAGTACCAAGCCTCCAGTCCACTCCAATCTATCTGTATCTGCTTTCAAAGTGACTGAAAAATATTCATGTACAGGCTATTCTTACCTCTTACAAAAACCATAATTATTCTTTCTTTCAATATCATTATGTATATGTGTGTGGATATCTATATTTCCTTTAGATACTGCCTTAGTAATTTAACTTTATTGATCACTTTAAACAAATGCATATACACACGTGGAAAGTAAGACATTTTTTATGTTGAAAACTTGTTGAAGGCAGAAATTATTTCTCAATAAGCAAGAATTCAGGGAAAAGTACAGACAAAGGCTTAGTAAAATCACTTTATGTTGACAATAATTTTTAGTTCAGAATATTCTAATGGTACCTTATAAGCTACTCATCAAATAAAAAGATGTATGTTTTATTTCCTTGTCTTTTTAAAAAATTTATTTTATTATTTTTTATGCATGTACCGTCAAATCAGATCTGACTGGTACAGGAGGAGATTGTCCCTCCTTCTCCAGCAGAGCATCTGGTGGATTCGAACCAAACACCTCTGGCATTGCAGTGCAACTTCTTGTCACTAGGCCACCAAAGCTCCCCTTGTATGTTTTATTTTCATGAAGCTCAAAGGTGTAATGACACCTTGCTTTATTTCTCTACCTAGAAAAACCACTCAATTAAATAAACAAAGGCAATTCTGTGTAAAAGAATAAAAACCATATTAAATTTTTCAAAGTGATTCTTATAAGTAAAATGGATTAACATTTAAAATGTAAAAATCTTCAGATGAAATTTTTAAAAGCTAAAAAAGTAACAAATGGAAATAAAATTATTTGCTCTCTGAGAGACTGTGAGGCTGGCACAGGATAGAGCATGGTTCAGGTCGATCTGCTGTTCAGAGATGCTATAAGCTGCGGTTGACTCAATGGTACCTAATAACAAAAACAACAGAGCCAGAAATATCAGAAATATTTTTCCAGGTTATATATATATATATATTAGATGAGTGTCAAAAGAAGAGAAAAAAAGACAAAATTAATGTATCACAGCTATGCAAAATGTATTTTCTTATCATTCTCTAGATGCTGTCTATTCAATTGCATGCAGTGCACCATAGGTAACAGACTGAGCAATCCATCAATTCTGAATTCATCAACTTCACAGCATGGGTTTCTTAGGAACTTAGACAGGCTAGGATGTTGCCCTGACAACAAATGAGGCCGTCAAGAGGAGAAAAAGCCTCGGTGAAGTGAGTCTATCTGCCTTGACCAGCTGACTCTGACTGACCAATAACTAACTTCTAAATATAGGTTTGCTTAGAAATGTAAACACCACACACAAGACTTTTTACTGAGAAATGTACACTTTGAATTCTAAACAATTGATATAACTGTTGTTTTTTTGGGGTGATGCCATGCATCTATATAATGCCCATATACAGGATATTTAAATACACTCTAATCTGGGAAGAAATTTTTTTTTATTGGTTAGCATATAATCATTCGTATACCTTGTGTTTCATTCACGTACACACAATTTAAATATGTTTATCACATTCAATTCTGTTTTAAAACATTCCATTCAATGGCTTTTAATATCACTTATCCAATGACTGTCTGCCCTGCTTTCTGCTCTGCTTTGTGTTTTGACTAGCTTAGTTCTCTCCTCCCTCTTCTCCTCTAAGAAGGAAATGTCTCCTTTCACTTAAAACATTGTCATGGGTGAAATCTATGTAAAAATTCTAGTCTTTTTCAAGTTCATATGGAAGTTCACTGTGGTTGACAGTAACACCAACCGTAAGGAAACAGCATCTTTAGTTTCCTTGGTGAAAGAGTAAAAGAAGCGAGCTCGTTATCAGCTTTTAATCACTCTCACATCATGTGCAATCTTGCAGAACCTGCTTCTGTTCCTGAGATTAGGAAATAACACTTTGGAACAGGATATAAGTGAGTAATTCATCTCAGCTGTGTATTTTCCCCTCTTAAAAAATGTTCCATTTGTTTCCTTGCAAAGTTTGTATATGTTGTGTTTCACACTATTCTTCACTCATATTGTGTCTCATACAGTCATTCTCATGCAATAGGTTTTATAAAATTAATCACCATTGGACCTTGCCCACAGCCATCATTACCCTGGTTTCTTCCTATTTCCTTCCCCTGCTCCCTCCAAACACCAAACTGTGCAACCCTGAGGTTTCACACCTACCCATCCTCCTCCCTACCTCCCTTGAGTTGCTGTACATGTTTTACTAGTGATCCTTCTATTTTTACAATAATGGCCTTATGCCGTATTTGTCCTTATGAGATTGAGTTAGTTCACTCAGCATAAAGTTCTCTAGTCTCTCCTAAATTACGTAGTACTTTTTGAAATCACTGCTCTTGAGTTCTGCATAGTATTCCATTGTGTGAATGTACCACAATTTCTCAATCAATTTTGGCTGTGGTTGGACATTTGGGCTGTTTTCATGTCCTTGTGATGGTAAATAACACTGCTATGAACACTGGTGAGTAAAATTTATCGAGGATCTTCCTCTCCTGCTTTGTCCCTCTACCCTCCCAAGCATTGGTCCCCTCTCCAAGCACTGGTCCGTCCTTGTAACATGTTCAAAGTAAGTCAGACGGAGCTTCAGAATCCTTGCCTTGAAGGAGCAGCCTGCTTTTATCCTCTCCAGGGTGAACCTGTTTGTTCTAGCAGTCAGTGGTATGTATATTCAATACTCTTCTCCCGCACCAAAGCTCAAAAGCTCAATTCTCCTTCTATCCTCCCTAGTCATTGTCCAGCTCTCTGATGCATAGCAAGTAATGGCAAAGACCATGGCCTGTGTTTCAAATTATTAGTCAAACACACACACACACAAAGCAAGGTCATTTGATTTGCTACCTTTGACTTGTACTGCTGGAAAAGAGCACTGGATTCCCCTGGACCGCCAAGAAAGTAGAGAAGGCAAAGCCAAGGTGGAGAAGGTGAAGCCAAGGTGCTCCTTGGAGGCAAGGAGAGTGAAACTCCATCTCACACATTTCAGCATGTTGTTAGAAGGGGCCAGTCTTTGGAGAAGGGCATCATGTTTGGAAAGGTGGAAGGTCAGGTGTGTTGGAAACAGAATGGGAAAAGCAGGGTGGGGTTTAGGTCCACTGTTTAGGGGGCTGATGAGTTGTAGTTGAGGGCACCTGATAACAAATCAGCTGACATCCACCTGTATATGCTTAGTAGACAGATGATTTATCCAAGTTTGGGGTTCAGGGAAGAGATTAGGCATGGGTTAAATCTTCTGGGGTCTAATGAGTTCATCAAGAGAGTAAGGGAGCGGTTCAAATCCACCAGATGCTCCGCTCTCCTCCTGTACCAGTCAGATCCAATTTGACAGTACACACACACAAAATAATATAATAATAAGAGGGTAAGGGCAGGGAGAGGATAGGCTGCTACCTGTGCCCTGACGCACTCCAGGAAGCGAAGGCTGCTTAGAAGAGCGAGCCGTGAGGAATGAGCAGAAGAAGCTGGCAACAAGAGCAAGCAGCTGGTAAGACACAAGAAGAGGAAGTGGTCCCCGAAGAATGGCTCCTCCATGTGCTTGACTGTAGACAAGAGCAAAAGATCAATAATGTAGGAGAGAGGAGAAAATTGCCAAGTGTGAAGTCCGTGGCCATGAAGGAGGAGGCTTTGCTTACAAGTGGAGGGACTGGTCTAAAATAAGGACACAGATAATGAAGCCACTCAAACAGTCTGGGGACAAAAACAGGGACAAAGCAGGTGGCTGGAGGATGAAAAAATGTTCTTTTGCTGGTATTTCAAGTTCTTAGTAAAACAAAAAGTAAGGTTACTGGCTCAGAGGGTGATCCTTGGAAGATGCAGAAACAATGTGACCTCCTGTGGTCCTGCCCATGCGCTGGACCAGTGGTGTGCCAGAGTCTGCCCAGGCAGCCTCACTCCCAGCATGAGACCCGCGGGGTCCCATCCAAGGAGACGGACCCGCTGGGAGAGTCTGATCTCAACAGCCAGAAGGAGGCCAGCTGTCCAAAACCACTGCTGCTAGGTACATTTCCACTCAGAACTGGCCCTGAGCAGCAGATCTTTGTGGAGGCAGACTGCTACTTCTTCCCATCACAAACGTTCATACTGTAGGTTTGAACCACGAGTCTTTCAGTTAACAACTCACTACTTAGCTACTGTATCACCTAATCAAAACCAGGTAGAGAAAGAATACTAGCTTTCCCTCCAACACCAAAGTACTAAAATGTTTGTCTGTTTGCTTTCAATTATCTTAGTGACCCCTTTTTAACCAATTGGGGGAAAAAAAAGAAAATAAGCAATTGTCCCACTAGGAACAGACACTCCAGGCTGAGCTTTGTTCATGCAACTGTAAGAGTTCTCTAAACTAGCTCAAGAATGGAACCTTCCTTGGTTTTCTCCAACGTGGTCAGAAGGGACACAAACAGAAAACAAACCAGTTAGTTTGTGTAACACATACTTTATGTTCACCATTGTAGGCAGCTGTGGCTGTCGCATCACTGTTGTAGAGTTGCAAGAGAGTTTAAGCTTTGTGTCCTGATAAACTGTGTTCTACTAAAGGTTCTAATAGAAAGAAAATAGCAAAACAACTTTTTCAACAAATTATAAGTTAGAAAAAAAAAGAAGTGGTTTGGGAAAACTATTTTAATGATTTGTTTTTGCTGTGAAATGTACTGAAAAATCTCAAAATGACTCATACTTAGTTCTGTGTTGAGAAAACGGAAAAAGAATAAAACTAGAGAACTATGAAGGGGAGAGTCAAAGTCCTCTGGTTGATTCGCTCCCTGCGCCTCACGTTCAGGTCCTTGTCCCCGTACTGTTGTTGTAGCTAGGTGCCATGAAGTCGACTCTAACGAATAGCAACCTTACGAGCAAGGGATCTGAACCTTGCCCTATCCTATGTCATTTTCATCATTTCTGATACAAATAAACCCATTGCCACAGGCACTGTGTCAATCCATCTTGTTGAGGGTCTTCCTCTCTTTCATTGACTCTCCACCTTTCCAAGTACTGAGTCCCTTTCCAAGGACTGAGCCCTTCTAACAACATGTCAAAATAGGTGAGGCAAAGTTTTACCATTCTTGTCTCTAAGGAACACCCTGATTGCACCAAAATATCTTTATTTGTTCTTTTACCCACACATGGGATATTCAGTACACTTCTCGTACTACCACAACTCAAAAGCATCGACTCTTCCTCTGTCATCTTTACTTACTGTCTAACTCTCTGTCATCTTTATTTACTGTCCAACTCTCAGATGCATAGCACGTAAGTGAAAAGACGATGTCTTGAATCAGGCATATTTTAATCTTTTAAAGTGACAACATTGCTCTTCAGCACTTTGGGGAGGTCCTTGACAGCAGTTCCCAATGCAATATGTCTCCTGATCTACTGACTGCTCATACAAAGGGTGTTGACTGTGGATCCAAGTAAGATGAAACCCTTGACAATTTCAATCTTTTTGAAATCTATCATGCTGTTGCCTGTTGGTCCAGTGGTGAGGATTTTTGTTTTCTTCTGTTGAGATGTCTTTCACCTTGAAGGATGTAGTCTTTGAGCTTCTGTAGCAAGCGTTCCAGGTCCTCCTCTCTTTCAGCCAGCAAGGTTGTGTCATCTGCATAACACAGGATGCTGAGGAGTCTTCCTCCAATCCTGACGCCACATTCTTCTTCAGAGAGTCCAGCTTCTTGAATGATGTGTTCAGCATACCGACTGAATAGGGATGGAGGAAGGACACAACCCTGACACACATCTTTCCTGATCTGAGTCATGCAGTTTCCCTTGGGGTTTGAACAAAATCGTCTTGATCTAGGTTTAGGTTTCACATGAACATAATTAAGTGTTCTGGGATTCCCATTCTCCTCAACGTTGGCCAGAACTTGTTGTGATCCAAACTCCTATGCATAGTCAATAAAACACAGACAGACATTCTTTTGATATTCTCTGCTTTCAGCTAAGATCCATCTGACATCAGCAATGATATCCCTGGAGCCAAAGCCTTTTCTAAATCAGACCTGAATTTATGGCAGTTCTCTGTCGGTGTACCATTTTAGCTCTAAAATAATCTTCAGCAAGATTTTCCTTTTGTGTGATATTAATAATACTGTTTGATAATTTCCCTATTCTAGGATATAATTTTTTTATATCACTTTTTTTGGAATAGAAACAAACACTGCTGTCTCCTAGTCAGTTCAGTGATCCATTGTCCCCATAGTATGACAAAACCTGACTGCTATCCAGTCCATTCTGATTCCCCTTGGCCCCCCTCAGGTTTCTAAGACTGTGAATCTTTTTTTTTAAAGACTGTGAATCTTAATAAGGGGAGAGCGCCCATCTTTCTACCAAGGAGATGTCTGGCTTTCTGATTTGCCGTACAGCATGCTATGGGCCATACCACCAGAGGGCTTTATAGTATGACAAGGAACTACAAAATGACCTCATCACTGTAACACATATAGTTATTTCTGGATGTTTCCAGTATACCTCTCCAGAAAATAAAAAGAAGAGTACTGAATATACCATGGACTGTTAGGAGAGGAGAACGGATTTGTCCTAGAGAGGGTGAAACCAAGCTGCTCCTTGGAGGCAAGAATTCTGAAGCTTCATCTGACATAATTTGGACATTTATAAGGAGTGATAAGTCCTTGGAGAGGGACATCAAGCTTTGGAAGGTGGAGGAGCAGTGCAAGAGAGGAAGACCCTTGATGGAATGGATTGATTCAGTGACTGGGGTAGTGGGGGTGGATGTTTCATAGACAGTAAGGTTGGCACAGGATAGAGCAGGGTTTAGGGCTGCTGTACATAGAGTTGCAATGAGTTACAAGTGACTTGATGGCACATAACAAACAACAACAACATAGCAGTAATGCAATTTACCTAAGCCCATATGACAAAAGTTTCAGTTTAATGAAATTTTGCCTGAATGAAGAGCCCACATGGGACTAGGCTTCCACATGACTCGAAGATCCCCCCTCAGAGACGTCACATACTTGACCCTTTTTACATACGACAAGAGTGATGGCCACTGTTTCCAGTATTATGCTATTAAAAGTACTGTGGCTTCTGTTTTGGTCTCTTGCTCTTTCATGAGTCATGCTGGGGGAAGCCAGCTGCTGTGACTTGAGAATACAGAGGAAGCCCTGTGGAGAAACTTCATGGGGTGAAGAACTGAAGTTTCTGGCCAAGAATCACATCAATAAGTCAGCTTCAAAGTAAAAACCTTCTTCAAAACTTCATACACCGTGGAAATGACTGTTGAGAACACAATGTGAATGAAGCAATGTGTGAAGCACAATGTGCATGAATGAAACATGATGTATACGAATTTTGTATGTAAATCAATATAAAACAAAATGAAAAAACTTTATGCTCATAAGAGACTCAGAACTAGAGGTACCAGCTAAGCCACTCTCAAATTTTGAATTTCAGAAACAACGGGGTAACAAATGTTTATAGCTTTAAGCCACTGAGTTTTGGGGTATTTTATTATTCCCAACAGATACCTAATCTAATACACATGCTCTTGCAATATCTATGTTAAGGGGGAAAATGTTGGACTTACACACAATTTTTAAAGCTCCATAATTGATCTGTCTATAATTTACAGACTCATAACTTTTCTCTTTCTCAGTGGGTTAAATTCAGATACTAAAAGTTATTCAAAGACTATCTAAATTGTTGTCATAATATCCACTAAAATGATGTATTTCAAATGAGGGACTGGGGGAATTTCTACTTTTATGGAGTTTTGGGGAGCTTCCTCCCCATTAAACTCTTCCTGAACAGTTTGATGAAATCCTTTGTGTCACTGTAAGACATACCTGAACTGAGCCCACTTTATGAGGCTCTGGGGTGCAGCCTGGCTGACTTTGTCATCTCTGCCTCTTGCTTCAAAACAGTGTAAATCAAAAGCCCAGGCTAAAGATTATACATCAAAAACCCTGGAGATGAAAAGAAAAAAAGACCAAAAGTGACATAAATAAAACTTACCTGTGAGACGGCGCAGCAGCAAGCTAACCTGTTCTTTAATATCAGCCTGAAGTAACATTTTCCCTTTCTTGCCTTATGCTCTTTCACTTACAACTATTCTTTTATTAAAGTTTCTTATGACAGCAGCTGAGTTTGCCCGGTGAAAAGGTCACTGCAGGAGAGTTTCTTCTAATTGGAACATTTCTAAGATTGGCTTTTTCTTGTTTTCTACCACTGGCTATGCCAGAGAAGCTCAACGTCAGCAGTCAAAACAAAGTCAGGGGCTGACTGTGGAACAGATCATCAATTACTCATAGGCAAGTTCAAAAATGAAGCTCAAGAAATGAAAACATGTCCTTAAGAGCCAAAACATAACCTTGAGTTTATCCCTTCTGATTTTAAAAAAAGAACCTCTCAAGAATAGAGTTGATGCTCTGAACACCAATGACAAAAGAAAGATGAATTGTGGGATGACGTCAAGGACATTCTCCATGAAGAAAGCAAAAGGCCATTAAAAAGCCCAGAAAAAAAGAAAAGACCAAAATGGGTGTCAGAAGAAACTCTGAAATTTCCTTTCGAGTGGAGAGAAGTTAAAGATAAAGAAAGAAATGATAAAATAAGGGAGTTGAATAGATTTCAAAGGGTATCTCACAAAGTAAATATTATGGTAAAATACACAAAAGCCTAGAAAAGGAAAAATATGTTCTGCATTTCTCAAGCTGTAAGAACAGAAGAAAAAAGTCAAGTCTCGAGTTTCAATACTGAAGGATTCCTTGGGCAAAACCAGCATGAACTGACTGACATGGAATCACTGAAGGAAGCAGCAAAATGGATCAAGAACCAATGGTACTGAAGGCAGAAGTCTAAGTAGCATAGAAGGAACTGGCAAAAAAAAAAAGCCCCAGGAACTGATGGAACACCAACCGAGGTATCAAATAAGGGCCCAGGAACTGATGGAACACCAACCGAGGTATCAAATAAGGGCCCAGGAACTGATGG